>NW_006408596.1:9575997-9577042 GCF_000296735.1 Chrysochloris asiatica
CGTCCATGGCTGCTCTGATCCTTCCCCTGCTTGGTCTCACCCAAGATAGCAGCTCCAGGAGCAGCTGAGTGTCTTAGATTACAAAACAATGGATTTCTTGATTCTGCTACTAATTCCCCTAGCTGTAAGCCTTCCAACCTTCAATATATTCCTTTATCTGTGGTTCAGAGTTCTGGCACCATCCACTGACCCTGCTTGGTCCAATATTCTGTGTTGTTGCTGATGGAGATCCTCACTGCACATCTACCCAAACTGCCATCTTGTTTGTTCCATGATTCTTTAAAGTCAATAATCCTGTAAATATTGAAGGTCCCTGGATATTTATGCCAGCTCTATCACTCATTACAGACATGTGTGAAGCAAACAAAAACAATTTTGTAATTAAAATAGATTGATTGCTTCTTTATGAAGAAGTCTACTATATATAGAGAGCCCTGGCCTGGTGCTGTAGGATAAGCACTGGACTGCTAGTGTGAAGATTGGCAGTTAAAACTTACTAGCTACTCCTCGGAAAACCTTATACAGGGTTGTTAAGAGTCTGAATCAACTTGATGGCACTAAACATCAATGTATATATGTTTAAAGAGCCTAGGTGTTACAATGGTTAAGTACTTTGCAGCTAACCAAAAGTTTGTCAGTTCTAACTCACCAGTGCTGCTGATGGAAAATGATGTGGGACTCTCTTTCTGTAGACTATAGACTTGGAAACCCTATGGGGCAATTGTAGTCTGTCCTATAGGGTCACTATGGGTCGCAGTGAGTCATAAGTGACTGGACAGCAATGGGTTTGGTGTGATTTTGATATGTGCCTATACAGTGTCTGCATATACATATCATCTTAGTTATCTACTGCTGCTAGAACCAGAGTGCATTGAAGGAATTGGCAAAGAACAAGTAACCAGGAATTGATGGAATAAAAATTGAAATCTTTTAAGAAAGTGAGGTGGCACAAGAGGCATTCACTCATCTCTGCCAAGAAATTTGGAAGACAACTATCTGGCCGACTGATTGGAAGAGATCCATATTTGTGCCCATTCCAAAGAGA
>NW_006408596.1:9577911-9593606 GCF_000296735.1 Chrysochloris asiatica
ATAAGGAAGATCGTAGAAGAATTGATGCCTTTGAGTTGTGGTGTTGGAGGAGAATACTAAAAGTGCCATGGACTGCCAAAAGAACCAATAGATCTGTTAGGAAGAAGTACAGCCAGAGTTCTCCTTGGAGGCCAAGATGACTAAACTTCGACTCTCATACTTTAGACATATTGTCAGGAGGGAACAGTCGCTGGAGAAGGATATCATGCTTGGTAAGATGGAGGGTCGGAGAAAAAGAGAAAGACCCCACCAACATGGATTGGTCAGGTGGCATCATTGATGGACTCAAGTGTGGCAGCGGTTGTGAGGTTGGCCCAGGATCGGATATTGTTTCGTTTTGCTCTGCATGGGATCGCTATGAGTTGGTTCCGACTGATGACATCTGACAACAACAACAACAACAAAGCTAGAACCAAAATACCACAAATGAGGGTCTTTAACACACAAATTGATTTTCTCACATTTTGTTGTGTGCCATCAGTTGATTTCGACTCATAGTGACCCTGTATATAGGATTTCTGAGAGCTGTTGGTAGGTCTGAACTGCTGACCTTGCGGTTACCAGTCTAATGCTTATTCTACAGTGCTACCAGTCCAGTGTTTCTTATATGTTGTTATTGTTGTTATTAAGTGCTGTCGAGTCAATTCCGACCCATAGTGATCCTGTACACGGTTTCTGAGGCTGTAAATCTTTACAGAAGCAGAAAGCTTCATCTTTCTCCCATGGAACAGCTGGTAGTTTCAAACTGCTGACCTTGTGGTTCACAACCCGATTCGTAACCACTACGTTACCAGAGCTCCTTATATAGGAAACTAGAAGTCCGAATGAAGGGTTTTGGCTCAAGGGGAACCTAGATACCTCTCTGACTCCTCAGTAGGAAGAACCTTTCCTCTTTATCTTTCTGCTCCTGGTGTTTCTGCTCCTGGGTAATCACCATGTTACTTGGCATCTCTCTTATTTCATCTATACTTGTACAATTGCTTTTATATTTCCAAAGAGATTGACTCAGAATACACCCTACATTTACCCTGTCTCATTAACATAACAAAGACAGCTAATTCCCCAGTGGGATTATAACCATAGGCATATGGTGGTGGTGGTAGTGGTTGTTAGGTGATTTGCAGTCAGCTCCCACTCACAGCAACCCTCTGTACAACAGAATGAAAAACTACTTAGCCCCCCAACCATTTTCACAATCTTTCCTATATTTGAACCCAATTTTGTATCCATGGTTTAAATCCATCTTCTTGTGGGTCTTCCTCATTTATGCTGACCCTCTAGTTTACCAAGTACTGGTCGCTCCTGCTACCATGCCCAAATTATATGTGACAAAGTCTCCCACTTCTTGTTTCTAAGGAACAATCTGGCTGTACTTTTCTCAAAGCAGATTTGTTCATTCTTCTTGCAGCCTGTGGTATATCAATATTCTTCACCAACACTGTAATTCAAAAGCATCAGTTCCTCAGTCTTCCTTATTCACTGTTCAGTTTTCACATGCACAGGAGGCAATTGAAAATACCACAGCTTGGGTCAGGTATATGTTAGTCCTCAAAATGACTTATTTACCTTTTAACACTTTGAAGAGATCTTTTTGCAAGAGATTTGCCAGTGCAATACATCATTTGATTTTTTGACTGCTGTTTCCATGGCCATTGATTATAGATAAAAGCAAAATGAAATCCTTGACAATTGTTATCTCTTTATCATGTTGTTGCATATTGGTCCAGTTGTGTTGATTTTTGTTTTCTTTATGTTGATGACTATCTAATCCATATTGAAGGCTGTGTTCTTTGATCTTCATCAGTAAGTACCTCAAGTTTTCTTTACTTTTAGCAAGCAAGATTGTGTCATTTGCATATCACAGGTTGTTAATGAATCTTCCCCCAATCCTGACACTGCATTTTTTTCATATAGTCAGTCAAGCTTTTCAGATTATTTGTTCAGCAGACAGATTGAATGTGTATAGTGAAAAATGCAATCCTGACACATCTTCCCTGACCTTAGGCCATGCCGTATATCTGGTTCTGTTTGAACACCTACCTCTTAATCAGTGTGCAGGTTCAGCATAAGTACAATTAAACTTCTGGAATTCCCATCCTTAACAGTATTATCTATAACTTCTTATGACCCACATAATCAAATTACTTTGCATAGTCAAAAGTATACAGGTAAACATCTTTATGATATCTTTGCTTTCAGCCAAGATTCATCTGACATCTGCAGTGTGCCATTCTAGGTCCTTTTGTGATGATCGCTTGATTTTCTGGCAGTTCACTGTCAATGCACGGATACAACCATTTAAATTGTTTATAATTATTTTTGTAAAAAACGAAATGAAATTTCTCAAAATAATTTCTTTTCAGTTATTTATTCACTACCCTTCCACATAAGGAGCTTTGGTAGCATAGTGGTTATGATTCGAGCTGCTAATCTCATGGTCAGCAGTTCGAAACTACCAGCTGTTCCGCAGGAGAAAGATGAGATTTTCTGCTCCTGTAAAGATTGATAGCCTCGGAAACCCTGTACAGGGTCACTATGGGTCGGAACCGGCTCCATGGCACATAACCACAACAACCCATCCACATGACATACATCCATACAGTTTTGCTTATTTAGTTTACTTGTTTCCCAAATATAGTCTTCAAAAATACGGCAAAGGCAAAATTTAGCCCAGATTCTGGGCAAGTAATCTTTAATTCCAAATGAATCATCTCAGTTCAACACTGCCTACAACTTTCCAGGCATTATTAAGAACAAACAAATGAGATTCTTACTACTGACCATATTTAATTAATGGAGTTAAGAAATTACCGTGTCTTTTAAAAACTTGGAGGAATGGGATTAAGCTACCTGGAAGTTACTCAGCATTTTATTTGTACAAAGAAAGAAGAGGCTGCTAAGGAAATGGGGATCCAAAGTATGTGAGACAACCTTGCCATGTTTGCTTTTGAGAAACATTCTGATTGCATCTCCAAGACAGATTTATTTGTTTTTCTAGCAGTCCGTGATATCTTCAATATGCTTCATCAACATCATAATTCCAAGGCATTGTTTCTTCTCTAGTCATCTTTATTCATTGTCCAGCTTTCTCATGCTTAGGAGGGAATTCACAATATCATGGCTTGGGGTCATGCACACCTTAATCCTCAAAATGACATCTTTACTTTTTAACACATTAAAGAGCTCTTTTGCAGCACATTTACCTAATACAGTATATCACGTGATTTCTTCTTCTTTTTTTTAATTTGCATTCCATTTTTTTAAATTAGAAATTGCAAAGCAACATATTGGCTTTACATTATCACTTGATTTCTTGACTGCTGCTTATATGGGTATTGACTGTAGATCTAAAGAATATGAAATACTTGACATCTTCCGTCGTTTTTCCAGTTACAGTGTTTCTTATTAGTCCAGTCGTGGGGATTTTTGTCGTCTTTACTCTGAGTTGTAATCCATGCTGAAGCTCCTATTCTTTGATGTTCATCAGTAAGTGCTTTATGTTCTCTTCACTTTCAGCAAGCAAGGTTGTGTCATCTGCATATCACATGTTGTTAATGAGTTTCCCTCCAATTTTGGTGCCTCATTTTTCTTCATATAGTCCAGCATCTCAGATTGCACAGCATATACATTGAATAAGTGTGGTAACAGATGAATAAGTATGCTGATACACATCTTTCCTTACTTTAAACCATGTTGAATCTCCCTGTTCGGTTTGAATGACTGCCTGTGGATCTATGTACAGGTTCTGCATGAGCACAACTAGTGTTCTGGAATTCCCATCCTTTGCAGTGTTATCCATAATTTGTTGTAATCTACACAGTCGAATGTCTTGCAAAAATACATGTAAATATCTTTTTGGTATTCTCTGCTTTCATCCAAGGTTCATTCATCTGACGTCAGCAATGATAATCCCTTGTTCCACGACCTCCTCTAAATTTGACTTGAATTTCTGGTATTTCTGTCTTGACATACTCTTCTAACCATTTCTGATGTATTGAGTGACTGCTAGGTGTAAAATGAGAAGGTAGTGGGATATAGAATTAGGAAGCCATTGTTTTTCTTGTTGGGGGAGGTGGTTAATTTGAAAAAAGAAGAGTAATGATTGAAGGTGATTTAGTGTACAGAGAAATTTTAAAGTGTAACGGAAAAAAATTGAAGATGCTTGCCTTGAATGACCTCAATCTCAGGAACAAAGAATATTTAGTATTATTGTTTATTAGTAGTACTACAGATAGACTATACACACTTATCAACATAGTTAACTGCCAAAACCCAGAATTATGCAAAAATCAGAATTATATGAAAATGGAGGATTTTTAAATTCTTTTTTCAGACCATCCATTTTTCAGATGTTTAAATAACAGCTAAGAAATAACTGATGTGCTCATCACTGTGAGGAGTCCAGTTCTGGATTATTCTTATGTGGAGAAAGAGGCTTGGAGGAGACAAAGCTGGATAAAGGCAGCTAGAGGGCCTACAGTGTAACCACTTCATCTTCCTCCTGTGCTGGGTCTGAGCTTCCCTCCCAGAACCAGTAATCCTGGAACCAGCCCTACAGTCAGCACCTGGCAAGTCACGAGGGATCTAAGCTTTCTGCAAGGGTGCTGGGAGCCTGACTGCATACCCAGACCTAGGAAGGCAGAGGCTTCCAGCCCACTTTGGCACACTATGAGATGTCACTATACTCACACATCTTTCTTTCAAACGCCAATTCCAATGCCTCTTTCTTCCACCCTTACTACTTCTCAGCAGTTTTGAGCTATAGAGCTGCAGGTTGCACAGTAGCTGGAAACCCAGACCAGGTGCCCGCCAGTGTGGTGTTGCCTGCTGTCTGCCTGGAAGCTGTGGCCACAGAGCAGGCTTGGCCCAACATCCTAGAAACTGCCCAGACCCTTGAGAACCCACCTCAAAGGAGCTGGTGCTCTGCAGCTATTGCTACCATGCTTGTCACATTGTTAGTGTGCAAAAACATCAGATCATACAATTTTTGCTATTGTTGTAAATGCAAAATGTTAGACAGTATGATGGTCAGTAAGTGAGAAGTAAGTGTATTTAGAATTAGAAAGTACCTTGAGTTACCTCAAGCATTCTTATACAAATATTTCCTATCCTATCCTATATAATGTTTTTTTGTCTTCCTATCCTATATAGAAGTTCTGGTGTGGCACTGTGGGTTAATGCGCCAGACTGAAAATTCATTTGAGCTGCAAGGTTGGCGGTTCAAGCTCACCAGCCGCTACTCTGAAACCCTATACAGGGTCACTATGTGTCGGAACCGACTCGGTGGTACTTAACAGTAATAACATCCTATATAAGGATTCCTGGTGTGACATTGTGGGTTAATGCACCAGACTGCAAAGCTTTTGAACTGCAAGGTCAGCGGTTCAAGCTCACCAGTTGCTCCTTGGAAACACTATACAAGGTTGCTATGAGTCTGAACCAACTCAACAGCACTTAACAACAACATCTTATATAAGGAGTCCTGGTGTGATGCTGTGGGTTAATATGCTGGACTGCAAAATCATTTTGAGTCACTAGTTTGGTGGTTCAAGCTCACCAGCTACTCCTTGGAAACCCTATATAGGGTCTCTGTGGATCAGAACCAACTTGACTGCACTTAGCAACAACATGCTACATAAGGAGTCCTGGTGTGGTGCTGTGGGTTAAGGCGCTAGACTGCAGAGTTGGTTTGAACCACAAGTTCAGTGGTTCAAGCTCACCAGCTGCTCCTTGGAGAGCTTATAGAGGATTGCTATGGGTTGGAACCAACTCACTGGCACTAACGACAACAAACCCTATATAAGGAAATTCTGGTGTGGTGCTGAGGGTTAATGCACTTCCCTGCAAGGTTAATTTGAACAGTAAGGTCGGTGACACAAGCTTACCAGCTGCTCCTCAGAAACCCTATACAGGGTCACTATGAGTCGGAACCAACTCGACAGCGCTTAAGAACAGCAATACTTTATGAATGTTTCCTATCCTGTATAATGGTACTTAACAACAATCCTGTATTAGGAGTTCTGGTGTGATGCTGTAGGTAAGCACTGGATTGATAACCACAAGGTTGGCGCTTCAAATTTATCAGCTACTCCTCAGAAACCCTATAAAAGGTCACTGTGAATCAGAACCAACTCAGTGGCACTTGCAACAACTGCAACAATTTCATATAAATGTTTCTTCTTTTAGCTATGTATTGAACTTATAATTGCTTATGCTTTCAAATGCATTCCCCTCAAAAGCATAGCTACATGATGTAGTCTATAGACTGCCACCTATAACTGTTGAGTCCATTTTGCTGCTGATTATTCAAGCTGTCTTATTTTGAGTTCAAATAATAGTGGGAATTCAACTATAGTACTTTATTTAAAAGTTAGTTTATAGTCCTTAGCTTGAAATTTTAATAATATAAAATGTTATAGACTTTCTAAAAGATGCCCAAAACAAATATTATTAAATTTTCTATAGAACAGAAATAGGTTAATAATCTGTTATATCAGACATTGCTCTTTCAAGCACTGTGCAGACAGTTTAATCTGCTCAATGTCATTTCATTTAGTAAAAAGTAATAATAGTGAATATATGTCACTTTGAAATGGTCAATTCCTTGCTTTAAGGTGTTGAGAAATTAGTAAATCTGGAAACCAAGACATCCTATGTTCCTTAAACTCTCCTTCCTTTGCCCCACAAAACGGCGGAAAGTCCCCACACACAGTATATGTCTTGTTGTTGTTGTTAAGTACTATGGCGTCAGTTCCAACTCATAGTGACGCTGCACAGGGTTTCCGAGGCTATAAATCTTTATGGGAGTAGAAAGCCTTATCTTTCTCCCACAGAATGACTGGTAGTCTAGAACTGCGGACCTTGAGGTTAGCAGCCCAATTCATAAGTACTGCGCTACCAGAGCTCCTTAATATATGTCTTAGATAATTTTAAACTACTTTACAAGTAATACATGATTTTCATTTGAAAAACTAGAAAATATGAATGAGTAATTAACAATAAAATAGAAGTTACTGTCTGTACTCACACATAACTGTTAGCATTTTGTCATATAATGCAAACTTTTTTACTATGTCCATTTTTAAAGCTATTTTTAAAGAGCATAATTAGGGTTATATTGCATATATTCCTTTACAAATTGCTTTTTTTAACATAGTATATCACCATTATTATTTCTAAGTGCCATCAAGACTATTCTGACTCATAGCAACCTTGTATGGATTTCCAAGGATCGGTTGATGGGTTAGAAACAGGGACCTTTCAGTTTGCAGTCCGTTGCTTATCCTGCAGCACCACACCAGGAGTCAGTATATCATTATGACATATCAATAACCATTTTTCTGCCTCTAAATAAACCTTAAGAACTTGGTTTCCAGGAACTCTGTTTAGTTTTGCTTCAAATGGGATGGATGAACAGCAGTATTACATAGTATGGGAGTCCTAGTGTGGTGCTATATGATGAGCACTATACTGCTAACAAGATGGTTGGCAGTTCAGATTCACCAGCTGATCCTTGGAAACCCTACACAGGATTGCTATAAGTTGGAACCCATTTGAAGGCACTTAAAAACAACATGCCGTGACAAAGATACTCATTGCTTGAGAATATGCCCTCCCCTCCCCCATCCTATTTTCCACCAGAAATACAAGCTAGTAATTTACAG
Organism: Chrysochloris asiatica; assembly: GCF_000296735.1. Lineage (NCBI taxonomy): Eukaryota > Metazoa > Chordata > Mammalia > Afrosoricida > Chrysochloridae > Chrysochloris > Chrysochloris asiatica. The sequence goes on from NW_006408596.1 coordinate 9,585,576, forward strand.
TTGTATTGCCCAACAAGGGCTTGAAAGGATAGAGTCATTGTCCTAATAAACCTGTGGCTCTTTCCTTGGCCTTCATCTGCTCCAGAGGAGCTCCAGCGGCCCTCCTACCCCTAGACTATCACCAGCCTTCCTTCTTTTTATACTCCTGTCTCATCAAGATTTTTGGGGGTCAAGTTTTGCATCCAAAACTCTTGGTTATGAACCCTTTTAAATCTTTGAGAAAGGAGAGATGTTGGATTTGCCCAAAGTAACCAATTACTACAGTGTTTCTCTTCTATTATTCTGAGGCTTATAGTTCCACATCCTTAATTTATTCTATTTTGTATTACACTTTAAAATTTTGTCCTTATTTAATCCTAATAAATAGATCATTCATTCTCATCTGATACATAAATGTTTTACTTCAAATTTCTATTTCTATTTATCTGTTCATACAAGTTCATAAGCTGCTTCTCAAAACATAGGCATGGTTCAGTAGACTCGTTTTTTTCTCAACATTTTCTTGAATAATTGGGTGACTGAGCAGACTGGTAGTAATGATGGTGGTTTGTGCTGTGTGCTGTCAAGTTGATTCCAGCTCATAGTGACCCTGTATAGGGTTCCTGAGGCTGTAAATCTTTACCGGAGCAGAAAGCCTTATCTTTTTCCCACAGAGTAACTGGTAGATTTGAACTGCTGCATTCAGCAGCCCAACTCATAACCCACTGTGCTACCAGGGATCTTTGATTGAGCAGAGTGAGCTGTGAAATTTGTTTGTGATCCCAAACTGACTAGAACCTTAGAAAAACAGGTTAGAGTTCTAATTGTCATTGACAAAGTGAGGGGTTGCATGGAAATTAAAAGAGAAAGTTAACTTAAGAGGTATGTTGATGAATTAATTAAATACAGGTAAGATATAACAGGGTGCACCAGACTGAAAAGCATGAAAGGAGGAGAAATAAGGAAGTTAAGTGTGGGACCCTTTACAAATATTATCACTTCAGTAGGCATAACACTATTAATTGTTGTTGTGGTTAAGCGCTGATTCCTTAAGGACACTGTATAGGGTTTCCGAGGAGCAGCTGGTGAGCTTGAACCACAGACCTTGCAGTTCAAATGGCTTTGCTGTCTGGCGCATTAACCCACAGCGCCACACCAGGAGTCCAATAGCATTAACAGCACTATTAATATGTACTATAAAAAACATTTTTTTACTGTTAAACAAGAATATTTTTGAATTAGTCTTCATTTGTAAAATTCTCTACATAATTTCCAATGATTAATTATGTGAGTATATGTATGTGTGTATGCATGCATGTACATATACCCACATAATTAATCATTGGGAATTATGTAGAGAATTTTACAAATGAAGACTAATAAAAAAATATTCTTGTTTAACTGTAAAAAAAAAAAAGTATATATTAATAGTACTCTTAATGGTATGGGAGTCCTGGTGTGGCACTGTGAGTTAATGCGCCTAACTGCAAAACCGTTTGAACTGCAAGGTCAGTGGTTCAAGCTCACCAGCTGCTCCTCGGAAACCCTATACAGGGTTGCTATGGGTCAGAACTGACTCAACAGCTCTTAACAACATCAAGAACATACATGTGTATAAGGAGCTCTGGTAGTGCATTGGTTATGAGTTGGGCTGCTCATCTCAAGATCAGCAGTTGGAAACTACCAGCTGTTCCACAGGAGAAAGATGAGGCTTTCTGCTCCGGTAAAGATTAACAGCCTTGGAAACACTGTACAGGATGGCTGTAAGAGCTGACTCCACAACACATAGCCGCCCGCCACCACCACATGCATGTGTATATGCATGCATTCATGTATATGAGAGAGAGAGGCTTAGTAGTAATAAAAAACAGAAGACTGAAATTTAAAAAGTTGTAATTGCCATTTATTGTTCATGTTATTCAATGTACTAGGAATTGGTAGTGCTGATACAAGGAGCTCTTGTGCTAAATGAAAGGTCTGGGATTCGAGATTACTAGTGGATCTGCAGGAGAAAAGACTTGGCAATCTGCTCCTGTAAAGAATTTTTCCAGTCAGTTCTGACTCATAGCGACCCTCTCTGTATAGGGTTTCTGAGGAGTAGCTGGTGTATTTGAACTGCCAACCTTGCTGTTCAAACCAACCTTGCTGTCCAGTGTAGTATTCTACATTGCCACACCAGGACTAGGAAATCCTATTGGGCATTTCTACTCTGTCATGTGGGATCACTATGGATAAAAATCACTTCAAGGACGCACAACAGTGCTGGGTACCACATTAATGGAATTTCCATTATTGTCAAAATATGAATAAGTACGGTTGATGAGAGTTCTTCTCCTTTGAAAGCTAGGTAGGAAAGATGAATATGTTATTCATCGGATCCGCATATTAACAGAGATTCACACTTGTACTTTTACATAACTAAGGAACAAATAAGTGTTGTAATTGCCTTACCTGAATCTAGCAGATTTTATTTACTATGACACCTGATTTTACCTTGTTTTAAAAGAACCAAGAGCTTGGATTTTTGTAGGTTTGAAAATTGAGGGAATTAATTAGGAATGTATAAAGGAGTACTCATGTGGCACAGTAGGATAAGCACTGTACTGCTTACTAACCTCAAGGTCAGTGATTCAAACTCATCAACTGCTACTTGCAACAGATTCCAGCATTTAACAACAGTAACAACAGGATGAAAGGAAATTAGTGCATTAGCGGATCCAGGCTGAAAAATTAGTGAAGTCAGTATAAGCAATAAAAATAAATACAATTAGAAGTTGGACTGTTGTCAGCATTCAGTTTTGTAAAGTCCATCATTTTGCAGAGTTTGTAACAAATTAATCTTAGAGAATTGTTATTAGACACTAGTTTTAAAGAAAAGCTATAGAGTGTATTACATAATTTTGAAGAAAAACTTAAAATCTAAAAAATTCTCATCTCTAAATTACTGTATTTAAGTACTTTAAACATAATGTATTAATGGTTTAATTCGGTATCGTTCTAAAATTTAATTCTACAGTTTGCTAATAAATATATCTAATACAGTCACTGCGCATATAAAATGTCATATACCATAGAATCATTACCAACTCATAGCAACCCTGTATAGGGTTTTCCAGTCTGTAAATCTTTATTGGAACAGAAAGTCTCATCTTTCTCCCTCGGAATTGCTGGTGGATTCAAACTGCTGGTCTTAAGGTTGGCAGTCCAGCCACCAGAACTCCTTACACATATCACATACTAAGTTTTTTAATTGGTCTTCAGAATCCTGGGTTTAATATAAATGCCTCATGTATGTTGGATTTTCTGAACACATTTTTGCTTTTGATTTTGCTGAATTGACTCTGCAGTAAAGTACTGCTGAGGACTTACCGATGGATGGGGAAGGAGCCAATTTATAATTTTTTTTTAGAATCTCAGAAATACTATTTGAGTATAATACACAAATTTCAAAAGAGCTAATAATTTCTAACTGGAGTTTCAAATTTTAGTTTCACAACTGAGTATCAGTTGATATTTATATTGCATATTGTACTGATTTTTAACTGTTGTCATAATGATTTTAGTAAAGAATCTAATATTTGCTCTGTTGATTCCTGCATGTTCCTGTGGATGATAAATTTCTAACCTTTGTTATTTCAAATCTTGAACTAACTGTACTGCCTTCTTACTGTGTAACAAGATCTTTTCAACACTCAGAGGAAATATTAACTTTGCTTATCTTTATAAAAGGATCAAATTCAAAGTAATTCCTTATACTAATAAAACTTTCACTGATCATACTTAAACAGTAATGACTGTTAACAAATTAGAACATCATCTTTAACTGTCAGCAGATAAATTCCTCATGCTTGCTTTTTCTCTAGAAATGCCAAAATTTTAATAATATCAATGTCTGCTTAGTCTCTGAGATGAGGGAGCCATATGATCCCTTCCAACTCTGAAATCCTGTGATTCCAAGTAAATTGCACACAAAGAAGATACCATTAGGGCAAAGTAAAATAGTGAAAATGTAACAAGTCAAAGACCACGGAAAGGTTTGTTAGAATGGTTTAGCGTACTTCCTTGATAAAAATTTTATTAAAAACCCTTATGATGGGCACTTCTAACTTATATGAGTGGTTATGGATTGTTAAAACTATGACTGAAGAAGGAAGTGTTTTGAAAAATGGCAAAAATGACCTTCCCACACCCCATTTTTCTAAATTTGCTACGTTTGGCCATGTTCCCTGTACATTTGTGGCGCGAATATCAGCATTGCCCTACTAGGGTGACTTTTCTATCAAGTTATTTAAATTCATTAAAGCCTTAAGTGTAGTTTTAAGAGCATATTAAATTACTGCATTAAAATAAAATTGGGACAAATCAACTAATTTCAATATTTGAACCTAATTTAGATTTTTATAGGAAAAAAAACAACACTATGAGACTGTGATGGTTAAGTTTGTGTGTCATCTTGGCTGGGCTATAATTCTCAGTGGTTTGGCAATTATGATATAGTCATTCCCCATGATGAGATCTATTATGAGCAGCCAATCAGTTGAAAGGGAGTTCCTCCAAGGTGTGGCCTACTTCCACTATACATGGATGTCATGGCAAAGTTCTCTTGCTTTTTACTGTTTCTGAGTCCTGCATACGACTTCTAGTTCTTCGGACTTGAGCCAGTGGCCTGCCATATTGCCTTCCACTTTGGGGAGTTATTGCTGTTGTCCTTAAGTGCCTTCGAGTTGGTTCAGACTCATAGTGACCCTGTATAGGGTTTCTAAGAAGCAGCTTGTGAGCTTGAACCGCCGACCTCATGGTTCAAAGCCACTTTACAGTCCAGCACTTGAACCCACAGCACCACACCATAACTCCTGGTTGGGAGTTACTAGCTCATACAAAGATTTTAAAAGCCTAGGAAACCCTAGACAGGATCACTATAGGCCATAACCAACTCAATGGCACTTAACAACAACAACAATTGTATACATGTAGAGTCCTGGTGTGGTACTGTAGGATAAGAATTGGATTACTAACCAGGTGTTCTTATGCAAATGTTTCCTAGCCTATCCTATATAAGTGATTTGATCTTCGTATTATAGAGCTCTGGTAGCGTGGTGATTCCGAATCCAGCTGTGAACCACAAGGTCAGCAGTTTGAAACTACTAGCTGTTCCACGGGAGAAAGATGAGGCTTTCTGCTCCCGTAAAGATTTATAACCTCAGAAACCCTGTACAGGGTTGCTATGAGTCAGAACCAACTCCACTGCATATAACCACCACCACCACATGAATAACCATGAGGAGCCCTGGTAGCGTAGTGAATTACAGGCTTAGTAGACTCTACCAGTCACTTCATGGACTAAAGATGAAGTTTTCTTCTCCTTTAAAGATTTACAGCCTCAAAAACCCTATTCAGGGTTGCTATGAGTCGGAATCAACTCATTGGCTCACAACCATCACCTGAATAATCATTTGTAAAACTATTTCAATGGCTTTATTGTTTGTAAAATGAAATAAAACCATTATCTCCAATACATTTCACATTGATGTTTTATTTTCATAGTCTGCATTCCTGGTTCTCTCTGCTGCTAGAAAAGAGCTGTCAAGAATTTCAGTCTCATGAAATTCAGACTTCCTGGAGCTACTGAGGCTGGATAACCCCCTAAAAGTGTTACTCCAAGGAAGTCTTTAAACCTTGAACTGTACTATCTACTGAAGTCATCCTTTGAGCCCAATAAAAGTTTAACCTAATTAGAAAAATTTCTCTATATTTATAACAGTATATACTCTTTTAAAGAATGATGGATGTGAACAAATTGATAGTAGCCATTCAGAAGTACAAGCTTGTGGAGAGGGAGCAGGCAATGAGTTTGTGTTAATGATGGTGGCGTGGGATGGTGCTGCAGGATAATGCGCTGGACTGCAAGGCCAGTTTGAACTACAAGGTTGGCAGTTCAAACCCACCAGCCGCTTGCTGGAAACCATATACAGGGTTGTTATGGGTCTGAACCGACCCAGTGGCACTTGACAACAACAACAGTTTTGAAAAGGTTGTTGAAAAATATGGCAAAACTTGAAGAGTGCTGCCAATGTCACTTGAATTGTAGAAACTGTCAAAGTGTAGTATGTTTTGTTGTGTATGTTTGCACCACAATTTTTTTTTTCCTAAAGGGGAAAAAAAAGAATACAGAAGAGCTGTTAAAATAGTCACATGGTATGATAAGAGAGTAAGGGGAATAGATAGTCCTTTCATCTTTCCCAGAATGAATCATTTTCAGCTCATGTAGTTCTAGTCTCTCTCACGCCTCAGTGGAAGTCATGAGCCCTTAGTCTTGGTTCATCTTCTGCCATTGGGAGGAAGGGCAGGAGAAGCCTGGCTTGGATTGCCTTCTGCTGTTGGGTAGATGGCCCGGAGCCACTGGTTTGGGGTGTTTCTCTACTGCTGGGTGGAAGGGCAGGAGGCATCAGTCCTCCTGGTGTTCCCATTCTTCCCTCATATCACGTGGGCAGAGAGCCTTGTCTGCTGCCACCTGGTGTAAGAGAAGCCTGCGTCAACCTGCCTAGATTCTGCCATTGCCCAGGCCATAGCAAGTTGGTCCTGCTGCTGCTAGTGAGTATGGGCTGTCTGCTAAATTGCTTCTTTTCTCAGGCCTGTAGTAGAGAGAGCAGGCGTTCTTCTTTCTTGCATTCTGTTCTTGTTTGCTTGTTGGTGGTTCAGGGATGCAGACTGGGCATGAAAGAGAACTCACCCAAGGAATTTCTCAAGTGTCATTCTCTGAGTTCTGAGGCCCTAGCCAGTCCACCTATTTCTCCCACGTTTTAGTGTCTTTTTATGACTGTATATTGAATCATATCCAGGTTATTTGTTGTATGTAGAGGGAAGACAGTGGGAAATGAGTCTTTGACAGCTTACCCCAGAACTAAAAGCCTACATAGACTTTTAAAAACAGTGGTTAAGCACTCGCCTGCTAACCAAAATGTTGGCAGCTGAAAGCCATCCAATAGCAATGTGAAGAAAGACTAGGCGATTTGCTCCTGTAAAGATTACAGCCTAGAAAACCCTCTGGGGTAGTTTTACTTTGTCGTAGGGATCACGTATGAGACCGAAGCAGTATTGATTTTTCTTATAAACAGCAAAGAAAATCATGAGTTTACAGAGCACTGTTTTTTTTCCCTAGACTTTTTAAAGTGTTGGTTGGAGTTTTCTGGTTATATTCACTAGGGCAAAGTACAAGCCTAGTGTACCTATGCTTGATTTCAAATGGTAAATTTAAGTAACAATCTGTTTTAAGATGGTAACATGATCTAATTCCATCACCTACCATACTATAGGATAAGAGACTATGCACGCACGCATCTGTGTGGCATTGGAAAATTATTCTCTTAAAACAGTCAGGAGTGGCTTAATTTACTTAATTGCAGTACAGTATCATAATGTTTTTCTATGTCTCCTAAGCAAGCAATGCCAGAAAAAAAAAGAAGTATTTAATGAAGTCAGTTGGTTTTTCTGATGTATTAACTGTATACTAAAAAGGAGGTGCAAGATATGTTGGTACTGCTGGAATGTTAGCCTGCAAGAAGAGGAGAAAAAAAATTCCATATTTGTACTTTTTAAAAATGCCACGAGAGCTTCTATCATGGAGGGCAGCGGCTAAACGATGTGTGACAACTGCGCAAACCTGGTGGAGGTGTTAAATGAAACCCAGACCATGGAGCAGTGAGGTGAGAGGTTTCTGGAGACCAGGTCGATGGGGAGACGCTGCCTAGCGGGAAGAGACTACAGGGTCCGGCTAGGTTGTCCTACTTGCCCCGGACGCCAGAGCGCCTTCCTAGGCTAACCATTGGATCTTGGCTTTGAGGCAAGGTTGACCAACTTAGAGACCCATAAGCCCAGCCCAAAGCGTCTCACTGCAACCCAGTCGCCCCTGCTGCGCTTCTGCCTCTTGACTGACATCCAAGGACAGAAATCCCGCTTTTGAGCCAGACTTAAGGGCCCTAGCACAAGGAGATTCCTATTTAACAGCAACCATGCAACCGCCACTCATCTGTCTGTTGTGCTGTGGTGGTTTGA
>NW_006408596.1:9594056-9595775 GCF_000296735.1 Chrysochloris asiatica
GCCCAGGATCGGACATTGTTTCATTCTGCTGTGCATGGGGTCACTATGAGTCGGTTCCAACTCGATGGCACCTGACAACAACAACAACAACAGTTGAGTAGTTACCACTATACCACCATGAAGGTTGTTATTTGTTGCTAAGTGCCATTGAGTTTGTTCTGACTCATAGCAACCCTATGTAGGGTTTCCAAGGAGTGGCTGGTTAAGTTTGAACCACTGACCTTGCGATTAGCAGTCCAGTATTTGTCCTGTAGTGCCATACCAGGTTACAGTCTAGGAAACCATACAGGGACAGTTCTACTCTACTCCTATGATTAGGAATCGACTCAATGGCACACAGCAACAAATTAAAGCAGACCAGAATAGGTGGGAAAAGAGAAATAATCCTACACAGCAGGTTCATTGTAGTTGTTGTTAAGTCCCATCAAGTCCCAACTCATAACAAACATGTATAGGCTGGTGGGTTTGAACCACCAGTCTTGCAGTTAGCAGTCTTATCCTATATTATTACCACACCATGACCCCTATGGAGCAAGTTTATTAATGCAAAAATTAAGTGAAACAAGAGAAATGTGTCTTAAAAAAGATTACTTTGTTTATTACTGAAGTAAGTCTGAGACAATAAAGTCAGAGAAATGGAGGCTGGGCAGTGGGAGTTTGGAGGTGTGGAGCGGATAGCAAGAAGAAAATACCTAAGGAAAGACTGTCTATGTTGTTGCTGCTGTTAAATGCCATCGAGTTGGTTCTGACCCATAGTGACCTTGTATAGGGTTTCCGAGGAGCAGCTGGTGAACTTGAACCACTGACCTTGCAGTTCAAATGACTTTGCAGTCTGGTGCATTAATTAAGAAATATACATTTAAAAAAAAAGAAAAGAAAAAGAAATATACATTCAATGAAAATACTAGAAATTCTTAATTTTCTTTTCTGTTGATAGGTGTCATTGGTGTGAAGAATAAATTCATTTATCTGTGATGTGACAAAAATTATACATTGTCTTCATAGATTTCAAAATGCTTTTAACTATTAATAAAGCATGCTATGTTATAGTCATTTATAGAGCACTTTTACATGGCATTATTGTATTTGATCTCTAAGCTAGCCTGAAGTCAGATGGTATTATCCTCATTTTAGAGTAGTTGGACCACTGGCCAAAGCCACAGAGCTGCAAATGGTACAGCAAGAGGTTGTTGTTGTTAAATGCTTTTGAGTCAATTCCAATTCATAGTGACCCTGTGTAGGGTTTCCAAGGAGCTGTGGTGAATTTGAACTGCTGACCTTGCAGTACAAACCGACCTTGCTCTCCAGTGCAGTATCCCACAGCGTCACACCTAGATGAGATAAATTGGCATTCTTGTTTTTCATAGCAAAGGAAACAATGTCACACATTTTTGAAGTGCTTATGGCAGTTTCAGACTTAAAGGAAATGGGCACTGGCACTCGGCCCGTGTGTGCTCCCCGGGAACCATATGTGACCGAAAGGCCGTGATCAAAAATGCCGACATGTCTGAGGAGATGCAACAGGACTCAGAGGAGTGTGCTACGCAGGCATTGGAGAAATACAACATCGAGAAGGACATCGCAGCCCACATTAAGAAGGAGTTTGACAAGAAGTACAACCCCACCTGGCACTGCATCATGGGGAGAAACTTCGGTAGTTATGTGACACATGAAACTAAGCACTTCATCTACTTCTACCTGGGCCAAGTGACCATTCTT
>NW_006408596.1:9596132-9604453 GCF_000296735.1 Chrysochloris asiatica
GTTTAATTAATGATTGCCTGTCATCCTTCTTTTGTAATCCAAAGAGGCTGCAGTACAATACACTTCCTCTTTGTGATCATTTCCTCTTTGCCCAACTATCTCCTTGGACCAGATATATACGTTAACTGGATCTTCACTGTCTAGAGACAGCTGGTGAACTGAGTTAGGGAAATGTACCTTGGGCCAAGAATCTGAACTGTTTTTAGAAATATCCCAAACTGCATTGGAATGATTTAAAATTCATTTACAAATGGATTTCTTTTCTATCACAAATAGGTTTATATTGAAATGTGTAGCAATACATGTTGGTGTTCTTTGTAGACAGAAGTGTGCAAATTCATCTAAATAAAATTAACCTATAAGCCTTATCAAGACTCCTGCTGTGGCTCTGTGAGATAAAACACTAGACCGAAAGGTTGGTTTAAATCATAAGGTCGGTGGTTCAAACTCCCCAGCTGCTCCTTGGAAACCCTATAGAGGGTCAGTATGAGTTGAAACCAACTCAACAGCACGTAACAACAATAAGCCTTATCAGATTTCACTATTCTGTAAACTAAACAAACCACTTGGAATCAGTTTTATTCAGAGACCTTGAATATATCCTTTACATTTAATTCTTCAATTGTCACTTTGACTTTTTATAGTGACAGTTCTATTTTATTTTTTTTCTTATCTGATATCTATGTGTAAATAATTATGGGTGGAAAAAGACAAGGAAATGAGATGTCAGATTTTATTTTAGGAATTTTAAATACATTTTTATTTTGTTTAATGACTTTTATAATTATTCCCTACTACAAAGTATAAAAGGAGCTCTGGTAGCGTGGTGGTTACCAATCACGCTACGAACCTTAAGGTCAGCAATTTGAAACTACCAGCCACTCCATGGGAGAAAGATGAGGCATTCTGCTCCCGTAAAGATTTACAGCCTCGGAAACCCTGTGCAGGGACACTATGAGTCGGAACCCACTCCACGGCACGTAACAACAACAACAAAGCATATACCACTGAACTTCTAGCATTGCCCTCAAAGACACCACTGTTAACCAAATGTTTTTTCTGGGTGGGAATGGTGATGCTGGTAGTGTTGACACCGAGTTCTGAGTTAACGGCAAAGATTGTTAGTGCAGTGTCACTCTTCTCACATGATTTATAATAGTTAGAAGGCAGGTAACCTTTTGCTCAGCCACATACCAGAGTTCCATTTTTAAGTTATGGCAGAAGAGGCTGTGTATAGTCACTTTATGCAAAAACTGATTCTTTCCTGTGTCTTTTCATATGTCAAAGAAGTTGCCATGTATCTATCTATGAAATATCATAATTTAGGGGATATTTATGTTCCCTTGTTCTTTGGTTTTTATTTAGCTCTGCAGTAGTTCATTGAGTGTTACTTCCTATTTTAAAAGGACGGAGAAAATGACCTTAAGCCAAAGTCATAGAATAAAACAAGTTTTATATCTTGATATACAAATAATGTTTCTTCCAAGATTAGGAAGTGTAGAAAATGATTTCTTGTATAGAATATAATCTTTTTACTGTTTAAGGTTCCACCAAATGTTCAACATTCGTCTTAATAAATTATCTTCCTTATCTTTATTTAGTTTACCTTTCCTAATTGAAATATATGACACTTTTTTTGTTAACAATTTTTGTGGTTTGTAAAATGTTGAGGATCATTTAGAATCCCTTTGAAATTCAAATCTTTCAGGACTAGAAGCCTGTTGTGTTCCCATGTTGATTCTGGAATAAATAATCCTGGTTCTAAGAATGAAATCAGCATACCTAGTAGAAGGAACTACCACACTTTTTCTTTCCAGAAGTATTACATAGTGTTTAAAGCAAATTTCAAGGTCAAATATTTATATTCTTTTATCCAGTCTGTCAGTTGTGCTTGTGTGTCATGAACTGTCATGCTCTCTTGCCTCCTGGCCTTTGTATTAATTGCCCTCTACCTCAGATACCCTTTTGATTTCCCTGGAATCCCCTTACTGTGTTCTCTCCTACTGTTGTGTTGTTGTTGAGTGCTGTTGAGTTGGTTCCAACTCAGTGACTGTGGATAGGGTTTACGAGGAGTGGCTAATGGGTTTGCTCTGCTGATCTTGAGGTTAGCAAGTCCAGTGCTTATCCTACAGCACGACATTCTTATGTGTGCTACACTGTTGTGTAAGTGCTTATATTTCACTTTTGCTCTCTAATCTTCTTGAAGACAGGGACTTAACATGTCCACAAGTGTGTCTGGAATCTGTCATGAAGCCTGGCATAATAGTTTTAGTGTAAGTGTCTGTTGAATGAATAGATAAAAATACAGAGGGAGGGAGAGTTATGTAATTTAATTTTTCTTTCAAATTTAAAAGCCGTTATAAATCCCTTGTGCCAAAATAGCCATTTATTATCTTCATGGACTCTATATTTGGCTATACAAGTGTAAGATTTCAATTGTTCTTTTATATTTTGCATTTGAGTCTAGCAAAATGGGTTCTTTAATAAGAGACCTCCAGTTCCCCTTGAAGAAACAAATTGTAGCTCATTTACTTGGAGGAAATAATTAACACAGAATGAGATCCATTTGTATGAATTTCTGAAGAATAGTTATTTGTTGGTTTTTAATAGTTTGCTATACTCACTTCTTGGAAGCCAGAATGGCCAGACTGTCTCTCATACTTCAGGCTCATTATCAGGAGGAACCAGTCCCTGGAGAAGAACATATGATGCTTTGTAAAGTGGAGGGTTAGAGAAAAAGAGGAAGATCCTCAACATGTTGACACAGTGACAACAATGGGCTGAAGTGTAGTAACTATTTATTGTGAGGTTGACACAGGACCAGGTAAGGTTTTGTTCTGTTGTGCATGGGGTCTTTGTGAGTCAGTACCTACTTGATGACACCCAATAACAACAACATACTTGAGGAATCCTGGTGTGGTGCTGTAGGATAAGAACTGGACTGCTCACTGCAAGGTCAGCAGTTCAAAACCACCATCCACTCCTCAGATATGCTATATAAGATTGCTATAAGTCACAACTGACTAGATGGCAATTATTAACAGCATACCTAAGTGTGTAGTGTGTAGAATTTTGAGCTTGAGTGGGGTATAAGTGTGTTCGCCATCTCCATATAAGTGGAGTAAGAGCCTTAAATCAGTTGTCTTTTCTGTAGACTTCAGGTTTCTTGAAGGTAGAGTTTGGTCTATTTTTGTCTGGTACGTAGCACAGATCCCAGTTACTTTCAGAACTCAGTAAATGTTGAATAAATTAATGTAAAAGAGAACATTAGAGATCTTAATAGTCCTCTATGTGACCTCTGTGTGATATAATACATATACGACCAATTTTAAAAGCAGATTTGTGGTCCAAATAGAATGTTGTTTCTGAAAATAAGTAAGTATAAATGGCCTATTGGAATTTTAAAACAGCATAACTTTGGGGTCAGTTTTATGTAATAGTGTCACTCTTTCATACAAAGTGTCTAAATTCAATCCATACAGAACAAATAAACTTTAAAATTTTTATCTAGCAGTAGAGAAGGATAGTGTTTGAGGCCTCTGAAAAGATCTGTATTCAGGAAGACATAAAATGGGAATTCTGAACGCCAGTAATCCTGAGACTTATTTATGGACATCATATTTTTGGATCTTTGTAGAAATTCCTCTTCTGCCAGAAAGGAAACATGAGTTTGAGAATCAGTCTCAAAGGACTCGGTATTGACTGAACTTAAACTCTTCTTCTAACTAGGATAGATTTTGTGTTTTTGGCAAAAAATCAAAATAATTTGAACATAGCACTTATATGAATGTTTTAAACATTTCCCTTCACAGTTACTATTTTTCACTTATATTAAGTGTTTTTCTCTCAGAGTGGTATATGCTTACCTTATATCAACAAGTGGGTCAAATAGTGTTTGGACTTTAGCTTTCATGCAATGATTAGAAAATTAAGAGAATGAACTTTGATCCTGGTTCTTAACCTTTTCAGAACCTCAGTTTCCTCATCCTTATAACTGGAATAGTAGTGCCTTAGGATTCTTGTGGGAATTTGTTGATGCAACATGCATCAAACCTCTAAAACAAAATATGCATTTTGTAGATAGATAGTGATAGGGTGGAGTCAGTAGTGGGATTTTATTATTAAAACCAGATGTGGGATTGAGGTAAGCTTTTTTGCTTCTTTGTATGTTTTTTTCCACTGTGATTCCCAATTAGCCCAAATGTGTCTTTTAAATAAGAGATACCATTAAGGAATACTTTACACTAACCATGTATAATGTGTTGGCTGATAAATGAAAGTGTATGTCAGTACATTGAGAAATTGTATTATAGTATGACTCCATTTGTGTAACACAGAGAGGATAGGGATTAATTATATTTAGAGAGAGAGAAATTTGTGAAGAATAGTTTATAGTTTCTTAGGAGTGATTGCCTTCAAGGAACGGGAATGGAAAGATCCAGAGAGAGAGAAATTTCTCTCTCCACCCCCTCATACTGCTCGATTATTATTGAACTTGTGTTTTATAATAACAAAAGTAAGGACCATTGAATGTTTTGGCAGCAGTTGGTAGCATGGAGATTATAAAGTGAATTAATACACTGCATCTTTGATATGTTTTCTAAATTCTAAGTTTTGTTTTTTGTAAAATATGTAAATGACATGGAAAGGTTGGCCTCTACAGTAACACCACTACTGAAGTTTGTCCATTTTTGCAACCAGTGTGTCAGTCTGTCTTGTTGGGGCCTTCTTCTTTTCACTGATCTTCTACTTTACCAGGCATGATGTCGTTCTCCAGGGACTAGTCTCTCCTGATTACATGTCCGAAGACCTGAGACAAGTCTCCCCATCCTCTCTTCCAAGCAGCATTCAGACTGTACTTCTTCCAAGACACATTTGTTTGTTTTTATGGCAGTCCATGGTACTTTCAATGTTTCCTACCAACACAATTTAAATGCATAATTTCTTCTCCTGTCTTCCTTAATTCATTGTCCAGTTTTCAAACGCATATGAGGTGCTTGAAAAGACAATGGCGTGGGTCAGGAACACTTTATTACTCAAAGTGGCATCTCTGTTGTTCAACACTTTAAAAAGAGCTTTTGCGGCAGATTTGCCCATGAGATCATTTTGTTTCTTGACTGCTGCTTCTATGAGAATTGCTTGTGGATCCAACTAAATTGAAATCCTTGATAACATCAGTCTTTTCTGAAAGTTGTTTATTGAGTCAGTTATGAGGATTTTTTCAGTCTACTGAATGTTGGTTATTGATTCAATTATAAGGATTTTTGTTTTCTTGCCATGTGATGTAATCCTTATTGAAGCCTGCCATCTTTGATTTTCATTAGCAAATGCTTGAAGCCCTCTTCATTATCAACAAACAAGATTGTGTCATCTGTATGTCCAGGTTGTTGATGAGCCTTCCTCTAATCCAGATACAGCATTATTCTTCATATAGTCCAGTTTTTTAGGTTTTTTCCTAAGCATACAGATTGAGTACGCACAATGAAAGGATGCAACCCTGGCTCACACCTTTCCATATTTTAAACCATGTAATATCTACTTGTTTGATTTGAACAATTGCCTCTTGGTCTGTGTCTAAGTTCTTTATGAGTACAATGAAGTGTTCTGGGATTCCAGTTCTTCTCAGTGTTATCCATGGTTATGATCTACACAGTTGAATGCCTATGCATAGACATTGAAAAACAAGTAAGTATCTTTCTCATACTCTCTGCTTTTAGCAACTCTCTGCTGATGTCAACAATGATATCCCTTGTTCCACATCTTCTTCTAAATCCAGCTTGAATATCGGGCAGCTCTGTCAATGTACTGCTGCAACCATTTTTGAATTATCTTCAGCAAAATTTTACTTGTGTATGATATTAAAAAGTAGAGGGGTCAGTGAAAAAGAGAAAACTCCTCCGACAAGGTAGATTGGCACAGTGGCATCAGCCATGAGCACAAGCTTAACAGTGACTTTGAGGATGCTGCAGGACCAGGCCATCATCCAGTCTTTCGTGCATAAGGTCACTATGAGTCAGAACCAACTTGATGGCACATAACAATAACAGATAATGTTAAGTTGTTAAGTAATTTCCACATTCTTTGGGGTAACCTTTCTTTGGAATGGGCACAGATATAACTCTCGCAGTGATTGGCCAGGTATCTATCTTTTATATTAACAAATGCTTCCAAGACTAGAGACTGCTTCTGTCTCAGTTTGCTGAAACATTTTGGTTGACATTCCATCAATTCCTGGAGCCTGATTTTTCATGATTGCTTTCAATGCCACATGAACTTCTTCCTTCATTATCATAAACTCTTGATCCTATGCTACTTTCTGAAGTGGTTAAACATCAACCAATTCTTTTTGTTACAGTGACTCTGTGTGTACATTCCTTCCATCTTGTTTTGATGCTTCCTGCATTGCTCAATATTTTGCCTATGCTCTTGTGTGCTATTGAATCAGTTCTGACTCATAGCAACCCTGTATAGCTGCTGGTGAGTTTGAACTGCCAATCTTTCAGTTACCAGTAGAGAAGCAAAACCAGTGAGACATGTATGTATATATGTAGAGAAAGGTTTATTATCAAGGAAATGATTTAGTATTAAAGAGTGCCAGGTCCCCAGTGGAAAAGAGAGAGAGATCTTTTTCTGTGTGTCTACAGGCCACACCACCAAGGAATCATACCTTTAATTGATTGGTTGCTCATAGCCACTCACTATAGAGTTAACTATATCTGTGTTAGGTTTCATCACCATGGGAATAAGCACATCTCAATGGTTTGTTGTTGTTTGTAAGTGCCATTAAGTTGATTCTGACCCATAGCAACCCCGGGAGCAGCTGGTGAGCTTGAACCACTGACCTTGTTAAATCTCTGGAAATCCTGGCCTAGTCAAGTTGATACAGAAACCTGACCGTTAACACCAGTCCAGTGCTTACCATACAGCCCATAGAATCCTTTATTATTGTTGCTTGGGGCTTGAATTTTTTCTTCAGTTCCTTCATCTTGAAAAGTGCTGAGCTTTGTAATGCCAGGTCTTTGCACATTTCATTTTAATACTTTGTCATCTCAAGCTATCCTTTGAAATTTTCTCTTCAGGTCTTTTACTTCATCCTCTCTTCATTTTAGCTACTCTATGTTCAAGAGTAAATTCTGAGTCTCTTCTGACATCCACTTTGGTCTTTTTTTTTCCTTCCTAGCTTTTTAATAACCTTTCCTTTCTTTCTGTATGATGTTCTTGATGTCATCCCACAACTTGTCTGGTCTTTGGTCATTAGTGTTCAATGCATCACATGTGTTCTTGAGATGGTTTCCACATTCAGGTGGGATATATGAAGAATCATATTTTGGTTCTTGTGGACTTGATTTAATTTTCTTTAGTTTCAGCCTGAACTTGTATCTGAGTAATTGAAAGTCTGTTTCATTCAGCCACTGACCTTGTTTTGACTGAGTATATGGAGTTTCTCCACCATCTCGTCCCACAGATGTAGTCAGTTTAATTCCTGTGTAAACCGTTTGGTCAAGTCCATATATAGTTGTCATTTATGTTGTTGGAAAAATATATTTGTAATGAAGTTGTTGGCCTTGCAAAATTTCGTTATGTTATTTCCAACATCATTTCTTTCACCAAAGTCAAATTTTCCAACTGCTGAACCATCCTCTTTGTTTCCAACTTTACCATTCCAATCACCAGAAATTATCCATGCATCTTGATTACTTGTTTGATCAATTTCAGACTACAGAATTTGGTAGAATTCTTCAGTTTTATCATCAGTGACTTTGGTGGTTGGTGTGTAAATTTAAATAATTTTTGTATTAACTGGTCTTCCTTGTAAACACAGAAATCTTACCCTGTCACAGAAAGCATTGTATTTCAAGATAGATCTTTAATGTTCTTTTTTTAAAAAATGTTTTATTGTGAATTATACGATAGTTTACATGGGAGAACATTAGTTTTACATTCATTCTATCGTATATAGTTTCATTGCCATGGTTCCAATCCCCTCCATGCATCATCAACCAACCAAAGGGTATACCTTGCAAGCCTGCCCCCTACACTAACACCTCCCCACCCCACCCCCACCTCCCAGTCTTCAGCACACAGTCCTTCTCCCTCTCTGGATCTAAAGTCCCCAGCTGCTCCATCGTTCCACGTCATCATCTCTGCCACCATCTCAGGCATCACTGCTTCTCTGGGTTGGATCCCGCTCTTGGCTTTTCTCTGTTGATGGTCCTAGGGATCTCTGCTCCTAGACTGGAAGTTAATCACTCCCTTCCTTGCTATAAAACGTTTACCTTTACATTTCCAGCCCTCACAATCAGTCCTGATAACAATTATTC
>NW_006408596.1:9605013-9622964 GCF_000296735.1 Chrysochloris asiatica
GACGACTTGCCTTGATGTTCCCTGGGCAAGTGACTTGTTTGTTCTTGTTTTAATGTTCTTTCGTATGATTAATGTGACACTATTCTAGAATTTGTCATTCTTGCCATAGTAAACCATATGATTTTCCTATTCAAAATGACTAATACCCCCTGTCTTTTTCAGGTCACAAATCCCTAGGATACCAGTCTGTATGTGTTCCATCTCACTTTTGACAACTTTCAGTTTTCCTAGATTCATACTTCATATTTTCCATATTCTGATTATTAATGGAATTTTACAACTATTCTCATCTTGTATCCCACCAACAAATGAATGTTCTGGAGAGCTTTGGTCCATTCATGCCACTAAGTTCGACTCTGGTTTGAGGAGGCAACTTCCTCTTCAGTTGTATTTTGAGTGCCTTCAAACGTGAGGGGCTCATCTTCTGGCACTGTAACAGGCAGTGTTTTGATGAGATTCATAAGGTTTTCAGGAGCCAATCCTTCAGATGTGAATCACCTATTCCTACTTTCTAGTCTGTTCTTAGTCTGGAAACTCTGTCCACCATGAGTGAATCTCTGGTATTTTAAACACCAGTGTCATAGCTTACAGCATAGCAGCTACATGCAAGACACCACATTATAAAAAATTACAAAGTGGTGGGAATTTCTCACTTAATACATTCTTATAATATTAAACCAAAACTTAAATGCCTCTGATTTGATTCTGACTCATGGGAACAGTACAGGACAGAGTAGAATTTCTCAGTAGGATTTCTGACACTAAATTCTTACAGAAGCAGATAGTCACATCTTTATCCATTGGAGTGACTGATGAGTAAGAACTGCTGATCTTGTGG
Source organism: Chrysochloris asiatica (assembly GCF_000296735.1). Classification (NCBI taxonomy): domain Eukaryota; kingdom Metazoa; phylum Chordata; class Mammalia; order Afrosoricida; family Chrysochloridae; genus Chrysochloris; species Chrysochloris asiatica. The sequence goes on from NW_006408596.1 coordinate 9,605,852, forward strand.
TTCAAAGTCTGATGCTTAATGCACTGTGTCACCAGGGATCCTTCATATATACTTCCTTGTTCTTTTTAACCAGGAAATTGTTGTACCATAATTTACCTAAACAACAGTGATAAAAATTAAAGTTTTTTGTGTAACTTTTCTGTACTGCATATTCCTATACATATATCTTTCTCCCCTTTTGTATTTTAATAGAATATACTCCAAGAAGTAGAATTACTAGATAAAAAGATACCTCTAGTTTAAAATTTGCTAGGCAGTGCCAGATTGCCCACCCATAAACTAATTATATTGGTTTGCAAACATACCCACAGAGTATGATAGTATCTATTTCCCATGTCCTCTCTGATACTTTGCAACTCTAGTACAAAGAAAATACTTCTGTTAATTAACATTTCGCTGGTGATTATTATGGTTGAAAGTCTCTTCACATGTTTATTACCCACTTGAAGTTCTATAAATTGGTTGTTCACTTCCTTCAGTGTCCATAAATAAAGTTTTATTGAAACACACACTTATTCACTTATGAATTATCTGTGACTGCTTTCACGCTACAGTGGCAGAATTATGTTAGAGAATGTATGGCATGCAAAGCCTAAAATTATGGAAACTTTACCGAAAGAGTTTGCTATCCCCTGTTCTAAATGAAAGTTTAAATAGTTTTAAATGAAATCTCTTAGAATTTCATGTCATATATGGATTGATTTAAGGAGAAATAATATATTTTCAGAGTCCTGTTATGGCGCTGTTGGTTAATGCACTGGACTGCCAAGTAGATTTGAACTGCAAGGTTGGTGGTTCAAGCTCACCAGTAGCTCCTTGGAAACCCTTACAGGATTGCTATGATGACGCTTAACGACAACAACAACAATATATTTGCAGAGCCCTGGTGTGGTGCTGTAAGATAAACCCTAGACCGCAAAGTCAGTTTGAATTGCAAGGTTGGCAGTTCAAACTTACCAGTCACCCCTTGGAAACTCCTTACACGGTCGCTATGAGTCAGAATCAACTCAACAGCACTTAACAAGAACAATGTATTTTAAATATTGAGTCTTATTATTAGGGGGAAAGTCATGCTATCGTATCTCTGTATCTTTTGTCTACTGTATCTCTTAGTAGCATTTTCTGATCCCCCTCCCTTAATGTTCTGTATATCGCTGCTATTAAATTTATTCCTCGATTATTATTGCTGCTGGTGGTGGTGGTACAGTTGTTGCTGGATATTTTCCCTCATTCTGTATTCTTTTTACATTTAAGTTTTCTTTTTAAAAAGTTAGACACATCATAGGTTCCTTGTAGAGCAGGATTGCTGCCTCCAATCAGTTAACTAAATGAAACAGCAAAGAAAATATAACTTATTTATTAGGCAAAAATATAGGTAATAGTAAAAAAAAAAAAAATATGTGCACATTACTGGATTGCTAAAAATCTTAATAAAAGCAAGTATATTTTAAATAAAAATAAACAATCATTTTAAATAACAAAATGGGTAAATTTAACTTGAGTCATAGTTGTCTGTATGCTGCTGAAACCAGTTTAGACTATAAGATTTTTTAAAAAGAAATTATAAGTATCCAAGAATAGAATGTAATATAGAGTACTAGTGTGGCACTGTGGATTAATGCAGCAGACTGCAAAGCCATTTAAACATTAAGGTCAGCAGTTCAAGCTCACCAGCTGCTCCTCAGAAACCCTAAACAAGGTCGCTATGGGTCAGAACCGAGTAGACAGCACTAAACAACAACAACAATGTGTAATACAGAAAGTAGAATATTCTAAGCAAACAAAAGTTGCCAAGCATTACAACCTTACTTCTACAGATAAAGCTTAGGTGAACATCTTGCAGCATTTTCTTCTGATTTTTTTCTTTATCTTCCCTAAGATTCATACTATTAATCTTGTCTTAAAATGCAGTCACACTATGCATATTACTACTTAGTTACCAGTACTCCAATGTCTTTCCTATAGATCTGCTTCTCCTTTTAGCAACATAGCAGTCAAGTTTATAATTGTACCAATTCCTTTTTGATGGACATCTGAGTTGTTTCCAAATGTTTTCTATTACAAACCATGCTGTAATTATCATTATAAATAGCAGTGTGATTCATTTTCAATTCATTTACGCTGACTCTAAAACATTCCAGTTTGGAGATCTCTTTTTTCATGAATTCCCTTATCAGTGTAAGGATCCCTTTAGTTTAAAAACCTCATTTAAGCAGTTATTATGTGTAACACACTGTACTAACCAGACGTCTTTTTATTATTTTTACTTGGGGTAGGGGGAACTCCCTTAAATAATAAAACTTAGCCATTGTCTCAGTCAGCTTACATTTTGGTATGGTTACCATCATTATGTATGCTATTGTTGTGAAGTGCCATTGAGTTCCTTCTGACTCAAAGCAATCCTGTATAGAGTTTCCAAGGAGCATCTGGTGAGTTTGAGCCACCTACCTTGTGATTAGCAGTCCACTGCTTATCCTACAGCACCATTGGGGTTTTTCAAAGTCATCAGTACTACATAGTATAACTTAAACACTTCTAGGTTGGGAAATTTTCGTTGGTACAATAGTATTTTATGTTTCTATATATCCTTGGTAACCGAACTTCAACTTAGAAGCACATTAATAGTATAATTCCATTTTTAAGGCAATAACTGGGCCAAGAAATTTTAGAGTGAATATTTGTTACCATGTAACAAAAATGGTCCTGGTGTAGTGCTGTGGGTTAATGCATTGCACTGCAAATTTGGTGTGAACCAAAAGTGGTTCAAAGCTCACCAGCCACTCCTCGGAAACCCTACATAGGGTTGCTATAGGTTGGAATCGACTCGACGGCCCTTAACCACAACAAACAATGAAGATGGAATTGGTAATTTTAAGATTCTGTACTATATGCAAGGTGGTTTCAAAATGTGGGTGGAAAAATTGAATGAAAAGATAATGAAATTGATGCATAAACTTTTTGAAGCCCCCTTGTATGTGTGCATAAATAAGTTATCAAATGAGCATGCCCTGAGTGACATTTGGACAAGCCAGGACAGTTATAAAAATGAAAATACAATATTATATTTTTAGAATTAAAGCAATTTAAGATTATATCTCTGATATCTAGATGTTGTATTTTTTTAATGAAAGCATCATAATAGAAGAAAAATGAAGCCCTTGTGTGTGGTACAGTAAGATAAGCACTGGACTGCTAACTAAGGTAGGCAGTTCAAACTCACCAGCCACTCCTGGGAAACCCTATAATGGGTCTCTTATGAATTGGAATACTTAACAACATCAACAACAATAGTGGAAAATAGAAACCGTGGCACCATAGTATAAGCACTCGACCTCAAGGTTAGTTTGAACCTCAAGGTGGGTGATTCAAACTCACTAGTCCTCCTCGGAATACAGGGTTGCTATGAGTTGGAACCTACTTGATGGCACTTAATGACAACAAAAATCAACATGACAGTGGTTACTTAAGTTGTGGTATTTCATATGTCAGAATATCATAGAGTATTAAAATGAATACATTATAGATATTTACAGTAATAAATCCTAAAAACATTGTTGAATGAAAACATTCTTTTCACTTTTATGCTTTTTACATAAAGCCTTAAAACACACAAAGCCAATTTTAAGGATGTGTATGGTACCATTTACAGGGTTGCTATGGGTCGGACCCGACTCGACGGCACGTGACGACAACAACAACGTAAGATAGTGGGAGCATGGTGGCTCCGTATGATAAGCACTGGACTGCAAACCATATGGTCTGTGGTTTGAGCCTGCCAACTGCTCTGCGGGAGAAAGATGAGGCTATCTGTTCCTTCAAAAATTTAAAGCCTTGGAAACTATATACACTTGCTGTGAGTCAGAATTGACTCAACAGCACTTAACAACATTAACAACATAAGATAGTAAAGGATCGGGCAATGGGAACACCAGATCCAGCATAGCGTTGCTTCCGAAGAAGGAAACAGTAAAGAGAATGGGGTTGGGAAGGGACCATGAATACTCCAACTTCAGCTATATTTGTGTAGCTTTCTTTCTCTCTCTTTCTTTCCTTAACAATCAAAGATTTTAAGTAAAGAATATTATCTGCCTGTTGCAGGCCCACTCCAACAGGTCCAATGAAAGTGATGGTGCATAAAGATGAATATGACAGCACCAGTTCTTAGATAGCACTGAGCTCATGGGCTAGTTAGGGAATAGCAACCGTCAGACAAGGATAGCTATAGAATGCGTACCTCATAGTGGAGGAATGGGGTTAGGGGTGAATATGAATGTGTTATACCAGAGGGTCCTCTTCAGGGGAGCCATCTCTAACCCCATATCTAGTCTTGGCGTGTTCAGCAGCAGGAACTGGGATATGTATAAGATGTGCAGCAGCTTGGAGTGGCCCAGAGATTACAGGTGTTTGGGCAGGAATCGGGTGTGAGGTACAATGGGGGGAGGCATTTTGTTGGTGATTTGTTAGCAGGAGAGGCCAGCACTTGCCTTATGGCAGGCTTGGTGGGGGAGGGGAGGTATGACACTCTTGGATATGTACTCAGAGCCATAGTGAACCACTGGTGGGCTGTGGCAGAGAATGACTGATAATGGGGGTTGTGTTTGAAGAAGGAGGGACTGTGGTGGCTTCAGAACCTGGGGCCTGAAAGGCCAATCAGAACATCAGGACAAATACCAACAGAGTTCCTCTCTCCCTCAATGGAAACTGGTTGCTTTCAGTTGTGAGAGTAGGAAGTTGTCAGTTTCAAGAGTTACTGTCTGAGGAGTCCTAGGGAGTCTTTTTCTCCCATAGCATTAGAGGCAGAATCAGTTTGTTTTTGTTTTTCACCATCCTAGCTTTTTGAAAAAAGACCACAGAAAATAATGTATGCCAAATGAATAGATGCCCTTTTTGTTTTGACAAGGAACCTTTAAAAAAAAAAACCAAAAAAAAAAAAACCCTGCATTTTCTAACAAGGAACATTAGTAATAAACATACAATTTCTGAAGGATAACAAATAAGTTTATTTAACCATATTCTGATATGTAGCAGATAATGTACCACTGGACCAATAAACAACATTCTTATCAAAGGAGAAAAGATTGAAGTTGCCAAGGACTTCATTCTTCTTGGATCAACTATCAACACTCACGGAAGCAGCAATCAAGAAATTAAACGATGTATTACATCAGGCAAATCTGCTGCACAAGACCTTTTTTAAGTGTTGAAGAGCAAAGATGTCAGCTTGAGGACTAACGTGCGCCTGACCCAAGCCATGGTATTTTCAATAACCTCATATGCTGCGAAAGCTTGACAGTGAATAAGGAAGACCGTAGAAGAATTGATGCTTTGGAGTTATGGTGTTGGAGGAGAATATTGAAAGTGCCATGGGCTGCCAAAAGAACCGACAGGTCTGTGTTGGAAGAATTGCAGTCAGAGTACTCCTTGGAGGCCAAGATGGCCAAACTTTTTCTCTCATACTTCGGACATGTCAGGAGGGACCAGTCACTGGAGAAGGGTATCCTGTTTGGTAAGGTGGAGGTTCAGAGAAAAAGAGGAAGACCCCCAATGAGATGGATTGGCCAAATGGCAGCATCGATGGCCTCAAGTGTGGCAACAGAAGTGAGGTTGACCCAGGATTGGGCAGTGTTTCGTTCTGCTGTGCATAAGGTCGCTATGAGTCAGTATCAACTCGATGGCACCTAACAACAACAACAACATGCAATAGGTAAAGGGAACATTAGGAGGGAAATTAAAAATAAGACTTACATTGACAAATTTATGATAAGTCTTTTTTTGTTGTTGTTTTTAAGTGTAATTGAACATTTTGAAGTCTTATATGTGTTACGTACGGAGAAAGCACAATCACTGTTTTCATCGGGAATAAATTTCAAGGGGAGGTCTAAAGAATCAGTCAATTATAGAGTCTTTAAGTCAGAAATACTTGATGTCTCAACCCAACCTTCATGCGATTTTTGCCAGTGCTTTTGATCACCAGTGTCTTTCAGTTAGTGGAAAGTATTAAAAGTACCATGGACTGCAGAAAGAATAAACCCATCTGTTTTAGAAGAAGTACAGTCAAAATTTTCCTTGGAAGCCAGGATGGCCAGACTTGTCTCTCATACTTCAGACATATTATCAGGAGGGACCCTCCACCTTACCAAACATGATATCCTTCTCTAGTGACTGGTCCCTTTTGACAATATGTCCGAAATATGAGAGATGAAGTTTGGCCATCCTGGCCTCCTTGGAGAAATATATTATATTTGGTAAATTGGAAGGTCAGGAAAGCAGAGGAAGACCCCTAGTGAGATAGATTGGCACAGTGGCAGCAGCAATGGGCTCAAGCATAGCAACAATTTTAAAGTTGGCCCAGGAACAGGTAGTGTTTTGTTCTGTTGTGCTTAGGGTTGCTATGAATTGGTATCGAGTCAGTGGCACCTAACAACAACAAATCTTTCAGTACCTTCTCTTTTGTGCATCTTGTTAATTGCCATTGAATCAGTTCCAACTCATAGCAGCCCTGTGTTGGTTTTCCAATGAGCCGCTGCTGTGCTTGAACCACTGACTTTGCAGTTTAAACCAACCTACCTTGCAGTCCAGTGCATTAACCCACAGCAATCCCAGCAGCAACCAAATTGTCTTAGGTCAATACCACCACCTCATGGTGAGCCTGAGGAACTATCAAATCCCCAAATTCATGTATCTCCCTTATTTACTTTTTCTGCCATCAGTTTTCCTTTGTTCTGTATATTATAATTTAGTCTTGTTTTATGTAATCTGAATAAGTTCTTCTCTCATTTGCATTGCCCATATTAGCTCTTTCCCAAGATACTTATATTTACCTCAAATAATTTTCCAATTATTTTCCCTTTCCTCTTTTTTGAGCCTTTTTTGGGAGAAATAATTTTCTCTTTTGTAAAAAAATTAACAGAAGATATCAAACATGCGTATTTATGACTAACATCCATACACCTGTTGCTCAGAATTCCTTTTTTAAGAAGTGAAACATTACAGGTACAGTTACAGCTTCCATTGTACCCCTTCCCAGCCCCATCACTTTCCATCCTACTTCAGATCTGTCTACTTTCCTGAAGGTGGTGTATATTCTTTCCTTTTTCATTTGTACTCTTATAATTACAAGTGTAACTAAAAAAGTGTTGCTACTAAGCTTCCAATTCATATGTGCTTGGGTGTACTCCAAACAGACCATGTTTCAGCATGAATGTGCAACCAGTGGATGACTGCAGACAAATTTTCTCAGTAATATACTTGTCTCAGGCTCATCATGGTGCCTTCAAAACAAAAGGTCTGTCAGAACAGTGGCTTCCCAGATCTTTTGGGCCATTTAAATTCAAGGCAGAAAGGTCAGCTCAGAAGGTTAAGGTGACTGTTTTTTGGGAATTCCAAAGGGGGAGTCCTGATGTGGCGCTATGGGCTGATGTGTCAGATTTTGGTGGTTCAAGCTCACCAGCTGCTCCTTGGAAACCCTATACAGGGTGTCTATTGGTCAGAATCAACTTAACGACATTTAACAACAACAACAACAATCTTGATAGATTTTTTGAAAGGGTACAGGACAATCACCAGGCTTATTAAGAAGAAGTTTGAAGAAATTTGAAAACTGCCTTGGTTAGTACTTGGCTAGAACTGCCAGGAAAGTTGCACTGAAGGTAGCAAGAGCTGTATTAGGAGAATTTCACTGGGAAAACTTACCCCATCTCTCCTACAGTCCTGATCTTGTCCTTTCAGACTTCTATTTGTTCCCAAAACATAAAGAATATTTCAAAGAATGCGAGTCCCTCAGTGATACCCAAACTGTCGTTTTGATGTGGTGTAAATCGAAGTCCATAGAATTTTGGGGAGAAAGCTTGTTGCTGTTGTTGTTAAGTGCCATCGAGTCAGTTCCAACTCATAGAGACCCTGTATAAGGGTTTCCAAGGGGCAGCTTGTGAGTTTGAACCACCTACCTTGTGGTTCAAACTGACCTTGAGGTCCAGTGCTTTATCCCACAGTGCCACACCAGGACTCCTGGGGAAGGGTTGTTGTTGTTGTTGTTGTTGTTAAGTGCCACTGAGTCGGTTCCAACTCATAGCAACACTGTATAGGGTTTCCAAGGAGCATATTGTGAGCCTGAACTGCCCGCCTGTGTTGCAGTTCAAACCAGCCTTGCAGTCGAGTGCATTAACCCATAGTGCCACACCAGGAAGGGTTAGAGAGATGGAAACACTACCTTCAGAAGAATATAGCCCTAGACAGAGATTATGTTGAGAAAAAATAGCTTGCTGTTTTGGTAATTTTTTAAAAATAAAAGTATCTTTGATTTTATAGTAGTACTTTTTGACTTACCCTCATATGTGCTTCTGCAAATAATACACAGAATTTTTGTGTTGACTTGAGGTTAATCATATTTGAGATTTACTTATGCTGGTAAATTTTAAATCAAGTTCATGGATTTCAACTAAAGTATGATATTATGTCATGTGATTATATCATAATTATAATTTTCTTTATTGGTAGATATTTATGTTGGTTCTAAGTTTTTGCTGCCTTAATGGATATCCAGGTGCTCATGTGGGAGGAAGCAGACAGCCTCATCTTTCTCTCTCAGTGTGGCTGGTGGGTTTGAACTGCTACTCTGTAGTTATCAGTTCAATGCTTATCCTATAGCAGCACCAGCAGAGCTCTCAGCTTTACTGCTGTTGTTAAGTGCCATGGAGTCAGTTGTGACTCAGCTGCTCTTTGGAAACCCTATACAGGGTTGCTATGGGTCGGAACCGACTCGCCGGCACTTAACAACAACATAGGGTTTCTGAGGAGTAGCTGGTGGGTTTGAACCACCAGCCTTGTGGTTAGCATTCCAGTGCTTATCTTACAGGTCCATACCAGGACTTTTCTTGTTGTTTTTACCAATCGCCATCGAGTTGGTTCCAACTCATCGCGACCCTGTGTAGGGTTTCCAAGGAGCGGCTGGTGAGTTTGAACCACCTACCTTGTGTTTCAATTCGACTTTGAGGTTGAGTGCTTATCCTATGGTGTCACACTAGGACTTTCTTTACTAGATATTGCTAAATTTCACTTAGTGTTTACATTAGCGTTCCTTTTGTTCCTTTGTTTCTGAGCAAAAATACGATCTTGATCATGACTGCTAATCACCATTATTATGGAAATGACACTGGATGAAAATTCCAATCGGATTGCAGAGCGAATAGCTCTCAGCTTTTCAGTCTCAGTTTTTCCATTTCCAAGTTACTTTTAGATTGAACTTTATTACTGAAGTATTCTGCAGCATTGCTATTTTGTGGATTTGTTTTTGTTGGGTGCCATCAAGTCAACTCCCACTCATAGTGACCTTATCCACAACAGAATGATACACTGCCTAGTCCTGCACCATCCTCACAATTATTGATATGTTTGTGGTTTTAGTACTACTGATATAAGTTGAGAGAAAGAAAAGCCATACATTTAAAAGATGAAATTAGATATAATAAAGAGCCAATGTCACCGACTCTAATGCTGTAAAGTAATCAAATAGTACATTTCAGAGTATCTGAAGTGTCCCTAATATCACCCTTGAGTAAAGAAGCTTCTTTAAATAGTCATCTATATGAGATCAAACAGTCAACATTGACCCTAAAGCAAACATAAGAATGTAAGGGGCTGGATAGGGAAGCTAGATTAATGGAAACAGAACAACCAGTAAGGAAATGATGAGATGGTGACACATTGTGAAAATATACACAGAGTTGCTGAATAACATAAAAATGGTTACATAGGAAATTAATTTTATATTTTAATTTGTTCTATAATTGACAAGACTTCATCTCTCATACTTCAGACATTTATCATCATGGACCAGTCCCTGAAAAGAGACATCATGCTTGGTAAAGTGAAGGGTCAGTGAAAACAAGGAAGACCCCAAACAAATGAATTGGTACAGTGGCAGCAGCAATTAACTCCAATGTAACAGTGTTTGTGAGGATAGCACAGGACTGGGCAGTGTTTTTGTTCTGGTGTGCATATGGTTACTATGAGTCAGAACTGACTGGAAGGCATCTAACTACAGCAACATCATGTACATTTTCTCCCAAAACACAATATAATGTCATAAAAATACTTTAAATGCAAAATAATTTGTTAAATCTACATTGCAGTTAATAATCTCCATGTGGAACAATTTGAAAACATGAATTCTATGTGTAAAGTTAATTTATGAATAAAAACATAATCGGAGTTACCCAACCCTTTTGCAACTTGGAAACTTCCTGTAACGTTAAATTCAGGAAATCCTAGGCAAATATGCAGTTACTGCTGTAGAAGATATATAGATGCTGTGTTCTGTGAGGGAAATTAAAATGTCAGTGCTAAAAGATTTGCATTTTGTGGGCTGGGAACAGGCTAGAACTTCCTGCTGAGGCTTTGTCCCTCCAGTAGCAGTCTCACTCATTTTACTACTTACTCCTGGAGAAAGGCAAAGGCACTCTGATGGCACTGTCAGTTAGGCATTGGACTGTTACTGATGCTGGTAAGTGCCTTAGAGTTGGGTTCCTACCCATAGCAACTCTGTATAGGGTTTCTGAGAAGCAGCTGGTGAACTAGGACCACTGGACTCCTGCTAGCCCTAAAGTTAGCAGTTCAGACCCACAGCTGCTCTGTGGGAGAAAGATGAGGCTATATTATCTGCTCCTATAAAGATTTACAATCTCAGAAACTCTATATAGGGTCACTGTGAGTTGGAATTGACTCTACGGTGGTGGGTTTGGTTTTGGTTTGATTTGGAAAAAGGCAGGCAGGATTGCAGGCATGGCAAGGAGAAAGTTTTAACAAATTCATTGCAAAAGGGCAAAGGACAATTTCAAGGGCAATGATGGCAAAGGATACTTTTGTGGCTAAGTCATCAGATAAGACAGAGCCTTAATTATTTCAGTTTACTTTCTTCATAGAAGTTGCTCTGGTTATCCTTGAATATATATAATATAAATATATTTTAAAAAGATAAAATATCCTTTAGTATAAAAGGCTTGCTTTTCATTTCCCTAAATTTGTGGTATCAAGTTGCTGGGAAGTCTAGTCATTTCTGTTGTTTAAAAATTCTGCTATTGAAATAGCATGATAAACACTATAACCTAAAAGACTGAACTTGTCAAGGATTTAATTTTACTTGTCTCCACAATGAATGCCCGTGGAAGTAGCAGTCAGGAAATCAAATGATGCATTGCCTTGGGCAAATCTGCTAAAAAAGATCTCTTCAGAGTATTAAATAGCAAAAGATACAAATTTGAAGACTAAGGTGTGCCTGACCCAAGCCAGGATATTTTTAATCACTTCATATGCATGTGAAAGTTGGACAGTGAATAGGAAGACTGAAAAAGAATTAATGCCATTGAATTATGGAGTCAGTAAAGGACATACCATGGACTGCTTATAGAATAAATAAATCTATCTTGGAAGAAGTACAGCTGAACTGTTCCTTAGAAACAAGGATGACGAGACTTCATCTCATGCACTTTGGACATGTTATCAGGAGTGACCAGTCTCTGGAGAAAGACATCATACTTGGGATTCATTGAAAAAAGAGGAAAACCCTCAAAGAAATGGATTGATAAAGTGTCAGCAGCAATAGGCTGAAACATAGGAATGATTATGAGGATGGTGCAGAACCAGGCAGTGTTTCATTCTGTTATATATAGGGTCATTGTATCAGAATCAACTCAATGACACCTAACAACAATAATAATAACAAATTACCATCTTCTAAATATTTATTTTATTTTGTTATTGCTATTGAGGATATGCGTAGAAGAACATGGGCCAATTCAACAGTTTCTTTATTTACAAATCAGTGATGCTTGAGTTGTGAAACCATTCTCATGCTCCTTTTTCAAGTTGTTTTCTAATGGGTTAGTAGTAACAATAACTTTTAATGTAAGAAGGTCTCATTCCTAGGTGAAGTTGGTAATGCAGTTTAGAACTTTGAAATAGGCTCCAACATTGAGTCTAGTTGCTTGCTTATTTACCTATTGTGTTAAAAATATTTTAAACTGTTGTTTTAAAAATATTTCATTTACTTTGTTTTTAACTCCTTTTTTTCCCCAGGGTCTCCAGCCTGGTTTTTGCCTCTTTTCTACTTTAAGGTTAGGAATTGTTTGTCACTTTGTTTTTCACTGCAGATATTAACTCAAGGCACAGCAGAGTACAGCGCTGTAGTAGATAAGTACTTTTGATTGATGGAGTTCACATCTGTTGTGTTTCCTCCTATTTTTTTCCTTTCCAAAGTCTTTCAGCACTTTCATTATGATTTTGTTGTTCTGAAGCATGATACTACAGGCCTCTGGTTAAGGTTGGTGTTACTCAGTAGACAAAAATAATGAAAGAGTGCAAGGTTGTGACAAAAGCTGTTAGAGACAAATAAAAAATTCATAGTTGAGGTGATACTCTTCCTTTTCTGTGATCCAGTATGCAACTGTGGGGAATAGTATCCTTTAGCTTTGCTTTCACTTCTTTATTTATAAAATGAAGTTAATATAACATATTTTAAGGGTTTTATAAATGGTTCATTAAAAATATTTATGGATTTCAGTACTAATTGAAGTGGATATTAATAATAAACCTTTAAAATAGTTATTTTAAGAAGATTTTCTCTTGACACAATTCTCCTTCCTCATCCCAAGAAAAATCTCGGGGAATTTTTTAACTATTTTTTTCACATCCATTATTTCATTTAACTTCCTCCTCTACTTTCTTACATTTTATTTTTAACTTCGTTGTGAATTGAATGAAGGTTTGCAGAGCAAAGCATCAGTTTTACATTTTAACAAATCATATACTTTGCTTCATTACGATGATTGAAATCCCCTCCATATACCATCAGCTAATAGTATTTACTTCTATTCACTGTAACATTGCATTCCTACCTGTGTCTCCTACAACCTTCATTTTTCCTTTGCTAATCTCTTTCTTGTTGTATATTGCCTGCCCTGTTATTGATATTAACATGTGTCTGCCCTCTAGCCCATGAATAATGTTCCCTGTCCCCTACCCCTATAATTGTCATAGATAGTTTATTTTATCACGAAAAATCTTTTCTTAACTTTTTGCAACATTGGTCTCATGCAATATTTGTCCTTTTGTGATTGACTAATTTCACTCAGCATAATGTCCTCCAGGTTCATCCATGTAATGAGGTGTTTAACAGATTCATTGCTATTCATCAACATTGAATAATATTCTCTTTTGTATATACCAAGGTTTAACTATTTTTCTGTTGATGGGCATGTAGGCTGTTTCCATCTTTTTGATATGTCTCTTGTAGACAGCACATTGAAGGATTCTGTATTCTTACGCATTTTGTTCTTTCTTTCTCATGACTGGTGTATTTAATCCATTTATATTCAGTGTAATTATCAGTAGGTATGAATTGATTTCTTTCATTTTGCTCTGTGTTTTTGTGTGGTGCTGCTCGTTTATTTCTTGTATACAATTTTCTGTACTGAGTCCATTTTGTTTGTGGGTTTTATTTGTATTTTCCTTCTGTTGTGTTAATGTTCAATCCTTCTGATTTTCCTTTTTTTTAGTTTCAGTGTGCAGGTATATTAATTTTTTTGAGATTATCCTATAGTTTATTAATATTTTCCCTATTTAAAAAGTCTGTTGTATCTTGAAAGCTACTTGACATCCTTGCCTTTTCTAAGTGCTGCTTTAAGGATAGGAATTGGGTGTCTCTTTTCTTTTTCACTCCAGATATAGGTTTATTTTGCTTTAAATACTTATACATCTGGATTGAGACTCTTGGTGTGGCACTGTAGGAAAAGCACTGAACTATAAACCATAAGATCTGTGATTCACACCCACCAACTACTTCTCAGAAACTCTGTACAGGGTCACTATGAGTCAGAACAAACTTGACATCACTTAACAACAACAACATATCTGGACTGAATTCTGAGTGGTGTTATCATGTATGATAATCTAAGGTTGTTGTCTGATGTTGTTGATTCTCAGTTCAAAGAACAAACTTTAGCAATTTTTGTAAAGTTGGTCTGGCTATTACAAATTCCTTTAATTTCCATTTATCAGGAAACATCCTAATTTTGCCATCATATTTGAGAGACAGTTTTGGTGGGTATATAATTCTAGGTTGATAATTTTTTCTTTCAGAGTTTTGTATATGTTATCCTATTGCCTTCTTGCATGGTCTTACTGGTTCTCCTTTGTAGATAACTTCATTTTTCCTGAACTACTCTCAAGATTCTTTCCTTGTCTTTGGTTTCAGAGAGTTTGATTATAATATGTCTTGGTGATTTTCTTTTGGGATGTATCCTGTTTTGCAGTTTGTTAAGCTTATTGAATGTTTACCTTCTCATCTTTCATGATGTTAGGGAAGTTTTCTTTCAACAACTCCTCAACAATTTTCTCTGTGCTTGTCTTTTCTGATTCTGGAATTCCAGTTACCCATTAAGTTGTTCCTCTTTATGGCGTCCCACATAACTCTTCGGCTGTCTTTGGATTTTTCATTCTTTTGTCTGATTGTTCATCTTCAAGCTCACTAATTCGTACTTCCATTGTTCCACCTCTCCTCCTTTGCCCTTTCAATGTATTAGTCATTTCTGAAATATTGCTATTAATCTTCTGGATTTCTAATTGCAGATTTTGAATTATTTCAAAATTTGCATTTATTTTCTGTTTGTTCTTGTAGTGTTTTCCTGAAAGCTTCTAAAAAAATTTTTTTCCTGTGTTCTCCTTGCTTTCCTCAGTCTTTCTTTCTATCAATCCATTGAAGGTGACTAAATATAATTATTTAGAATTCTTTTTCATTTAGTTCCATTACCTTTACTTTCTCAGAAATGTTTTCTGGCGCTGCATCTTGGTCATTTGTTTGAGCCATTCTCTTGTTTCTTCATGTGAGCTAAAAATGTTGGTTTTCCCTGAGGCATTATGGGGTTGTTGTGTTTGTATTTAATTGATGATTGTATGTTGGTGTTTTTAGTGTATCACCAAATATCTCTGTGGGTGTAATTAGAGAATGGAAACATGTACAGTGTTTTCTTCTGCCATTTGTACATCTCAATTTAGGATGGGTTTGGCTGGTGTTGGCTGCTGTCTGTCATTGATCAGGTGGTATAGGAGCTGGTACTGCCTTTTGCCCAGTAGGTAGAGCTGCAGAGAGTGGGGTTGTGGCTGGGCTTTAAGGACACAGTTGCCGTCTCCTGTTGCATGTTGTTGTTGTTAAGTGCTGTCGAGTCGGTTCCGACCCATAATGACCCTCTAAAAGGTTTCCAAGGAGCGACTGGTGAGCTTGAACCACAAACCTTGCAGTTTGAACCAACTGTGTAGTCTAGCGCATTAACTCACAGCGCCACTCGAGGACTCTTGTTGCATAGGAAAGAGAAATTCCCCCTGCCCTGCTCCCACATATACATGAAACCAAAAGAGAATAAATAAACAGGAAACCAACAATGAAGAGAGAAAATTATAAATAGAAAAATGATATAAAAACTGGCAGCAGCCAGAATAAAAGAATATACTAAGTATAAAGACAAAAGAGGGATGGGAAAATAAAAGGAAGAAATTGAAAAACACACACACATGCTTAAGAATAAAAAAGAAAAGAGGGATAGGAAAATAGAGCTATAGAAGATAAAAGTAAGAGGAAATAAATGCAAGTAATAAAAAAGAAAGTGCTTAGAAAAACCAGGGAGAGGGAAGATGAAAAGAGAAATCGTAGAGAGAATTAAATAATGTTCAAAAGGGAAGATAAAGAAGAAGAGAGGAAATGAGAAACAGAAGGAAAAACATCAGTGGAGATAGAAAGGATAAAATTCAAGGGAATTGTAAAATTTAAGGGAAAGGGAAGAAGAAAGAGGAAAAAGGACAAACAAGCAAAACCAGTGAAAAAAGAAAAGGAAAAAAACCAAACCTCAAAACAAAAACAAAACAGTGTGGCTGCCAAACTCAGAGAGGAGAAAACTCTGGATGGTCTCCTGCAAGTTAAGGAACTCACAAGGTGGGTGTGGGAGCGTTGTGATAGCTGAGTTTCTGGCCCTAGATGGAGTTCCTGTTCTAGGTATTATCGCTTTTCAGAACACTCAATCCAGAAATAGCGCATGGAGGCCCTTGATGGAGCTGGGCTCAGAGTCTGTTAGTACCACAAAGCACCTGGGGTCAGGATGACTGATTAAATGCTGATTTAGTGGCACTGCAAGTTTTGTTGGTCTGGAACTGAGCCCATCTAAAATCCAGGCACCAAAGTGACAGAGCTGGTCCCCACCTCACAATGGTGTGACTCCCAACCAAAATGGGGCACCAAAGAGGTGCAACCAACCCCCACCCCCACCCTGGACACACATACTGGCCTGACTTCTGATGAGGTGGCTCCGAACTCCTGTAGAGTAAGTCTGCACTGGAGATGGATGAAGGTGGTAGCTGGCCACCCTTCTGGTCACCAGGAGAGTGTGGGGGAAAAGAAGCAATCACATCTTTCCTATCTCCTGTGTGCATGTACTCTGCCAGACCACCTTCTGTTGCCAGAGCTGCTCCTGAGATGGTCATGCTGTATCTGGCTGGCCGTTTTCCAGTCACATTCCCTGTTTCACCATCCTGTTCATCTTCTCTTTCCAGCAAGCACTCTATCCACTTCTGTAACCTTTTCTCTAAAATTAAGGGTTCATGGAGTTTCAACTGTGTCTGTTTCATTTGGTCTCTCATATATTTTATTCCATTGTCAAAGGTCTGTGTAGGGAATATCCCTAGTCTACCATTTTCCCAAATTCATTGTTTGTTTTCTTTATACACCTTTGTGTAGATCTGATGTTGATGAATTCTCCTTATTTAATTACTATTTAATACTTATTTAATACAATTAATAACTATTTAATTGACTTTTTAGAGTTCCTGTGGGAAAAGTTCAGGGCCATGCTTTCAGGGTAGCAAGAGTTTTCCTTATTTCATTATTTTTGAGTTTTTTTAGTCTTTTACTATTTTGTTGTGTTATCACATTACTTCTGAAGGGAAGGCCTAGACAAGCCTTTTCTGAGCATAGTTCATTAATTATACTTGAAGTGTTCCTGAATGAATATCTATGAAACATTTGTAAGAAAAAGTAACTATCGGTAACCTGTGGATATCTCTATACAAATTA
>NW_006408596.1:9625434-9626811 GCF_000296735.1 Chrysochloris asiatica
GCATGGATATTATCCTATCACAGACAGTGTTGTACCTCATAACTGATCTGGATATGTTCTTTTTGACAATGAATGCAACACCATTCCTTTTCAATTTGTCATTCCCTGCTTAGTAAACCTTGTGGTTGTCAGATTCAAAATGGCCAATCCCATTCCATTTCAGCTCACTAATGCCTAAGATATCGATGTTGATGCGTTCCATTTCATTTTTGACAACTTCCAGTTTTCCCAGATCCTTACTTCATACGTTGCATGTTCCGATTTTCAATGGATGTTTACAGCTGTTTCTCTTCATTTTGAGTTGTGGCCCATCAGCAAATGAAGGTTCTGTGGGCTGTTCTCCCACGAGCTTAACTCCATTCACGTTATCATGGTCAACTCTACTTTGAAGAGGCAGCTCTTCCCCAGTCGCATTTTGAGTGCCTTCCAATATGAGGAGCTCATTTTCCAGCACTGTATCTGACAGTTTCTCTCCTATTCATAAGGTTTTCAGTGACTAGCGATTCGGAAGTAGTTCATCACTCTTTCTTCCTAGTCTGTCTTTGTCTGCAAGCTCATCTGAAACCTGTCCACCATGGGTGACCCTGCTGCTTATTTAAAATACCGGTGGCATAGCCCTCAAAATCACAGCATCTCAAGCCACCACAGCACAACAGACGAGTGGTGGCCATTTGGTTTTATGTAGAAACTGTCACTTTAAATTTCGATATCAATCCTGATATAATCAAGATGTTCTCTCCTAAGATGGTGACTCTGGGAATAGCTGAGCATCTTGAATTAAAAAACATTTCCCCTAGCTGTAAGCCCTCCAATCCTCCAAATATTCATTTATATGTGTTTCAGAGTTCCAGCACCATCCACTGAGCCTGCTTGGCCCAATATTCTGTGTTGTATTGACTGTACGTCCACCCGATCTGCCATCTTGATTGAGACTTCCATGCAGATATAGCTGGTAGCTATATTTTAAGGTTATACTGAGAAAATAGTGTAATGTTAAATTTTTTTATGAATGTTAGTTTTTCCAGTGCCCTTAAACTCTGAATTCAGAACACATTAAGTTTATTGTCACTATATAGTTAATACATTATTTTTAATGAGATTGAATGACGTATTGCATTAGGCAAAGCTGCTGCAAAAGACCTTTTTAAAGTGTTGAAGAGCCAAGATGTCAGCTTTGAGGACTAAGGTGCTCCTGGCCAAAGCCATGGTATTTTCAGTAACGTCATATGCACGCAAAAGCTGGACAGTGAATAAGGAAGACCGTAGAAGAATGGATGCTTTTGAGTTATGGTGTTAGAGGAGAATATTGAAAGTGCCATGGACTGCCAAAAGAACCAATAGATCTGTTTTGGAAGAAGTGCAGCCAGAGTTCTCCTT
>NW_006408596.1:9627781-9631817 GCF_000296735.1 Chrysochloris asiatica
TTGATCCACTGACCTTGTGGTGCAAACCAACTTTGCAGTCCAACATATTAACCCACAGTGCTACTCCAGGACTGTTTATTAAATAGATCATAGACATCTGTCCATGCAAAACTATGGGTAATTTTTATTTTGACTGTGTTTGTGCATATGTGAACGCCAAGAAAAGTAAAGTGCTAGACTGCAAAGTTTGTTTGAATTGCAAGGTCGGCAGTTCAAGCTTACCAACTGCTTCCTGGAAACCCTATACAGGGTCTTTATAACTTGGAACCAACTCACAGCACAGAACCACCACCTGCCTGCCCA
This sequence comes from Chrysochloris asiatica, assembly GCF_000296735.1. NCBI lineage: Eukaryota > Metazoa > Chordata > Mammalia > Afrosoricida > Chrysochloridae > Chrysochloris > Chrysochloris asiatica. Next base: position 9,628,085 of record NW_006408596.1, read on the forward strand.
AGGCACAGATTTAAACTGATCCTTTTGTAAAGCTTTGTATCCTATGAATAGCTCACCTTATTTATATACTTGGAGATACATGTATTTCACATGTCAAAACCAGGTTTTTAGAAAACATCTTAAAAAGATCCTAAGCTAGTTGTGAGGTGATAAAGTGTTGCCAATGGGAGAAAAGAATATGAAAGCATGTATAAGAAAAATTGTAGGGAAATCTCAGGTTTTGAGCTACAACTAATAAATGTGAATAATCTGTCATTACACACCGTTGGCCAGGAGAGGATAAGGGAAACCAGCATATTGCGAGGGGGGGGGGGGGGGGGAGGGGAAGTTTCAAGAAATAAAATGGAAGTAAACAGATGATAAATCATAGTTATAGCTTAAAATGTAACTCTGAGACCTTAGGATATCCCTAGTGTGGTTTATAAAAATCTACCTTAGACTGTCAACATTTAAAACACTGTAATCCAAATAGAGAAAAGGAAAAGTTTCAGGACAAAATTTCAGAGTTTAGTTAGTTAAGACCATCCAAATAGCACAGCGAAGTAGGCTATAGAGTTTTTCTACAGTGTGTGCTTTTTCACAGACCCATTTCTGGGTAGCACCGTTTTCATAAAGAAGTATTAATACACTGCAAGGAGTGTAAAACTTGGAATCACATGTCCTGGATTCAGTTTCTAACTCTGTCACTTACAAGAAATCAGAATAATAATAACTGATTTTCCTGTTATACAAGGATGGTAAAATTACTGTGAATGTGCTTTATACAAATGCACTCTTTTATTCTTATTTTTTAATGTGAAAGGGGATCAAACTTGATCCTCTTTTATTGATAGCAAGTACCAGCATATATCGTTATAATGCCAACTCCCTTTTTAACTATGGCCAGTTGAGTTGGTAACATATCGTACAACTACTCATTAATGCATTATGTAACCTGATTTGTAGTGTTTGAGTAATAAGGTATCATTTCTTTGAGGGAGAGAGTTTAGCATTTAAAACTCATTTTTAAAGGAAATATTTCTCTATGCTTTATTAAAAGTTCAAGGAGTAAATCATCTCAAAGCCAGTGGTGGGACTCTACTATCAGTACTTGGTAATCTGTGTAAAAGGTAGCTACACCTTGACCATGAGAAAACATACACCTATACGTATACTTCTACCAGTCCTCTGTCAGTTTGTCATACTGTGGTGGCTTGTGTGTTGTGATTCTGGAAACTATGCCACAGATATTTTAAAAACCAGCAGGGTCATCCATAGTGGACAGGTTTCAGATGAGCTTCCAGACAAAGATAGACTAGGAAGAAAGAAAGACTACTTCCAAATATTTAGTAACTGAAAACCTTATGAATAGCAGTGGAACACTATCAGCATCAGATTACTAAATATTGAAATATGAGAAGAGCACCAGAATATTGTCACATATAGTGCCAGAAGATGAGCCCCTGAGGTTGGAAGGCACTCAAATGGGACTGGGGAAGAGCTGCCTTCTCAAAGTAGGACTGACCATGATGATACAAATGGAGTAATGCCCTCAGGACCTTCATTTGCTGATGAGACATGAAGAGAAAAAAACTATAAACACTGATTAATAATCAGAACATGGAATATACAAAGTGTGAATCTAGGAAAATTGAAGTTGTCAAACATGAAATAGAACGCATAAACATCTACATCCTAGGCATTAGTGAGCTGAAATGGACTGGCTTTGACCATTCTGAATTTGATAATCACATTATTTACTATGCTGGGAATGATAAATTTAAGAGGAATGGCATCACATTCATCCTCAAAAAGAGCATATTTAGATCAGCTATGAGGTACAACGCTGTCTGTGATAGGCTAATATCCATATGCCTATAAGGAACATCAGTTAATACCACTATTATTCAAATTTATGCACCAACCACTAGAGCCAGTGATGATGAAATTGAAGAAGTCTACCAACTTCTTCACTCTGAAATTGATCAAACATGCAATCAAGATGTATTGATAATAACTGGCAATTGGAATGCAAAGGTTGGAAACAAAGAGGAAGGATCAGTTGTTGGAAAATATGGCCTTGGTGACAGACATTATGCTGGAGATCACATGATAGAATTTGCAACAGCAATAACTTGTTCATTGCAAATAGCTATTTTTTAAACAACACAAAAGATGACTGACTATACACATGGACCTCACCAGATGGAATACATAGAAATCAAAGGGACTACTTCTGTGGAAAGAGGCAATGCAAAAGCTCCATATTATCAGCTAAAACAAGGACAGGGGCAGACTGTGGAACTGACCATCAATTGTTTATATGCAAATTCAGGCTGAAGCTGAACAAAATTAAAACAAGTCCATGAAAGCCAAAATATGACCTTGAATATTTCTCACCTGAATATAGAGATCATTTGAATAATAGATTTTATGCTTTAGATACTAAAAAGACCTAATACCAGAAGAGTTGTGGAATGACATCAGGAACATCATATAAGATAAAAAGAAAGGTCATTAAGAAGACAAGAAAGAAGGAAAAGACCAAGATGGATGTAAGGAGAGACTCTGAAACTTGCTCTCCAGTGTAGAGATGCTAACGCAAATGGAAGAAGTAAGAAGGTAAAAGACCAAAACAGAAAATTTCAGAGGTTTCTTGAATAGACAAAGTCAAATATTATAATGATTTAGAAGACCTGGAGTTAGAAAACCAAAGGGACAAACACACTCAGCATTTCTCAAACTAAGGGAACTGAAGAAAAAATTCAAGCGTCAACTTATGGTATTGAAGGATTCTAGTGGCAAATTATTGACTGATAGAGAAAGCATCAAAAGAAAATGGAAGGAATACAAAGAGTCACTGTACCAAAAAGAAATAGTCAGTGTTCAACCATTTCATGAGGTAGCATATGATCAAGAGCCAATGATCCTGAAGGAAGAAGTCCGAAGTGCGCTGAAGTTATTGGCAAAGAACAAGGCGCCAGGAATTGATGGAATACAAATTCAAATCTTTCAACAAACTGATGCAGCACTGGAGGCACCCACTCATCTATGCCAAGAAATTTGGAAAACAACTGCTCGACCAACACTGGAAGAGATCTGTATTTGTGCCCATTCCAAAGAGAGGAGACTCAACAGAACGTAGAAATCAGACAATATCATTGATATCCCATGTGAGTAAAATTTTACTAAAGGTAATAACAAAAACAGCTGCAACCATACACTGACAAAGAACTTCCAGAGGATCAGGCTGGGTTCAGAAGAGGATGTGGAATGAGGGATATCATTGCTAATGTCAGATGGATCTTGGCTGAAAGTGGAGAATACCAGAGAGATGTTTACTTGTGCTGTATTGAGTATGCAGAGGCTTTCAATTGTGTGGACCATGACAAGCTGCAGACAACAGTGTGGTATATGAATATTCTAGAACACTTAATTGTGTTCATCAGAAACCTGTACATAGAACAAGAAGCAATTATTCAAACAGAACAAGGAAACACTGAATGGTTTAAAATTAAGAAAGGTGTGGCCAGGGTTGTATTCTTTCACTATACTTATTCAGTCTGTATGCTTAGCATATGATCTGAGAAGCTGTATTTTATGAAGAAAAACATGGCATCAGGATTGGAAGAAGACTCATTGACAACATGTGATATGCAGATGATATAACCTTGCTTGCTGAAAGTGAAGAAGAATTAAAATATTTACTGATGAAGATCAAAGAGCACAGCCTTTAGTATGGATTGCATCTCAA
>NW_006408596.1:9632042-9652798 GCF_000296735.1 Chrysochloris asiatica
GTATAATAACCTCAGATTCATGTGAAAGTTAGACAGTGAATAAGGAAGACCATAGAAGAATTGATGCATTTGAGTTATGGTATTAGAAGAGAATATTGAAAGTACCACGGACTTCCAAAGGAAGAAATACAGCCAGAGTGCTCCTTGAAACCTAGGATGGCACGACTTAGTCTCTCATACTTCGAGGGACCATTCACTGGAAAAGAATATCATATTTGGTAAAGTGGAGGGTCAGACAAAAAGAGGAAGACCCCAACAAGATGGATTGGCACAGTGGCAGCAATGATGGGCTCTGAGATAGCAACAATTTCACGTGAGGTTGGCCAAGGACCAAGCAGTGTTTCATTCTGTTGTGCATAGAGTCTCTATCTATGAATCAGTAATGACTTGATGGCACCTAACAACAACAAGTTCCCTTTAGTTTTCTTTAGTGGAATTTCTCCTTTAAGCGAATGAAATGGAATTCAATCAGCTGAATCACTGACTGTTATTGCATTGGAACTCATAAAAGAATTTCTTTTGAAAAACGCTGCTTGCCATTTCAACAACCTAAAACCATAGTCCATTCAATCACTTCATAACAAAGTAGTGTATTAACTGTCTTCAGCAAAGTCGAGTTGGCATTAGTCTGCAAATGGAAAGAGCAGCAAAACAAACAGCAAAAAGAGAAAAGGTTCTGTACACATTATAAGTTAGCATTTTAAGTATGAAAGCAATAAGGAAATAATTAAGAAATAATATGGAGAGCCCATCCTCTGGAAAGTTGCACCCTAATTAAATGAGATAAACCAGCTCATATGATTTAATGTGGAATTTGTGAAGTTAGCATCACCAGATATTTGTATACAAAGGTAAAGTTCAATGTAAAATGATATTTTTCTGAGCTTGATATTGTTTTATTGTAATGGAATTGATTGGTTTATTCAATCTCAGCAACGTATCTGTCTGTCAAGCATTATTTTAGGCATGGGCGATGGAGCTGTAAACAAAACACACTAAAACCCTGCTCTGATACAGTTTACATTTGAGAAGGGGTTGTTGCTGTGTTGTTAAGCATTTTGAGATGATTTTGAATTATAGCGACCCCGTGTTGAGTTTCCAAGGAGCAGCTGGTAGATTTGAACCACGAATCTTGTAGTTAACAGTCTAGAGTTTTTCCTACAGTTCCATGCCTACACTTCTTTAGAATGAGTACAAGGAAAATAAATTAGGAAAAAGTACATCGTGTATTAGAACGTGATAGTTATGGATTGGAATGTGTCTTACAAAATATGTATTGAAATAACCCATTGCTATCAAGTCAATTTCAACTTTTAGTGACCAGATAGGATAAAGTAGACTGTCCCATAGGGTTTCCAAGGCTATAAATATTTACAGAAACAGACTGCTGCATCTTTCTCCTGCAGAGGGGCTAGTGAATTAAAACCTCTGACCTTTTGGTTAGCAGCTGAACACCGAATCACTGCAACCCTGTTTCTGTGAATATAATCCTGTTTAAGAATAGAGTTTTCTTTGCTGTGTTAATGAGGCATATTAGTGTACGGTGTGTCTGAAACACAATCACTCAGATATAGAAAGAGCAGAATCAGCACAGAGACATGCATGCAGAAATGGGGGAAGGCAGATTTCAAATGAAGCTCACTGAGGAACCAAGCACCAGAAGCTGAAAGAGACAAAGATCCTCCCTTAGAGCTGACAGGGAGCGCCTTCCTCTAGAGCTGGTGCCTTGAATTTGGACTTCTAAACTGAGAAAATAAATGTTTGCTTGTTAAAGCCACTCACTTGTGATGTTTCTGTGACAATAGCACTAGCTAATTAGGAGAGTAATAAACACTAAGTGGAGTAAAACAAAAGGAGAAGGAGGATAGGGAATAGTGGGAGGAGCTTGCAGTTTTAACAAGGATGATGTCTTAGGGTTTTCTGGAGAAACAGAACCCGTAAGAATGAAAGGAAGGAAGAAAGGGGTATATAGATATATATGTTTCATATTATGTTCAGTTACATTTCACACACATATATATGGATGAAAAGAAGAAAGGAATATATATATATATATGTTTCGCATATATATTATGTTTATAAGTGCTGTCAAGTGAGTTCCAACTCATAGCTATCCAATATAGGGTTTCCAAGGAGTGGCTGGTGAGTTTGAACCACATACCTTGTGGTTTAAACCATCTTTGTTGTTGAGTGCTTATACTACAATACCACATCAGGGCACTATATATATGTGGTGGTGGTATGCTGTGGAATTGGTTCCGAGTCATAGCAACCCTGTATAGGGCTTCCGAGGCTGTAAATCTTTATGGGAGCTGAAAGCCTCATCTTTCTCCTGCAGAACCACTGGTAATTTTGAACTGCTGACCTTGAGATTAACAGCCCAGCTTGTAACCACTATGCTATCAGAGTTCTCTCTCTCTCTCTCTCTCTCTCACACACACACACACACAGAAGAAGAGTGTGTGTGTGTGTGTGTGTGTATATGCATATGTATATATATGTATGTATATATAAGGAGCTCTGGTAGTGTAGTGGTTACGAATTGGGCTGTGAATCCCAAGTTCAAAACTACCAGCTGTTCTGTGGGAAAAAGATGAGGCTTTCTGCACCCTTAAAGATTTACAGTCTCAGAAACCCTGTACAGGGTCGCTGTGAGTCGGGCCGACTCCATGGCACATAACCACCACCACCACACATACGTAGACTCCTGATGTGGTATTGTAGAATCAGCACTGGACTGTGAACCACAAGGTCGGCAGTTCAAACCCACCAGCTGGTCCTTGGAAACCCTATTCAGGGTCACTATGTGGAGTCCTGGTGTGGCGTTGTGGGTTAATACGCCAGACTGAAAAGCCGTTTGAGCTGAAAGGTCGGCAGTTCAAGCTCACCAGCTGCTCCTCGGAAACCCTATACAGGGTTGCTATGTTTCGGAACCGACTCTATGGCACTTCACAACAACAACAATGTGTTGGAACTGACTCAACAGCACTTAATAACAACAACACACAGACATATATACATACATACATATATATATATATATATATATATATATATGATCTTTCTCTCGCACACATATCTATCTATATATAGATTGTTGTTGTTGTTAAGTGCCATCAAGTCAATTCTAACCCATAGTGACCTTGTGTAGGGTTTCTGAGGAGTAGCTGGTGAGCTTGAACCATCGATCTTGCCGTTCAAATGGCTTTGCAGTCTGGCGCATTAACCCACAGCGCCACACCATAGATACAGGTGTTTATGTCGTTATGTTGCTAAGTACCATGGAGTCGGTTCTGACTCATAGTGACCCTGTACAGGGTTTAAGAGGCTATAAATCTTTACGGTAGCAGAAAGCCTCATCTTTGTTCCACAGAATGGTTGGTAGTTTCGAACTGCCAACCTTGAGGTTAGCAGCCCGATTCGTAACCACTACACTACCAGAGCTCCTTATAGATATATATATATATATAGCGAGACACATATAGAGAGATATATAGATATGTTTCCCAAAGTCAAAAGTTCAAATCTACCAGCTACTCTGATCAGGGAGATTCTCTGCTTCCATAAAGATTTCAACTTCAGGAACCCTATGTAGGGTCATTAGAAGTTGGAATTAATTAGATGGCAGTGGGTTTTGTTTGTATCATTATTAAGTTATTGTTGTTACGTGCTGTTGAGTCGGTTATGTCTCAAAGCGACCCTATATGGCAGTTTCTGAGGAGCAGCTGGTGGGTTTGAACTGCTCACCTTGTGGTTCTCAGTCCAGTGCTGGCCCTACAGCACCATACCTGGGGTCCATCATTATAATATGCAAGTAAAATTTTGCTGATGATAATTCAAAAACCATTGCAGGAAGATGTCAGAAATTTAAACTAGATTCAGAAGAGGATGCAGAACAAGGAATATCACTGTTGACATCATTGAGATACAATGGGGTGAAGGTATTAAAAGAGATTATCATTGTTGAATGGGGTTCTACTGAACTTCTCGTGAGATCTCAATACACACTGTATCATTATGAAGAATGCTTTTATAGAATCATATTTGTGATAAGGGAATTTTCACTTATGGAAAACTTTTACTCTATCCTCTTAAGATCTTGACAGGGTATTGTAATTAAAGAAAGTATGTCTGACTGTCCTTATGTCTCTTTATATTATGAAATCTATCAAGGTCTTGGCATTGAATAGTTGTTCTTTCATATATTGATCTATCTAATATTCAATGAGTGTCTAATATTTGCAGAAGATGTTTTCTTTTTCAAGTATATAAATATTTCATTCTTTGCTATAGTTTTCTTTTTTTTTTTTAATGAGTATTAGGTCTCTTTGTCATTTCCTTTTTAATGACTTCTCCCCATTTTTCTTCAGGTAAGTACAACTCTCTTATCTACAAAAATTATGCTCTACTGTTCTTTCTTGTTTTATTCTAGTGTGCCTATAACATTTATTCCCTGCTTCATTCACAGTCATCACCTGTCTGTCAGTAGATGTTGTGGTGTGTTGCTGTGATGCTGAACAGTTTTCATCAGAGCTTCCAGACTAAGACAGACTAGGAAGAAAGGCCTGGCAAACTGTTTCTGAAAAATTGACCAGAGAAAACCCTATGGAGCACAGTGATGTAATCCCATTGTGCACATGGGACACCATGAGTCAGGGGCAAACCTGACAGCAGCTAACCACAACAATATTCCATCTCAGTTTCGATATAGCTAACTGAAACCAGTAATTTCCTTTTTGCCAATTTAATTTATCCTTTCTAAATCTTCGTTGTAACTTGCTGCAACCTTTGCCTGCTACATTAAAAAAAAAAACAAAAAAACTTTCATCCTTCAGTGAAATAAATAAAAGTGAATTATAATGCCTGCCATAAGAACATATTGGGTGATCTGAACTGTTGATGACTTTACTCTCTCTTGATTCTAGTCCAGTTTATTTTATCATATATATTATAGACTCTTAATGTACTACAGTTTGTTTTTTGAATGAACAGATGATCCTGTCACTTCTTCTTGTTTTTCTTTTCATGGTTCTTCTCTTTCTGACATCAAACATACTTATATATTTAAGAACGTACCCTGAGACCAGAAGAATTAGATAGAGCCTGGCTAACACAGAAGAATATTCTGACCAGGGGCACAGTAGATGATCCCTGAGAAAACTGGTACGTGGATGGCAGGTTCAGCCCTCTCTTTTCAGAGGGTGGAAAGAGAATCACTGTCAGCAGCCCAAGGCCTATGAGGTGGAGATCAAATGTATCTCCTCTTTCCAACCTTTTCCCAATTCCAGTAATGGCCATCCCTCCCAGGGCACTGTGTACTCCTTTGCTGGGTGTGATAATTCTCTGTAAAGGCCACACAGAACTCACAGACCTTCCTCATAATTATGAGATTTATTAGGGAATTGACAAGTTACAATTCAGGAGCAGAATACAGTTCTTTGGTCAGGACACCTTTTAGCTATTCCTGTAGGCAGGCCTTTCTCTAACCATTGGTCCCTTGGCCCTTAGTCTTTTGGGCCTCAGAGGCCAGTTCAGTTTGTAGATAAGCCCTTGACTGCAAGGTTGGTTCGAACTGCAAGGTTAATGGTCCAAACTCACCAGCCGCTCCTTGGAAACCCTATACAGGGTCGCTGTTAGTTGGAACCGATTCAACAGTGCTTAACAACAACAACAACAGACAAATATTCCAGAACTCATTAGCACCCCTTATAAGTGCCCTGAGTCACCCCATTTTGTCAGGAAGTCTCATCCTGAAGGCAGTCAGCATTCTAGCTCTGTGGGTCAGCAAGCCTAGCTCTGCCGAAAAGTGCCTATGTCACCCCACTCCTTCAGGAAGCCTTCTGTCCAAAGTAAACAGTTCTCAGACTCCATGGGTTGGCTTGGCCACTGTAGCCACCTTGCTCTGTGGGCCAGGAAGCCCACTGTACCATCTTGTGCCAGTGTCCTGGGTCTGATGTTGTCGTTTATGTGCTACTGCTTTTTACCATCTTCAATGTTACAGCCCTCTCTCTTTGTCTTCTGGGTTCAAAGGACCCATCCACTCACATCTCTTCTTTCATGATGGTAGTGAGGTCTCTTGCAGCCCCTGAGATTAACTCATTTTAAAACTATCAAGATTGCAAAACTGACCATCCCCTTATCAGGGTTCCATGCCCCTTATTTGCGTGGTGTTATCATTACTAAATGGTTTAAAATCAGGAGAGGTGTGTGCCAGCATTGTATCCTTTCACCATATTTATTCAATCTGTATGCTGAGCATGTAATCTAAAATGGATTATATGAAGAACGTGCCGTCAGGATTGGAGAAGACTCATTAACAACCCGTGATATGTAGATGACACAACCTTGCTTGCTGGAAGCAAAGAGGACTTGAAATATTGACTGGTGAAGATCTAAATCTAAGCCTTCAATATGGATTGCACCTCATTGTAAAGAAAACAAAAATCCTCACCACTGGAGCAATAAATAGCATCATGATATATGGAGAAACGATTGAAGTTGTCAAAGACTTCATTTTGCTTGATTCCACAGTCAACAGTCATGGAAGCAGCAGTTAAGAAATCTGACCACTTATTGCAGTAGGCAAATCTGCTGCTGCTGCTACGAAAAAAAAAAAAAAGACTTTAAAATGTTTAGAAGCAAAGATGTCACTTTGGGGACAAACATACTTGACCTAAACCATGTTTTAAATAGCATCATATGCATGCAAAAGCTGGACAACAAACAGGGAAGACTAAAGAAGTATTGATGCCTTTGAGTTATGGTGTTAGCGAAGAATATTGAAAGTACCATGGACTTCCAGAAAAACAAATAAATCTGTCTTGGAAGAAGAACAGCCAGAGTGCTCCTTAGAAGCTACTATGGTGAGACTTCCTCTCTAGTACTTTGGACATGTCTGGAGGGACTAGTCCCTGGCGAAGGACATCATGCTTGGTAAAGTGGTGAGTCAGCCAAAAAAGAAGACTTCCAATGAGATGGGTTAACACAATGGCAGTACCTAACAACAAAAACTTCCACAAGGGGTCCTTGTACTTTTATTTGCCTTATTAGTAAGATGTCCAGTCCCCTAGGTGGGCCACAAATGTCTTATTAGCATAATACCACCCATTGTGGAACTTACAAGATCATGGTTAAAAGTATATTAAGTAATTCACTACGCCACAGTTCCAGGTAGAATGGATTAAAAATGTTTTACAAAACTCAAATTCCTATAAAGTCCAGACTTACTAGACCAGTAGAGATTAGAGGAACCACCAAGACTGTCACTCTGTGAGATACTGTTTAAACTTGGAATCAAAGTTACTCCCAAAGGTTACCTTTCAGCCAAATGTTAGATTGACTCATAAATTAAGTAATATCACCTTTGAGTACTGTACTCCTTAGCTTTATAAGACCAAATGGTCAATATTTACCCTAAAGCAAAGGCAAGATGGTAAGAGGAGCAGGGAAGCTATATTGATGGAAACAGAACAACCAGAATGGAAATATTGAGATTACTGACAATGTGTGAAAAATATAACCAGATCACTGAACATTGTTTATAGAAATTGTTAAATGGGAACCTAATCAGCAGTGTAAACTTTTACTGAAAACACTATGGTGGTGGTAGATATTATGTGCTGTTGAGTCAATTCCGACTCATAGCGACCCTGTATAGGGTTTCCAAGGTTATAAATCTTAATGGGAGCAGAAAGCCTCATCTTTGTCCCACTGTTGTTGTTGTTAAGTGTCATCGAGTCCATTTGGACTGATAGAGACCCTGTACAGGGTTTCTGAAGAACGGCTTATGAGTTTGAACCACCGACTTTGTGTTTCACATTGCTGACCTTGCAGTTAGCAGCCCCTACTTGTAACCCACTATACTACCAGAGCTCAAAAACACAATGAAAAAAAAATTTTTTTTCTGTTTTTAAAAGGACTTACATGTTAGGCATGTATTAAGGGCATTATATTTATTATTTTATTTAATACTCATAACAGTATGGTTTGTTGTTAAGTGCCATTGAATCATTTCTGACTCATAGTGACCCTGTATAGGGTTTCTGAGAAGTAGCTGGTTGGTTTGAACTGCTGAATAGTGGTTCACAGTCCAGTGCTGATCTTATAGTGCCACATCAGGAGTCTGACAGTAGATAGTTATTCTTACTGCCCTTTTACGTATTAGGAAAATGAGACTTAGAACTGTTAGATGACTTACTGGGTGGGAAAACTAGCTAGTAAATGCTAGCAGTACCAACTGAAATAAACTGACATTGTTCAAGGAGACTCAGATGGTATCTCTCAACTCTTTTCTTTATTCTTCTCTCCTTATTAGAGCCCATCCATTCTCCTGATTTCAGCTGGTATTTTTGTGCTAGTGACACCCAAATCTTTGCCTTAAGAATTGACATTCTATCCACTTCTCCAACTGCCTGAAAACCATCTATATTAGGCTGTCTTAACGTCATCATGTTGAACTCTACCTGTTTAAAACAGATCTCATTCACCTTTTCTCAAATGTATTCCCAGTCTCTTGACTTAGTCAGTGACACTCTTGTTAGCTTGGTCACTCAGACTTGAAACCTTCCCATTTTTAAAAAAATTCTAACTCGTATTAACTGATACAGTTGAATTCCCAAGGCATTGCAAATACATGACTAACCCAAACACCAAAAACACCACAGATATGAGTCCATTTGAGACTTGTCTTTTCTACTTCTCTTTAGTTAATAGCGTACTGTTCCCTGAATCTTAGAAACGTATGTTGACAAAACTAATTAAAACTGTTGGAAATTTTATACCTATTGGCAGCAGTTTCTTCAGAATCTTACACATTTGATAAATGACAGATACTGCAAAGTTACTCATTCTTCCTACAAAGAGGGATGATTTTACTTTTACTAACTGATTTATCAACAAGCCTCAAGCAGAAATCTCCTCAGGTTCCATTAGGTAGAATGGGGTCATATGCCTACCCATAAATCAGCCACTGACAATGCCAATTAAAAGATTACCATGCATAGCTTACACTTATTATGATTCATCTTCTAAAGGTGCCAGAAAATAGTTCTGTTAGCAAAATAAAGGAAGAAAATGACTGTTAGGTAGACAGTCAGCAGGCATGGTCTGCCACAGTGTTGTTTCTTAATTCATTGCAAAGCATCTGCATGTGGACAAGCCATCTTTCTCACTGTAAATGTTGTGGTTTTCCTATTTATGAATGGACTACAATATGTAGAATATTAATTACACGTGGTACTTTAAGGAGTTAGAAAGCTATTATCCCTAGGTGTTTATTTATTTTTAAAGAACATACCATTTATAGGGCTATCATGTATAGAAAATCAGAACTGCCAGTTATTTACTAAATAATTTATTGTATTTTCAGTAAACGTTTATATAGTAATATAGGTTGTTGTTAAGTGTTACCTAGTTGCATCTGACTCATAGCAAACCTAATACAGGGTTTCTGAGGAGCGGCTGGTGAGATTGAACCACCAACCTTGTGGTTCAGACTGACCCTGCGGTCTAATGCATCATCCCACAGTGCCACATGAGAACTCCAATATAGGTTGTTGTTGTTGTTAAGTGACGTAGAGTCGATTCTGACCCATAGTGACCCTGTATAGGGTTTCCAAGGAGCAGCTGGTGAGCTTGAACCACTGACCTGGTTGTTCAAGTGACTTTGCAGTCTGACACATTAGCCCACAGCGCCACACCAGACTCTCCAAGATACGTTACCAATTTCAACACGAGTTGTTCACTGACAGTAGTTACATTCTTCATAATGTATGAACATTTTAATTTCCGTTCTAGTTATGTTTCCATTAGTCCAGTTTCTCTGTCCCTTTACTTTCCCATCTTTGTTTTAAAGTCATTGTTGAGGATTTGATCTCATGTAAATTTTTTTTTTAAGAGACTAGTACATATGAATGGTATTTATTTTGGGAGCCAGTTTGCCGGTTGTTATTAAGTGACATTGAATTGGTTCTGACTCATAGTGACTTAGTGTAGGGTTTCTGAGGAACAGCTAGTGGGTTTGAACAGCTGACCTTGCTGTTAGCAGTCCAGTACTTATTCTACAGTGCCACACCAGCGCTCCTGTCAGAGACCTGGGGCTTTCTATATTTTCCTCTCACCCTTACAGAATCATCCCTTTAAAGTCACCTTTTTTCCTTCGTGCCAATAGTTTTACTTTGCCCCTAGCCCCTCCAATAGAGTGTGTATGTAATGAGTATGGTAAGATCATATAGCTTACTTAGATTTCACTCCTTGATCTGTGCTTTGTTTTAATTTACCCACTTGAGGAGAGTAAGGACTGAGAATGACCAAAAGACTTCTAAAAACATATCAGACAGCATACAGATCTTAAAGAGGCTTTTTGAATTTGAATTTTGTTTATAAATACTGTAGTCCTGCTGTGGCACTGTAAGATAAGCACTGGGCTGCTAACCAGAAGTGTCATGGTTCAAACCTACTAGTTACTCCTCAGAAACCCTATACAGGGTCACCATGAGTCAGAACTGACTGGACAGAATTTAACAACTGTAATCTGTGAAGGTTCAAAGAGAAGAGAGTATGAGAAGAAAAAAATGTCATAGTACCATCATCTCCACCCATTCTTTCTTTTGGTGTATTTGCTTTTCTCATACTTTGAACTCTTAACATATTCTGACCACTATTTCAGGCTTCAATAACTGCACATTTGGATGAAAACAAAACAGTTGTATCTTTGATCAATCTTCTTTCATGAATTCTAGCTTTGGGGAACAGTCTGAGCTACATACTGGAGGTTTGCTTGTGGTATGTAAGGTCCTTCAAATTCAAGACCCTAAGGCACACTTGTATTGCTGAGATCTTGCTGTACCAGGCACTATACTAAATTCACATATTTGGGGTGTTTGTGGGCTTGTTTTGTTTTGTTTTGTTTTTCTTTTTAAAGTCTAACTTCCTTCTGTCAGCTATTTTACTTTGCTGTTTCAACCTCTTTACTGCTTCAATCAAGCCTTCTTTGATGGTGACAATTTTAGCTACTTGTGGCATTAGACTATCTAGCATTTATTAAGCCCCAAGGAAACTCAGGTAGGTGTATAGGAGTTTGAGGAGAGAATACAGACAACAAAAATAAGTGAAGGAAAATGGTATTAGTCAATTTTGGCTGTCTGGAAGAAGGTGTAAAAAGAGGAAGGGATTGTCCTAAGACAGAGTAAAGATGAGCAGTGAATGGGTGAGGAAATCATTAGACCATGGACACATAAAATAGTTGAGAAAGAAACAACAATAGCAGAATCCAGGACTAAAAGAACACTTTGCAAAATATCCTTTTAGTATTCTAAAGATTGTGTGTGTGTGTGTGTGTGTGTGTTTACTGTGGTAAAATTGTTTAGAAACCTTGCTGAGTTTGTTTTTTCCCTACATGTACAATTTAGTGACACTGATTACATTGTTCACGATATGCAACCATTCTCCCAATCCTTTTTTTGCATTATTCCTCCCTCATTAAAGTAAACTCACTGGGTTGTTACCTTTCTATCTAATTTTTCGAGTATCTGCCATCAGTTTGATTCCATATCACCCAAACTCACTGCCATGGAGTCCATTCCAAATCATAGCAACACTATAGGACATGGTAGAACTGCTCCTTCGGAGTTCTGGGACGAAATCTTTACAGAAGAAAATCTTCTATGGAATCTTTGATCAACATGCCCAGTAATGGTAGCCTTGCACCATCCAGTTCTAGTCTCATGCCTTTGGAGGCAATTAGTTGTACATTTCGTATCCTCCTATTTCTGACTCTTTCTTCTGTTGCTCTAGATGAATAGAAATCAATTGTGTCTTCCATGGCCACATGTAAGCTTTTAAGACCCCAGGTGCCATGCAGCAAACTAGGAGGTAATACTAAACATGTTATTAGGCCACTTGAATTAGAATGTCCCATGAAACCATGATCCTAAACCTCTAAAGCAAGGAACTAAATATCATAAAGTGTTTGATTGTACATAAGCAGCCTCAGCAGATACTCTGTATGTGTGTGTATCATTGCAACTGTTTCTACTAAGCAACTTTTTTTCAATTCAGCTCTGTACAGATGTACAATGTAATGACAGTGATCACAGTAATCAGCTGTGTAACTTTACCCCCTACGCAAAGTTTCCATCACCATTAGCTTCCCTTTTCCCCTCCCTCTTGGCCCTAGTGAACACCTGACTTGTCTTTTTTTTATGAGATCACACAGTATTTGTCCTTTCATGGTTGATATATTTTACTCAGAATAATGTCTTCAAACTCCATCCATATTAGTATAGCCTATATCAAGACATTATTTCTCCTACTGATTGAGTGGAGTCCTGGGGTGGTGCTGTGGGTTAATGCACTGCACTGCAAAGTCAGTTTGAACCGCAAGGTTGACAGTTGAAGTTCAACCACTCCTCGGAAACCCTATACAAGGTCACTATTTGTCAGAATCGACTTGGCGGCATTTAACAACAACACAACAACAGCTGATTGAGTAGTAGTCCATTGTATGTATGTACCACATTTTGTTTATGCATTCATTTGTTGGACATGTAAATGAACACTGGTGTACAAGTCTCTGTTTGAGTCTCTGCTTTCAAGTCTTTTGAGTATATACATGAGAGTGGAGTTATTGGATCATATGGATTGACAAAGTGGCAGCAACATGGGCACTCAAACGTAACAATTGGGAGGATGGTGCAGGACTGGGCAGTGTGTCGTTCTTTTGTGTATAGAGTCAATATGAGTTGGAACTGACTTGAAGGCACCTAACAGCAACAAGAACAATGACAATAGTAATCTTATTTTTTCATTTTTTAAAGATCTGAGACACTGTTTCCCATAACACCTGTACCGTTTTGCGTTTCTACAAGCAATGGGTAAATGTTTCAGTTTTTCCACATCTTCAACCTTTGTATTTTCTGGGAGTTTTTTGTTTGTTTGTTTTGTTTTAACGTTAACCATCCTAGTGGGAGTAAGGAATCCTGGTGTGGCACTGTGGGTTAATGCACTGGATTGCAAAGTCTTTTGAATAGCAAGGTCAGTGGTTCAAGCTCACCAGCCGCTCCTCAGAAACCCTATACAGGGTCGCTATGGGTTGGAACTGACTCCACAGCACTTACCGACAACAACAGTGGGAGTAAAATGGAATATCCTTGTGCTTTTGATTTGTATATATATTTTGGTGGTTAGATTCTTGTTGGAATTAGAAGATATTCTCCCAGTCAGAAGCTTGTCTTTTCTGTTATTTTGTAAAGCTTTTGATAAAAAAAAGGTTTTCATTTTTATGAGATTTCCTGAATTTGTTGGAGCCCAGGTGGCAAGCTGGGCTAGGCATTGGGGTGCTAATTACAAGGCTGGCAATTCACATCCAACAGTTGCTCAGTGGCAGAAAATGAGACTTTCTGCTCCCATAAAGGCTTACAGCCTCAGAAACCCTAAGGAGCCATTGTACTCTGTCCTATAGAGCTGTTGTGAACCGGAATCAACTCCATGGTACTGGGGTTGGTACTGAGTTGGTGGTTTTGTTATTATATTAGGTACTTCGTTGTTGTAAGCTCGGTCTGACAGCATTGCTACTGCTTTTTCTTGTGAAAAGTTTTAAGGTTTTAGTTTGCACATTTATATCCTTAATCCATTTTGAATTTATTTTTATATGTCTGAGATTTATTTACTTATTTATTTATTTATATTTTAGGGGTTTTGACCTCTCTTCATTCAGTCTACCAGTCCCCGCCTCTCTGCTAGCGTCCCCAGCCCACACATACCTTACAGTCTCTCAGAATGATCCCTTTTGCCATTTTGATATTGAGCTCACATTTACTCTTTCAGACTTTTGGAAGTTACCACTCAGAGAGATGCAAACTCAGTACTAAGCCCACCAAAGCGCAGAACAGAATGAAACTTCCTTTTACATCTTCCGTCTTTTAGGCTTTTGGTCATGTTCTTTCAATCTTTGTTAATTAGTAAATGGGGAGATTGTTGTTGTTCAGATGTGCACAAGTACATTTGCATTACTGAGCTTGTTGTGTTTAGTTTTAGAGAGGAATCTTTATAATTTCCTTATCAACAAAGGAATTGCATTGGTTTTTTGACGATGGTTCTCAGCTGATATTCCAGACCTAGTGCAGAAGCAATTCATACCCTCCAGAAATGCCTCTTGCCCAGTAATCCTGCCTGATTTGAGCATATTCAGCTTTAGTTACAGGATTAAGGGAGTGGATAAAGAAGAAAGCAAAAAGTACTCATGACCTCAAATTGAGCTCTATAAGAGCAGGTTGACTCCCTCAAAAGAAATTGTCAGGAAAAATATATATCATAACTGTTGTTGTTTTTTTCCTAGTTGTCAGCCATGAAATAAAACCCTTCAAGTTTTTTTTTTTTTCCAGATAACATTTGGCAATTTAAAGTAAAGCAGAACTCTTAAAAATCGTTCACAAAAGTGTAAGAAATGTTGAACACTCTAAAAAACAAAAATAAAGAATCAAACCCACTGCCATCAAGTTGATTCTTATTCATAATGACCAGACAGGACAGAGTAGAACTGCTCCTTAGGGATTCGGAGACCATCAGTCTTTATGGGAGCAGACTGCCAGTGGCTTTGACTTACTGACCTTGTGGTTAGCAGCCCATTGCTTGACCTACAGTGCCCCAACAACCAAAACCCACTGCCACTGAGTCGATTCTGACTCTTAGCGACCTCCATAGGGTAAGCACTGGACTGTGAACTACAAGGTAAGCAATTCGAGTCCATGAGCCGCTCTGCTTGAGAAAGATGACATTTTCTGGTCCCATAGTTAAAAACCTTGGAAACCCTGTCCAGGATCACTGTGAGTTCATACTGATTCATGGCACTTAACAAAACAGGCTTTCTGAAGCTGTAAATCTTTACCGAAGCAGAATGCCTCATCTTTTTCCCACAGTGGCTTACTGCTAAGTGCCATCGAGTCAGTTCTGACTCATAGTGAACCTATATAGGGTTTATGAGGAGCAGCTGGTGGGTTTGAACCTCTGACCTTATAGTTCATAGTCTATCTAGTATTGATCCTACAGTGATACACTAGGATTAATTCAGTGCTTAACTTACAGTGCCACAACAGGCTCCAATGCTGGTGGCAATGTAGGATAAGCAGTGGACCGTTAATGATGCTGTACAGTAAGCACTGGACTACTAACTAAATGGTTAGTAGTTTAAACCCATGAGCCGCTCCTCAACAAAAAGTTGAGGCTTTCTGCTCCCGTAAAGATTTACAGCTTCAGAAACTATGTAGGGCCTTTATAAGTTGGAACCAACTTGATGGCACCTAAATAGCAAGTACCTATGAAAAGTGTTTCAATCAAATTTTAACATTTTTGATGTGCCACTCTGAAGGTTTTAGATTTTTAAAGTGAGTATTATATTTTTATTTTAAGATAGTTATAAAAAGCAATGATTGTGTTTCTGAGAAGCACTTTCTATTAAATTACCTAACAGAAGTTTATATGAAGGGATGGAAGGCAGTACTTAAAAAAAAGTGCTTCAAAACTTTTAGGACATTTTAATGTGGTATGTTTATTTAAGGGATCTATTTTTTGTTTATTTTTACTTTTTGGATTTAATTGGCATTTCAACTTAATCTCATATTTTTAGCTATTTGTTCTTTAAAAGACTGTAGGGCTAATGTCATGTATGTAGAAACAGGAAAAAAAAAATCACTGTAAAATTGTCTGCCAAAATTGTTGTTGTTGTCAGGTGCCATCGAGTAGGAACCGACTCATAGCGACCCCATGCACAGCAGAATGAAACAATGTTCGATCCTGGGCCAACCTCACTACCGCTGCCACACTTGAGTCCATCAATGATGCCACCTGGCTGATCCATCTCGTTGGGGGTCTTCCTCTTTTTCTCTGACCCTCCACCCTACCCAGCATGACATCCTTCTCCAACGACTGTTCCCTCCGGACAATATGTCCAAAGTAGGAGAGACGAAGCTTAGCCATCCTGGCCTCCAAGGAGCACTCTGGTTGCACTTCTTCCAAAACAGATCTATTGGTTCTTTTGGCAGTCCATGGCACTTTCAGTATTTTCCTCCAACACCACAACTCAAAGGCATCAATTCTTCTACAATCCTCCTTATTCACTGTCCAGCTTTCACATCCATATGAAGCTATTGAAAACACAATGGCCTGGGTCAGGCGCAAAATTAGTGCTCTGTTAATAGCATTGTTTCATGTAGACTGATTAAAATGAAATCATTTGGAGCATTGGAAGGTAGTGAAAATTTGAGTTTTACATAAGTATAATTTATCTTTTGTTTTATTAAGTTTAAACAGTTGATTCTGATTGAAAGCATTGACTTGAAAAAGGAAACCTTGTTTTATAAACGTGGACTTGACCTTATGGAGGGAGGAGTGTAAATTAATGATAATAGTTTAATGAAAGGGTCCATACGCTCTTTGCAGCTTTCAGCTACCTAGCATGCATGTTTGCTTTTCTATAATGTAAAGATATATATTTTTAAATAGAAATCTAGTGACAGAAGAGGTTTTTAGATCATGTCATTCAGCCCCCTGAGTAAAAACTAAGGTACAGACAGACTAAGATACAAAAAAACTAGATTGAAATAATCTTATTATAATAAATCCTAAATCTATTACAGAGTATCTTGGTGTATAGTAAAATAAACATCTAATTTTAGGCAAAGAGATCATGGTTAGAATTATACTCATTTTATTTGGTGTAGCCTTGGCAAGAACTACTCAACAGTCTACTAAGATATTATGTAAGATTAAAAAAAAAAAATTCATATGTGTACACACATATACAGAAAAAGAGAGAGAAAATTACAGAGAGAGACAGAATTTGAAAGCACCATGTAAAGGAGTGCTGGTGTAGCACCATACGATAAGCACTAGACTACAAGATTAGTTTGAACTGCAAGGTTGACAGTTGAAGCTCACCAGCCGCTTCTCAACTCTGTACAGGGTTTCTGTAGTCAGAAATGATTCAACAGCACTTAACAACAACAAAAAATATAAAGTATTAGCCATAACTGTTGGTGATTTCTATTTTGACCTGTAAAATCTAGGTGTTTTTTAAAATTAAACTCCATTTAGTTTTATTTTAGGAAAATTATAGATTTAAATGCAGTTGCAAGAAATAATACAGAGAGACCATCTATCTTTTACCTTGTCCTCTCTATGGTAACATCTAGCAAAACTGTAGTTTAATTCACAACCAAAATATTGGCATTAATAAGATCCACCTATCTTAGATCTTATTTGAGGTAGAGTATTTGAAACAAAAGCAAAACAAAACAAGAATCTTTATTGAGATACACGAGAAGGTGCTTCAGAAAGTTTGTTGGGAATTTCCATTTTCTTTTCATTCCATTTTTCCATGAACTTTTTGAAGTCACCTCATATAATTCAGATGTAACAAAATTCATCCATTTTAAGTGTTCAATGACTTTAATATATCCACAGAGTTGTGTAACTATCTAACCAAAAGCCAAAACTGTCACCGTGGAGTCATTTCTAACTCATGGAGAGCTTATATGTGTTAGAGTAGACCTGGGTGTCATACAGTTTCCAGCGACTGATATTTTTTGAAATAGATTGGATCTAGTTTTTGACATTCCATTTCTTCGATGCTATAAAGTGTATGTCCTTTGTTCATCACTCTAAGTCAGTTTACTTAGTTTGTGATTCTTTGTTCCTGATGTTGGTCTGGGAAAGGTGGACTGTTTCCTTTACTACACATATTTCTAGATCTCTGTAAAAATTAACTTCCAGGAGTAGTACATTGTACTTGTAATAAAAAAAAAAAAAAGTACTACTGTGGATAATTGAATTCATTAAGTATTCTTTCCTAGCATTTATTCAAGTAATAATCAAGTGTAGCTGTAATAACATAAATACATATGTATCGATAACCATACCTTTGTGTGGTGTTATACAAGTAAAAAGAGGAACACAAGAGCCATGGAAGAAACCTCCCAACTTGTATTAAAAAGGGGAATACGAAATGCAAACTGCTCTTGTCCAAGTAATATGAAAACTAGGAAAGTAGACTATAGGCTATGTCATGGGCTGGGTAATTAGCATGAATGGCCAAGCCTATATGCCTGAATATTTTTGTTGTTAATGCCGTCAAAGTGGTTCCAACTCACAGCTGCCATGCATTGGGTTTCTGAGATGGTAAATATTTGGTGGAAACAGAAAGCTTCATATTACTCTCATGGAGTGGCAGCTGGGCTCAAACTTCTGACCTTGTGGTTCACAGTCCAGTACTTACCCTCTAGAGCCACAATACTCCCTGCCTGAATATTCGGTGATCACATACATACTTTTTTTTTAATAATGAAAAGGTTTTATTTTATTAGGGTTATCGGCCACCTAGAATATATACCATTTAGAAATATAGCTGAGAAAGGCACATATCTACTAAGAATATTAATGTATTAATTTGTATATGTATTTGTAATAATATTAATTTAGAAATACTGTATTTTCACTCTCCTTTAATTACACAATATTATTTATTTTCTTCATATGTGTTATCAACATGGGTGTCTTTGCATTATTATTTCCTATTTAGTCTTGCACTTCCTTTTTTTTTTAATTCAGAACATGTCATCTGCACTGGTTCCAGTGCAGTTCAGTCTATCATTTTAAAGACATGAATGATACTGTCAAGGATCTTTTATCCCAAACTACAAAAATCCATTCACATAATATTAGGACAGGTGTGTTTTCTTTTGTTGTTTCCCCACTCTACTGAGTGCATATTTGTGATCTTCACAGTGTAACACCTACTGCTTTGCTCTTAAAGTGAATTTTAAATGGCTTATTTACAACTTTATCTAGTGTCTTGGAATTCAAAACACAGTCCATGGACCAGTGACAGTGGCATTCCTTGGGAGTGTTTTAGAAATGCAAACCCTCTGAATCAGAACCTGCATTGCACAAGTTACCCAGGTGATTGAGATGCACATCAGAGCTTTAGTACCTGCAATTCAGAGGTGATAGACAACAACAGTTCTCAAGAATGAAGGTGCCTTGGTGGTACAGTGGTTAAAGCACTCAGCTACTGAGTGTTCTGTGGGTTAAACCCACTAGCAGCTCCATGGAAGCAAACACTTGCAGATCCGCATCCATAAAGATTGCAGTAATAGAAAGCCCTATGGAGTATTTCTACTCTGCTATGAGTCCGAATGCACGTGATAGTACACAACAGTAACCCTCTGAAGCTTTAATTGAGACCTGAGTGATAGTTTACATGGGAGTACATCGGTTTTGCACTCATCCTATTGTATTTTTTCATTGTGATTATTACAATCCCCTCCATTCATCACCATTGGACAGTATTTGCTCTTTTCCCTGGTTGTTGTTTTGTGTGTTTTTTATGTATACAAAAACACTCGGAAATAAATTTTTTGATGTATACAAAAACACTCAGAAATATATAATCATTTAAACAATTCAAGGGCACATTCTTCAAGCATGCCTCCTGGCCACCAGCACAGAGCCTTTTTCTTTCCATGAGTCTAGAGTCCTTAGCTGCTCTATCTCTCCATGTCATCATCTCTGCCTCCATCTCTAGTGTTGCTGCTTCTCTGGATAGGGTTACCCATTCCACTTACATTCTTCTCCCTTGATTGTCCTTGGGTTCTCTGTTCCTGGAATGTAAAATTAACTACTCCCCCCTTATGTTAAAAAACTTCTACCTTTTCAGTTGTGACAATTGCAATTAGTCATGAAAACAGTTACTCACTATTGAATCATAAGAATCCTATCCCCATCTCCTTTCACTAGACCTATCTAGACAAGATGAAAACTGTTCAGTGGGGATTCTACCTTCCCCTCGCAGTCTGAAACTAAACTCCCTCTTGAAAACTTGTAAGCCAGCCACTTCATGCCTTTATAGCCCCCCATTTTAGGTAACCAGTGTCTAAGTTGCTCATCCCTATCAACCCTGTGTACAGAGGGCATAGATTTTATCCTTGATGTGAAGATTCCTTCACTCTCAGTTGGTATTCAAATTACACCATGCAAAGATGGCAACTTTGACATCCTGTGGTTGGTCATGGTTATGTGCTATTGAATCGGTTCCAACTGATGGAGACCCTGTACAGGGTTTCCGAGGCTGTAAATCTTTACAGGAGCAGAAGGCCTTATCTTTCTCCTGCAGACCAGCTGATAGTTTCAAACTGCTGACCCTGAAGTTAGCAGCCCAATTCATATCCACTATGCTACCAGAGTTCCTTTTTGGCATCAGCTCGAGAAGATAAAGCCAAATATTACAATAAAATGTGCAAAGATCTGGAATCAGACAACCAAAAAGGAAGAATTCACTCAGCATTTCTCAAGCTAGGGGAACTGAAGAAAAAATTCAAGCCTCAACTTTCATTATTGAAAGATTCTCTGAGCATATTATTGAATGATGCAGAAAGCATCAAGAGAAGATGGGAGGAATACACAGAGTAACTGTACCAAAAGGAAATGGTTAATGTTCAGCTGTTTCAAGAGGTAGTGTATGATCAAGAGGCACTGATGCTTAGGGAGGAAATCCAAGGTGCACTGAAGGAATTGGCAAAGAACAAGGCACCAGGAATTGATGGAATAAAAACTGAAATATTTCAAGAAAGTGAGGTGGCACAAGAGGCAACTCACTCATCTCTGCCAAGAAATTTGGAATACAACTATCTGGCCAACTGATTGGAAGAGATCCATATTTGTGCCCATTCCAAAGAGAGGTGACCCAACAGAATGCGGAAATCATC
>NW_006408596.1:9655098-9656523 GCF_000296735.1 Chrysochloris asiatica
CTGGCATATGTTATTTTCTGTCTTGTTTCTTAGTCATCCTAGTAATAATGAAGTGGTATCTCATTATGGTTTTGATTTGCATGTCTGGTGGCTAATGTGCTGAGTATCTTTTCATGTGTCTTGTGACCATTTGAATGTCCTCTTTAGTGAAATGTGTATTAAAGTCCTTTGCTCATTTTATGATTGGCTTGTCTTTTTGTTATTAAATTGTCTAAGCTTTATATATTTTTTAGTTATTGTATTCTTGTTAGGTATGTGGTCTCCAAAGATATTCTCTCCATCAATAGCTTATGTTTTAACTTTTTTGGTAGTCTTTTGATGAACCAAATTTTAAACTTTTATGAGGTTCCATTTATTTTTTCTTTTGTTGTTTGTGCTGTTATTTTATTAGATCATCCATTGCTGATACCTTGGCCTAGCAGCATTGCCCTTGTTTTTTCTTCTAAGAATTTTATGGTCTTAATTTACATATTTAGGTTCTTAAGCCATTAAAAATGTTGTGTGTGTGGTGTGTGAGGCATGGTTTCTGTTGCATTTGTATGTGTGTCATGACTTGACCTGAGTTAATGAAAAAGTGGAATGAAAAGATAATGGAATTTTTCAATCAACTTTTTGCAGAATCCTTGTATGTGCTGATGATTCTTCATTTTGTGACCTAATGTAATTATCCAGTGTGTTATAAATCTTGACCTATGTTTTATTAATAAAGAAGTCCTGGTGGTGCCATGGGTCAAACTTTGGGCTACTAATTGCAAGTTTGATGGCTCAAACCACCAACTACTTCTCAGGAGACAGATGAAGTTATCTGCTTCCATAAGGATTCATCATCTCAGAAACTCTAAAAACAGGGTCTACTTTGTCTTATATGGTTGCTGCGAATCAGAATTGCCAGGATAGCAGTGGATTTTATGCTTTGTTGGCATTACTGAGGCACTATTAGAGGCAATTATGTTAATGAGGCAGGATACAACCTAAAGGATTAGATTGTATCTTGAGTCAATCTCTTTTGAGATATGTTGTTGTTAAGAGCTGTTGAGTCAGTTTCTACTCATAGTGACCCTGTATAGGGTTTCTGAGGAGCAGCTGGTGAATTTGTACTGCCAACCTTGGAGTTCACACCAACCTTGCAGTCCAGCGCATTAACCCACAGTGCCACACTAGGACTTTTGAGATATAAAAGAGTTTAAACAAGTATAATTTGAATTCTGGTGCTATACTGTAGATAAACTCTGGACTGCTAACCAAGAGGTTAGCAGTTCAAACCCACCACCCATTCCTCAGAAACCCTATACATAGGGTCACTATAAGTTGGAACTGACTTCACAGCATTAAACAACAACCAACAAGTAAGCAAAGATGAAAGGCAACTGCTGCCGGGGTTTGCCCTCGACATAGTTGTCACGAGTGTTTGGTTCACGAGGAGGG
>NW_006408596.1:9657268-9661440 GCF_000296735.1 Chrysochloris asiatica
CTAGAGGGCCTCGAACCTCTGACCAGTCTTACACGGTCCGCAACAAACTGCTACCACAAAGAAAGAAGAACCAGAAGTAGAGCTCATCCTTTGGGCCTAGGGTCGCTGTGCTTGTAAACCTCCTAGACCCAGGGGATGGTTGATGCCAAGACACATGGAGATCTCCAAAGGACACCAAATTCACAGATGCTGAAAGGAGACAAGGGCCTTCCCTCTAGTGAGCCAACAGAGTGAGAAAGAGCTAGCACCCTGAATTCAAACTTCTAAGTCTCCTAAACTGTAGGAGAATAAACTTCTCTTTGTTAAAGTCATTTACTTGTGGTATTTCTGTTATTGCAGCAGTAAATAACAGACCATGTGGAAATCCAATTTTCCCAGCTCCATTTACTGAAGAATCTCTTCTTTGCCAATCTAATGAACTTTGTACCCTTGTCAAAAATCAGTTGACTATAAATGTGTGGGTTTATTTCTGGACTCTCAATTCCATGGATATCTGTATCTCTTGCTGTACAGTATCAGGAGGTTTTAAAGACTAGCTGTACCGTATGTTGTTAAATCAAGAAGTGTGACCCCTCCTACTTTGTTCTTCTCTTTCAGCATTGCTTTAGCTTTTTGAGGCCTCTTGCCATTCTGTATAAAGTTGACGGTTGGTTTTTCCTTCAACAGTAAAGAAGACTACTGGAATTTTGACTGGGATTGCATTGAATCTATAGATTACTTTTGTTTAGTTTTGACATTGTAACAGTGTTGTCTTTCAATCCATGAACATGGAACATCTTTCCATTCATTTAAATCTTCTTTAATCTCTTTCAACAGTCTGTTATATCCATTTTGGTTTTAGTGTCCTCTCATTTGAACCAGAAGGTCGGCAGTTCAAGCTCACTAGTCACTTCTCGGAAACCCCTATACAGGGTCGCTATGGGTTGGAACCAACTCGATGGCACTTCACAACAAAAACATAGCATCCCCCAAAAAATCATTGTTTTTTATTTGTCAATTTTTTAAAACATGATACTAGTCCAACAGATTGGTACTTTATTTGGTCAGTTTTGCCTCCTGTATTGCAATTTTTAAAAATCTGTTTTACTATATAGTGACCTAGTTATATTAAGCTTATGTTAAGCTTATTATTGACTGTTAAGTAGCTAAAATGTAGTAAGCTAAATATGACTTGAAATATTAATTCTTTAAGTGAAATGACTTCGGCTTTTATAGAAGTTTTTAAATGCATGTGTGATCATTGAATGTCATATACCTCAGTTGTGAGAACATAAAAACATTACCCATTCTATAGAAAAACAAACAAGTACAGAGGTTAAATGGATGGCTTAAGATGGTACATTAGCTAGTACAAATTGCACTAGTTGTTAAGTGCCGTCAAGTCAGTTCCTACTCATAGCAATCCTATATAGTGTTTGTGAGGAGCAGCTGGTGGGTTTAAACCACAGACTATGTGATTACAGTTATCCTACAGTGCCACACCAAGGCTCTAGTTGTTGTTGTTGTCAGGTGCCATCGAGTCAGAACTGACTCATAGCAACCCCATGCACAGCAGAACCAAACAATGTCCGATCCTGGGCCAACCTCACTACCGCTGCCACACTTGACACCATCAATGATGCCACCTGGCTGATCCATCTCATTGGGGGTCTTCCTCTTTTTCTCTGACCCTCCACCTTACCCAGCATGACATCCTTCTCTAGCGACTGTTCCCTCCTGACAATATGTCCAAAGTATGAGAGATGAAGTTTAGCCATCTTGGCCTCCAAGGAGCACTCTGGCTGCACCTCTGTAGTAGTCACTAAATAGATATTTGTTAAATGATTGCATGAATTGTGTTTAAACTGCAACTTAAGTAGCCTGTATCCATCAGTACTCATGAATTGCACTGTGCTTCTATAGGGCAGAAGAAGAGAAGAGTCATTTCTATATGGACAAAAGATCAGGGGAGTTACTCTCCAATTGAGAAACCAAATCTGTTTACAGTGAGCTATTAATATCATTCCAGGTAAAGGTGAGATAAGTTATAGGTAAGAGTGAAAATAAAACCCCTTGTAACTTTGAATTCTGTCAGAGGAATGGCACTAAGCTGAGTCTTAAAGGACTCTGGTCTGATTTTGGCTTCTGAAGAGGAAGTGAAAAGATATTCCAAGATAAGTAAAAGATGTGAGTGATGTTAAGAGAAAGCATATAGCACTCTCAAGGAGTAACTACTAAGCTGGTAAACTTGGATTGAAACCATATCTTAGCAGCCTTCAGTTACTTACTATAGAATTTAGATGTTTCATTTCAGACATTTTTGAATGGGAAAGTGATACTATTAGAATCTTCTGTTAGGAAAATGACATTTCAAGTGTTTGTTGGAAGCGTTACAAGTAAGAAGATTTCGTAGGTGATTACATTTATTATAAAACAAACTAAAACCCACTCTCATCAGGCCAGTTTCAACTTATAACAGCCATATATAAGGTTTATAAAACTGTAAATCTTTACACGAGCTATTGTTGTTAAGTACCGTGGAGTCAGTTCCAACTCATAGTGACCCTGCACAGAGTTTCTGAGGCTGTAAATCTTTACGGGAGTAGAAAGCCTTATATTTCTCCCGCAGAACAGCTGGTAGTTTCGAACTGCCGACCTTCAGGTTAGCAGCCTGATTCGTAACCACTATGCTACCAGCAGAAAAGTAAATTTCTCCCATGGAATGCTGTTGGATTTGAACTGCCAACCTTGAAGTTAACAGCTCATTGCATAACCCACAGTACCTCCAGGGATTTGCTGTATTTTAAAGTGCTGTTAAATTGGTTCTAATAGTGACCCTGTTTAGGGTATTTTAGGAGATGCTAGTGGGTTTGAACCACCAACCTTATGATTTTGCTTATCCTACAGCACCAAACCAGGACTCCCAGGTATTGTTTATTTGCTTACACAGCTTAACTCTCCTTCTAGATTATGTCGTTGTTGTTAAGTTCTATCAAGTTGGTTCCGATCCATAGTGACCCTGTCTAGAGTTTCCAAAGAGAAGCTGGTGAACTTGAACTTCTGCCTTTGCAGCACAAACTGGCTTTGCAGTCCAGCACATTAACCCACAGCACCACACCAGGACTCCTCTAGATTATAAACATACTTCCAAAACAAAACAAAAACAAATTTTGTTGTTTTATGATGTGTTAGTAACATTCTTCTGGAAATTAAGTTTTATCTCATTTACACTTTCTATGCATCTCATTCTTTGAACTGCAAAGTCAGTGGTTCAGTCTCACCAGCTACTCCTATACAGGGTCGCTATGGATCGGAATCGACACGACGGCACTCCACAACAACAACAATGCACCTCATAATTAATTTACAAATTTGTAGAAACTCTAAGTCTTTTGTTATGCCACTTTATTTGTTAATAGCAATTTAATGTTGTTGCTAAAGTCTATGTTGACTTGTGTACTATAGATTCATATACTTTTGAAAAAAGCAGTTCTTCCAGTTCATGTGAGATAATTGCTGAAGTGTCGGTTAAGGCAACTTTAAATGGGAGTAAGCTGCTCTAACATGCATTCTGTCAGCATATATAAATGTTTGCCTTATCTGCCAATGGCAAAGCAAAATTATAAGAGACTAAGAATGCTGAGCTGTCCTTTCAACATTAGTAATCAGTCAAGAATTTCAAGTTTTAAATGCTCACTTTCCACAGTGTAAAAGTATCTATGAAGATCACAGTACTGGATGAGACCTTAGAATGCTTAGAATTGTTTTGAATTTGCATACCATTTTTCACTGAACATGAATTCTCAGTGATAACATTGCCTCTTTAACAAGCACAATGTGGACAGAGGGTTTTAGAATGGAGGGGCTTGGCCTTCTGACTTGGCCCTGGGTAAAGGAAATCAAAATGATTCTATTCAGCAGTTAGTATTCAGGAATCTTTAGGATAGATGGAATTTTTTATAAGTTGTGAAGCCCTAATTTCTTAAATCTTTCATACGGTGTTTATTTGTGTGTGTGTGTTTTAAAGTTTTTACTATGATTTGAGTGAAAGTTTACAGAGCAGATCATCAGTTTTATCTTCAACAAATCATATACTTCAACATATCATATCCATCATTACAAGGATTATAATCCCCTCCATGTACCATCAGTTAACAGTATTTCTTTGTATTCATTTGAGCTCTTTTTTTTTT
>NW_006408596.1:9662425-9665261 GCF_000296735.1 Chrysochloris asiatica
TTTCCACTTCCCAGTAGACAAATGTGGTCACCAGCAAGTTTACATACCTGCTCATGTGTTCCCTTTGAGTTTTTCAGTCTTAGAGGGGGGGTTTGTCCTGAAGGCACTTGATTGCTTGCCTTGATGGCTTTCCGGTGAACAAATTGCTTATTCTTGTAGTAGCCAATCATACTGCTATTTTTGTTTTGGGTTTTCCCTGCTGATCTTTCTTTGAAGACGTATCTTCTGTTGCTCTAACTGTTCCAGATTGGTCTGCTTGTCCTTCCTAGTGGGAATGTCCCACCTCAGAAGGTTCTGGGTGGAGCTCAGGGTTCTACCTAAGGTCCTATACACTGCAAAGGCTCTGCAAATGGCCTATTTCACTGGGCAAGTTCTAGAACCCCTTTTAGGTATTCCAGTCTCACACAGTGTTTTAAGTCGGAACTATACCATAATGGTTAAAAGGCTGACCTTTTAAGTTAAAGCCTAAATTTGAATCCCATACACTTTCCATTCGCCACTGACTCAATTCCTACTCTGGTGTAAACCCATGAATGTCAAAGAACTGTGCTCCAAAAGGTTTTCAGCTGCTAATTTTTCTGAACTAAATTGCCAAAACTTTCTTTCAAGGCACTTCTGGTTGGACTTGAACCTCCATTCTTTTGTGTAGCAGCTGAGTGCATTAACCCTTTGTACCACCCAGGAACGTCCTGTTATACACTAGCTCTGTGCAGTTGTTGTTATTACTCATCTGTGCTATAGGGCCTCCAAATGTTTCATTTTGAAACATTGCTTGAAATGTATGAAACTAATTGAAATTGAAATGAGAACTATAGTGGTAGCTCTTACATAGTGTTGTATCTAGACAAAATGAGGGTAGAGTACAGTACCTGGCAGATAGAGAGAGGGGATAAATGTTAGTAATGGTGGTGGTGATGTTGATTGCATTAGCTCTGCTCTACCGAGGAACAAAATGATTATTGACTTACTCTTTTCTTTTATATTTATTCCAACATTAGTTCATTTACCAAAGGTAACACTGCATGAGGTTCCCCCCCACCCCAATTCTAATAAACTGAATGAAGCAATATAAGTGATAGTTTGGACTTACTGACTTATGATAGGCCTAAATAATGAGTTGTAAACAACTTCATGCAAGTATATACCATGTATTATGACTGTTCACGTGAAGAAAATTCAAAACAGCATATTAAATTTTTTCTTTGATTTACACGTTTACATTTAATACCACTTAAAAAAAAACAATACATCTATTCTCAGAGCTAAAGATATTTCCGAATTTTTAGATGGATAATCTCAAATGACAGTTCTTTAAGATACCTAATGAAATAGCTTCTTGAACAAGTAAGTTGAGAATGCTGATATTTCTGAAGTGATTGGCATTTGGTACCAGATAGTTGAACAGCATAGTAAACTTCCAAAATAAAAGCGAAGCCTATTTTAAGTAAACCAACCTATAAAAATAGTAATTCACAAAGCACATAAAGGGATGGTGGTTAGTTGTACAAAAAATATTTACTATTCCTTAAAATAGTAATTTTACTATTTTGATATATTTGATATAGTTGAACAGCAATTTTTTAAACACAGCGTACCATTCACTATGTTAGGTATTGGAGAAATAAATAGAATTCCTGTTCTCTAACAGTTAATGGTCTAGTGGAGAGACATTTTTCTAATGTCATAAGCCTGATATGGTAAATAGCATGCATATACTCAATTATATGATTAGGTTCCAAAGACCAGGTTATTAGTGGGAAATAGGCATTATGCAAAAATGGAGGATGATCACATCCCATCACAAAATTGAGAATGACCACATCATTATACAGCTGCCAGATCACATCATTATAAAACTGGAAAACCACTGAGAATCATGGGCCAGCTAAGTTGACACATAACCTTAACCATCACAGCCAGCAGTATTCTTACCTTGCACCCTACGTCCATTACTACCATGTGTTCAGTGTTAATGCACAAAATAGTCAGATGGTTGATTTTTTTACTATTGTTGTAAATGTAAAATGTCAGTTATTGTGATAGTAGGTAAGTGAACAGTAGGTGTGTAAGATCTACTTATAGAACTCTTCTAGAGGAATATATAGAAGCAAACACCCACCCAAACTTGGCTAGAATCAGGAAAGTCTTCAAGTGGTAGTGTGTAAGCAGGTACTGAAGCAGACCCTAATTAGCTAGGAGAAGAAAAAGATTGCTAACAGGTGCTCCTTGATATACTGGGGAAGTAGTCTGAGACTGCTGGAGCATCAGGCCCAGGAGTAACTATGGATGAGGTTCAAGAACAGACAAGGATAATTTCATATGCCGTCTGCAAGGAGCTTGGATTATATATCCTGTACATGATGGAGATTAAAGAGCCTTAAACTAGAGAGTGGCATGGTGAGATGTTTCTCTCAGGTTGATAATGCTGGCCATAGTTTAGAGGACAGATCCCATTCATAAACAGGTTTAAAGATTACTTAAAATCAGGTAATATGCAGCAGGATGAAGTGGTTTATTCAGGTTCTAAATTTCAAGTAAATCTCTGAAGGATGAAGACACTGCTTTAAATACTTTAACAGGAAGTAGTCATAAACATTTACATCTTGTAGAACTTAACAGTATCATCAACAGCCAAATAAAGAGTCTTTAGAAAGAGATTTTAGGTCAAATTTTTGTTTTTAAGTACATGTACTTACTTAAAAAGCTTTGGTAGCATAGTGGTAATGAATTGGGCTGTGAACCGCAAGGTCAGCAGTTCGAAACTACCAGCTGTTCCACAGGAGAAGGATGAGGCTTTCTGCTTCTGTAAAGATTTATAGCCTCGGTCGCTATGAGT
>NW_006408596.1:9668448-9669439 GCF_000296735.1 Chrysochloris asiatica
TTATCAGGTGCTTTCAAGTCAGTGCCAACTCATAATAACCTTATGCACAACAGAAAGAAACACTACCCGGTCCTGTGACATCCTCACAATTGTTACACTTGAGTCCAGTGCTGTTGCTAATATGCCAGTATATCTTGTTGAGGCTCTTCCTCTTTTTCGCTGACTCTGCACTTTGCCAAGCATGATGTCCTTCTCCAGGGATTGGTTCCTCCCAATATGTCTGAAGTTTGAGAAACGAAATTTTGTCACCCTGACTTCTAAGGAGTATTCTAGTTATACTTTATCCA
Source organism: Chrysochloris asiatica (assembly GCF_000296735.1). Taxonomy (NCBI): domain Eukaryota; kingdom Metazoa; phylum Chordata; class Mammalia; order Afrosoricida; family Chrysochloridae; genus Chrysochloris; species Chrysochloris asiatica. The sequence goes on from NW_006408596.1 coordinate 9,668,736, forward strand.
ACACAGATTTGTTTGTTCTTCTGGCAGTCCATAGTACTTTTAATGTTCTTCTCTAATACTGTAACTCAGATGCATCAGTTTTTCTATGATCTGTCTTATTCACTGTCTAATTTTGCATATGAGGTTACTGAAAATACCATGGCTTGCGTTAGGCACACCTTGTCCTCAAACTGACATCTTTACTCTTCAACACTTTAGAGAGGTGTTGTGCAGCAGATTTGCCCAATGTAATACATCACTTGATTTCTTGATGTCTTTTTTAGTGGGAGTTGATAGTGGATCCAAGCAATATGAAGTCTTTGACAGTGTCGATCTTTTTTCCTTTTATCGTGATGTTATTTCTTGATCCAGTAGTGAGGGTTTTTGTTTTCTTTACATTTAAGTGCAACCCATGTTGATGGCTGTGATCTTTGATCTTCATCAGTTAGTATTTTAAGTCCTCTTCACTGTCAGCCAGAAATATTGTATTATCTGCATATCACACAGCATGTTAATGAGCCTTCCTCCAGTCCAGACACCATGTTCTTCTTCATATAAGACAGCTTCTCGGATTATTTGCTCACTATACAGATTGAATTTTGATTTCTGTGTATTCCACCTGGTGCAGTCCATGTGTATAGTCGTTTATTATGCTGTCCAAAGAAGGTATTTGAAATGAACAAATCATTGATTTTGCAGAATTCTATCATGCGTTCTCCAGCATC
>NW_006408596.1:9672199-9676807 GCF_000296735.1 Chrysochloris asiatica
TGGTCTGTAGCATTTAATGTATCAAAATACATATTGCCTATAGTGGTTATGAATTGGGCTACAAACCGCAAGGTTAGCAGTTCAAAACTGCCAGCTGTTCCATGGGAGAAAGATGAGGCTTTCTGTTCCTGTAAAGATTTACAGCATCGGAAACCCTGTACATGGTCACTATGAGTCGGAACCGATTCCACGGCACGTTAACAACAACGACGACATATTCTAATTATGCTTAAGGAAAACTTTTCTTTTAAGGCAATAAAGTAGAGACAGAAGAGAAACTGTCCCATTCCCCTCCCAGCACCCCCTACACACATACACACATACACACACAATAAAAGAACTTGCTAATAGTTGTAAGGAACTTTTATTTCAGTACATTCTATTATTTCCTGTCATTGTAATTCTGTAGCAGATAGTCAGAAGTTATAAGACAAAGTTCTCAAGTTGATCAGTGGCAGGTAAAATTTATAGCGGCTAAAGATTTCTATATCTTGTGTTTTTCTTTTATTTGACATTGGAACAATTAAAGTGAAAATTGCTCTAAAATTTAGTTATATTAAGCTAGCATTTTCTGTATATCTGACTAAAGGATTTTTTAACTAAGCAACAATGCCAAACTAAAAACTTTTGGAGGTGAAATGGAAGCAGAATAGAGGCATAGCAATGGGGTGGACAGAGGAGGTTGCTAGCCCCCAGGTCCAAGTCTGGGAGCCGGGCATGCAAGATGAGGTGTGGAATGACATTCTGAAGCACCATACATTTGAAAGATGCCTGACCAAGCAGCTGGCCAAGAGGGAGGCTGATGCATTGCTGCTCTCAGTGCCTGTTCATCATGAAATTGGCTGGGGTTGGGAACTCAACTTAGAGATTTCTACTGGAAGCTCATTTCCATCACAATATCTCTGACTTAGGATTGTCTAGACCAGCTCCATCTTTTTATAGATCAGGAAACTGGGACCACTAAGCCACTTAGGGACTAATGTAGGTCTATGACCTACATTTGTCTTCTTTTTCAGAATTCTTTCCATTATACCATGATGCTCACCAACTGGCAAATGCTCTTTGATCAGGACTCCAACTGCGGTTATAATGGCACAAGTACCGGTCATTATTGGATTAACGTTGTTGTTATATACCACTGAGTGACCTTATATATAACAAAGCAAAACCTTCCCTGATCCTGAGCCATCTTCCTGCACATTGCTATGTTTGAGTGTGCTGTTTTGGACACTTTGTGAATCCATCATAGTGAGGGCTGTTTCACAGATTCTCTGTTTTACCAACCATCATGCCCTTTTCTCGTGCTTGGTCTTAACTCATGATGTGTCCAAAGTTAGTGAGCCAAGATCTCCCCATCCTCACTTCTGAGGAGCCAGCACTTAATTGTATCTCCTTAGATTGATTTGTTTATTCTTTAGGCAATGCATGTTGTACTCTGTAGTCTCCACCAATATTGCAATTCTACTGCATCAATTCTTCTTCTCCTTCCTTTTTCATTATTCATCTTTTCATGCATATGAGGTGGTTTGTGTTAAGTATTTCTCAGATGACTTTGAAGCAAGCAAGTTAACCTCACTGAGCACACCTTAATCCATTCCAAATCTTAAATTCTTATGACAAAAATATAAAATAATGATAAAATATATAGATTAATTTGGCAACTCGAAGATCAGTCAGTATATTTTATTACTGCATTGCACATAAATTCTTCCTTCTTAATAAATTTGTGAAGGTTGAGAAGATGACATCTTCCCCCCACATATATTGACATATACAAAAGTGAGCATAATCTGAAAAAGAAATCAATCTAAGTCTTATTTTTGGTAATATTATTTTGCCATTTATTTGTTGGACTTAGGGAAGTAATTTTAACCTTTTGATAATATGTAAGATGATATTAATATCGAAATATATAAATACAGTATTTAGTTTGTACCAAAATATGTGACAACATCCATTCCTACAGCCTTCTCTACTCCTTGGTTGGGTTTGATAATCTGTTGCAGTGGTCACACAGAACTCAGACCCCATACTCAGAGTTGTGGAGTTCCTTAGGGAAGTTAACAGGTTGCAGTTCAGGATCAGAAATGCTCAGGGCACCATTTTTCCAATCAGCTGCTGATAAGTGCCCACAGGACACACTACTCTACCATAAGCCTCAGCCTTAAGGCACTCAGCTCTAACCCCATGGGTCAGTAAGCCTGCTGGCTTCCCACAAATATTTTCCATCTAAGGTTGTTTGCCCCACACAGTCAGTTTGCCATGCTGTGGTACCTTGCATGATGCTGTGATGCTGGAAGCTGTGCCAGTGGCATTTTCAAATATCAGTAGGGTCACACATGATGGACAGATTTCAGTGAATCGTACAGGCTAAGAAGGAATAAGAAGTCCGCTTCTATTGGATTAGACTTTTAAAGACTTAAGAAAAGCATCGTCTGATAGATTGGAAGAGACCTAAAATAAAACTGAGGAAAAGCTGCCTCCTCAAAGTAGAAGAGGAGGTAGTGGCAGCAAAACTTCCAGGGCCTTCTTTTACCTATGTGGCACAACTCAAAATGAGAAAAACATGCTGCAGATATTCACTAAAAATCAGAATGTGAAATGGGTGGAGTATGAACCTAGGAAAATTAGAAGTTGTCAAAAATGGGGTGCATAAAGATTGATATCCTGTGCATTAGTCAGTTGAAATGGACAGGTATTGAGAATTTTTAATTAGACAGTCATATGATTTGCTATACCAGAAATGACAACATTCAAAAGGAATGTTATCACATTAATTGTCAAAAATAATGTGAAGATTTATCTTGAAATACAATGCTGTCTGTTATATAATATTCATATGCCTATAAGAACCACCAGTTAATACAATTATCATTCAAATTTACATTGTTGTTGTTGTTGTTAAGTGCCTTCGAGTCGGAGCCGACCCATAGCGACCCTGTACAGGGTTTCCGAGGGTGTAAATCCTTACAGGAGTAGAAAGCCTCATCTTTCTCCCGCGGAGCGGCTGGTAGTTTCGAACCACTGACCTTAAGGTTCGCAGCCCGATTCGTAACCACTACACTCCATCCATAAAATCCAGTGATGAAGAAACTAATGAATTCTACCAGCTTCTTAGTTTGAGATTGATCAATCATGCAATCAAGATGTATTGATAATTACTGGTGAAAAGCAAAAGATGGGGAAAAGACTGGGTACCAATTATGGAGCCAACCAAGAATTGCTCATATGCAAGTTGAAACTACAGTTGGAGAAAAACTAAAACAAGTCCATGAAAGCCAAAATATGCTTTTGAGTATATCTTGCCTGAACTTAGAGGCCATCTTAACACATTTGACACATTGAACATTAATGATGGAAGACCAGAGTGGTTGTGGATTGACATCAGGAACATCATACATGAAGAAAGTAAAAGATTATTAATGGAAAAGGAGGAAAGAAAAGACCATAGAGGCTGTCAGAAGAAACTCTGAAAAACTTGCCTTTGAATGTGGAATAGCTAAAGTGAGTAAAAGAAAGAAGTAAAAAACTGAACAGAAAATTTCAAATGATAGCTCAAAAAGCATAGTGTAAAGTATTATAATGAAATGTGCAAAGCCTGGAGTTAAAAACTAGAAGGGAAAAACATGCTCAGCATTCCTCATACTGAACGAGCTGAAGAAAAAATTCAAACCTTAACTGGCAATGTTAAAGAAGTCTATGGGCAAAATATTGTACAATGAGAAGGCATCAAAAGAAGATGGAAGGAATACACAAAGTCACTGTGCCATGTAAAGTTGGTTGATGTTCAGCCATTTCAGGAGGTAGCATATGCTCAAGAACTGATGGTATTGAAGGAAGAAATCCAAGCTGCAGTGAAGGCATTAGCAAAAAATAAGTGTCAGAAATTGATGGAAATAGTTCAACAAACTGATTAAGTACAGAAAGTAGTCAATACTTAATTATATACCAAGACATTTGGAAGACAGCTACTTGGCCAACTAACTGGAAGACATATATATTTGTACTATTCCAAAGAAAGGTGAGTCAACAGAATGTGGAAATTATTGAACAGTAAAATTAATATCACACACAAGTAAAATTTTGCTGAAGATGATTAAACATTCACAGCAGTACATTGACAGGGAGTAGCCAGAAATTCAAGCTGGATTCAGAAGAGGATGTGGGATGAAGGATATCATTGCTGGTGTCAGCTAGATCGTGGTTGAAAACAGAAATTACCAGAAAAGTGCTACCTGTGTTTTATGGACTATGCAAAGGTATTCTACTGTGTGGATCATAAACTATGGATAGTATTGTGAAGAATAGAAATTTCAGAATACTTATTTGTGCTCAGGTAGAACTTGTACAAAGAACAAGAGTCAATCATTCAAGTAAAGAGATGCTTTGGGGTTTTAAATCAGAAAAGGTGTGTCAAGATTGTATCTTTTTACTATACTTGTTCAGTTTGTTTGTTGAGAAAATAATCCAAGAAATTGGACTGTATGAAGAAGAATGTGGTATCATGTGGAAGAATGTGGAAGAAGTCTCATTTACTACCTGCGATATGCAGATGACACAACCTTGACTGCAAATAGCAGAGGACTTGAAACACTAGCTAATGAAGAT
>NW_006408596.1:9677642-9700472 GCF_000296735.1 Chrysochloris asiatica
ACCTTGTGCAGGGTCATTATGAACTGACTCAAGAGAACTAAACAACTGCAAGAACAATATGCATATTAAAGCTGGCCAATAAATAAGGAAAACCAGAGAAGAATCAATGCATTTGAATTATGGTATTGGCAAAGAATATTGAAAGTACCATGAACTCACAGAAGAATAAACAAATCTGTCTTGGAAGAAGTACAGCCAGAATGCTCCTTAAAAACCAGGATGGCAAGACTTTGTTTCTCATACTTTGGACATGGTACCTAGAAGGACCAGTGTCTTTATTTCTTCCAACATAGATTTGTTCTTTCTTCTGACAGTCCATGGTGTTATCAGCATTCTTCACCAACACCTTACTTCACATGTATCTGCTTTTCTCCTGTAATCCTTATTCATTGTGTTGTTTTCACATGCATGTGAGGTGATTCAAAATACCATGGCTTATGTCAGGTCCATCTTAGTCTTCAAAATATAGCATCTTTGCTCTTTAACACTTTAAAAGGTTCTTTTGCAGGAGATTTGTCCAATGTAATACATTATTTGATTTCCTGACTGCTACTTCCATGAGCATTGTTTGTGGATCCAGCTAAGATGAAATAATTGACAACATCAATATTTTTTCCATTTATCATAATTTTATTTATTGGTCCAGTTGTGAAGACTTTTGTTTTCTCTATTTTGAAGTATAATCAAACTGAAGGCTGCGTACAGTCTTTGATTTTCATCAGCAAGTGTCAAGTGCTTCAAGTCCTTTCGTCTTTTGTCTTTCAGAAATCCAGGTTGTATCATCTGTATATTGCAGGTTGTTAGTGTGTCTTCCTTATATCCTTGATCAATACTGAGTAAATATTTATAGTATGGGGTGCCCATCATTTTGCTTTCTTCCCTTTTTTTACACTGAGTGGTTGTCAAAGTTAGTGTGCACGAGATTTACTCTAAGAGGTTTTCTAAACAAAGTCATGTATGTCAAGGTAATATGAGTTGTATGCAGTTCGTACCATAGGTGTTGACCTTTGTACCCCAACCACCTTGGGTTAGATAATGATCATTCTAGAATGTATTCACACGGATTCACAGGCTCCTGGGCATTTAAGGACATAATCTCTTAATCTAGAATTTGTTAATGTTAGGTTTTCATTTTGATGGGTATGGTAAAAAGAAAAATACGTAGTGGATTGTCTGGATGACCACCTGACTACCAAATTGTCCTTTTATTTCAGGGTCTATGTTTGCATATATTTTCTAGTTCCAGTGCCAAGTGGTGCCACCCTAACTTTGTCTTGCTAATGAGAAAAGAATAGAAGTGGAATTAATATACACTTGACCCTAGAACAATTTGTAGTTTACAGATGCAATTCTTCACACAGGTGAAAATCTATCATTTACCCTTGACCCTTGAACAGCACATGTTTGAACTGCAAGGGCCCACTTATTCATGTCTTTTTTTTCTTGCTGCTACTTTTCAGTGGGCTCAAGTGTTGGGAGTGTCCCCTTAAAATGCCATTTGGCACTACTTATCCTGGTGTGGTGCTATGAGTTAATGCGCCAGACTGCAAAGTCGTTTGAACTGCAAGGTTGGCGGTTCAAGCTCACCAGCTGCTCTTTGGAAACCCTATGCAGGGTCACTATGGGTCAGAACCGACGCGACAGCACTTAACAACAACAACAATATCTCATGTAAACAGCAACTGGAAAGACAAATTGTTGGCAGAGAGGTGATTTGCATCACACAGCATTCTAGGTGTTTTAAGCAGTTACTTGCAACACTGGAACTCTCTGAAATAACAGCAGGGGAAAAGGTCCACAGATAAGTGGGCCTGCACAGTTTTCACCCGTGTTGTTTTAAGGGTCAACTATATAAATGTGGATTTGCAGATGGTGTCAGTCAAGGTTGTACGGATGTAGCATCCACAAGTAAGTGGGTCCGCACAGTTCTCAAACATGTTGTTCCAAAGGTCAACTGTATAAATGTGGAATTTGCAGTTGATGTCAGTGCAGGTTGTATAAATGTAGTATTCCCCAGAGTTCATGCATACAAAAGTATTGGGACAGGTAAACTATCACGTAGCATTGAAACATGCCATATGAAAATTCTGAAATATTTCACCAGTACCCTAAACTTAAGATGTGACATTTAACTTTTCTGGGGTTTAGTTTAAAGAAAAAAGGCAGAAGATGGAGGAATTGAATATGGATCATCTTTAAAGTTAATTTCAATATGAGCCATTATAGTTCTTAATCTATTTCTTAATGCTGAAATGTTGTAGGCTTTTCAAATTGGTTGACTTCAAGTTTATTGTTGAGTGTCATTGCAACATTTAAAAGCAATTTAAGATCTTATATGGATTATTTTTCTTGAAAGTTTCTGAGAAAAGAGAAATGATGAAAAATACTATTATTTTTACTTTGTGTTCTTTATTATATGAATTGGAATGTCTGTGAGCAAGAATTTACTTATTACTATGCTGGAAGATTTCCCTTCTTAGAATAGAGAATAGAGAAAATTATTTCAGTTTCACCTCTCTGATGAAATCTACTCTGAGTTAGTTGGTTTGTTCAGTTGGCCCAAGAGCTCAAGACCTGAATGACTACATTCTTGGCACAGTTCTAAGTTCTGACTAAAAATATAATACCTGATGTTGCAGGAGGCCAAGAAAGAGGGAAAATAATTTTATGCAAATAATTTTATTTTAGTGAATGGAGCTCTGGTAGCGTAGTGGTTACGAATCAGGCTGCGAACCTTAAGGTCAGCGGTTCGAAACTACCAGCCGCTCCGCGGGAGAAAGATGAGGCTTTCTACTCCCGTAAAGGTTTACACCCTCGGAAACCCTATACAGGGTCGCTATGGGTCGGAACCGACTCAATGGCACTTAACAACAACAACATCCTTTTGGTGGGAAGAATATCCTTGCTAATATTTTTGGGAAAGGATCTAATTGAATTTATCAATTTTGGTAGTAATAGACTGCAAAAGAGACTAACAGATTCGTATGGATATCTGCTGTAAACATGTCACTGGCGTGCAACAATCAAACTATGGATTTAAATATGTGTTCAGCTCTGAGAAACACCTGTCATCTACTTAGAGCACTAATATACTTTCATTTAAAATAGTAGCACCGGGAGAGATTGGTAGGTTTTGTAGAGGAAGTGGCATTTATCTGGATCATAAAAGTAATTAGAATTTGGACAGTCCAAGCAAATGAAATACAAGCAATGACAAAAATGTGAAAATGTAAGCATAAGTCACGTATGTTTTCGGTTTTTCCTGATTATCACGTTTAAGAATTTAGGTTCGAGTAGTGGTTTAAGGTCAACTTTGAATGTTAGATAGGTACAGTTATTTTTTATACTATAAGACATGGGTGGGGAACCTTTTTTCGGCCAAAATTTATAACATCACTTGCGGGCCACACAAAATTGTCACCTTAAAAATTAGTCTACTATATTTGGACAGACATCTAATTAACTCATCCCTAATGTGTGTGGCAATACAGTATAGTGTGCTGGACTGCAAAGTCGGTGATTCAGACCCACCAGCTGCTCCTTGGAAACCCTTTACAGGGTCGCTATGAGTCTGAACTGACTGATAGCACTTAACAAATGTGTTGTCTGGAATTGCAGTTGCCTTGGCAGGGCCAGACCAAATGATTTCGTAGGTCTTATATGACTTTCAGAGTCCTGGTGTGGCACTGCAGGTTAATGCACCAGACTGCAAAGCTGTTTGAACTTCAAGGTCGGTGATTCTGCTCCTCAGAAACCCTATACAGGGCCGCTAGGGGTTGGAACCAACTCAGTGGCACTTCAAACAACATATGGTTCCTGGGCCAAACTTTCCCCACCTCTGCTGTAGACAATAGGGAGACATTGAAGGATTTTTGACTCAGCAGTGTTATTACCTGAACTATGCTTCTAGAAGATGGATCTGGTAATACTGTTTTAAAGATGGATTCTGGAAAAGATAGACTAGATACTGAGAGAGTTGAAGCAGAGGAGAGAGACAAAATGAAAAACAGGAGGGAACTATTTGAAGCAGAATTGATGATTAATTGAATGTAAGAGGTGAGGGAAATGGAAGAGTCCTAGCTTATATGAGGTGCACAGGAGCCATTTAGGTGAGGAAATCGAATTGATAATTGAAAATACGGGACTGGAACTTAGAATGGAGCTCAGGACTGACTCGGAACATAGTAATACCTGAGATCACTCACTGGACTGACTGTTAAGATAGCAGATTAAAACCACACAGATAATTTCGGGCAAATCTTTGGGAAACTCATTCATTAGGAAACAGAGACAAAGACAAAGAGAGAATGATTTGGAATATCAGAAAAAGCATTTCATGGAACCCAAGAGACCTATATGTAGAAAGAAGGGGAGAGTGGTAAGATGGAGTAAGAATATCCTGTAGGTTTAATGAAGGAACGTCAAGAGTAGAGTTTCCATCCTCAATAGCATGTGTAGTATTCTAACAGGGTGAGGGGGGTGGTAAGTAGAAGGCAGGAAGAAATTTAAAAAGAACTGAGAAGTGTTAATTCCTAGAAGTTTAGAGTTTTTTAAAAGAACATTTATAGAGCTGTACGACCAAAGATGGACAGAATATGCATTTTAAGAAAGTTTATAAATAATAAATATGTAGAAGAAGATAGCTACTAAGCATGCATGGAGTCCTGGTGTGGCACTGTAGGATAAGCATTGTACTGCTAACTTTGAAGTCAGTGGTTCAAACCCACCAACTACTCCTCAGAAACCCTCATACAGGGACGCTATGAGTTGGAACCAACTCAAAGGTACTTAACAACAGAAACAAGCACCCATATCTATAGCATGATAAGACTATTTTCTAGTAGTAAACATCTTTTGTATTTGTAACTAATTAGAATATGAGGGTATTGATAAGTATGTTATTTAACATGGTTTTCTTGGGAATTTAGCAAATAGAAATCACATAACATCATACAGAACAGTTTAGTTCGCTGAAGCAACAACCCTGCTTGAATAACAGGATAGACAGGCAGATACTGGCACTTGATTGATTGATAGTTGGTTTAGATAAAATGTGAAGCTGAATTCAGCAGGCTTTGTTTTTGTCGTTAGGTGCCATCGAGTTGGTACCAACCCATAGCGACCTTATGCACAGCAGAACGAAACACTGCCCGATATTGGGCCAACATCACTACTGTTGCCACGCTTGAGTCCATCGATGCTGCCACTTGGCCAATCCATCTCATTGAGGGATCAGCAGGTTTTAGCTAAGAAGTAATTAATCTAAAGGATGCCACAGCCATAGAATCAGAGGAAATAATATAAATAGTGAAAAAGATTGGTTTATAAATTTAAGCACAAGAGGAGAATAGGACATACTTAGCAGGAACAGTGTGAAAATGGAAACACCGTTTTGTAGTTGTTGTGTTCATTTTTTTTCTTTTTCTGTCTGGAAGGCCTTCATCCCCTAACCTAGTCCGGCATCTAAAAATTATTTCAATGTAAGTTCATATTAGGAGTTTTAAATTGTTATATTCTTTTATCTCTAATTCTAGAAATGTATCCCCAAGGGAAACACCCAAAACCTAGATAAGTATTATGCATAAAGATCTTCTAACCTCCCCCCAATTTATTTTTAAATGACAAAGAGTTAACTATAGCCTCAGTTTCCAGTTATGGGGAAACAGTTGTGAATGAATTGTGGCCCTTACATAACATGCACATTGAGCAGTCATTAAAATGATCTTTCTGAAGTAGTTTTTGATAGCATGACAAAATGTTTATTTTGCAGTGTTAGATAATAAAAGAGGTGGGCTACGGAATTATATGTACAGTGATCTCAGCTGAATAACAAAATAAATGTGTGCGTCGATGAAAGGATGACAGATTGTCAATGGAGTTATCCTGAGTAGTGTTATGAATTTAAAAGTATATATAATAGGATATGTTTCTTATAGTTTCCACATTAGACATACACTACTTTAATAAGTAATAATCACCCCTCCCCCAATATGTCTAAGATCAGTTATAGGAGTGGATAGAAAGGGAAAGTGGATGAGTCAATGTAAATAATCATTCCTATTGGAATAACAATACAAAATACAAGTTTTACTGACACACCATTAGTAGTATCAGTTTAGACTTGTTGACTGGTAGCCTTTATTTAGTTTCTATGGACTCAGACTAGTGGAAACCTCAATATAGATTCTGAAATGTAATGCCACTATTTATTTCTAGGGTACTGCTAGCAAAAGAGTAACCTGTATCTCTAGTGTGACAAATCTTATCATTTTACAGATAAAGAAAAGTTTTACCTTTGTTACACTTACATTTTTAAGTATTTTCCCACTGCTTTATTAGAAATTATTGCATCTTTAATTTCTTTTATTCTTTTTCCATAGGTGCACCAGAAATACCAATGACTGAAGTTATGAAAGAGAAAAGACTGCTGCTAAAATGAATCTGAGCCCTACAGTCTATTCTGTGCCACATAAAAAAAGGTATTGTCCAAGGATCCATGCAACAGATTTCTCCTGCAAAATTGGAATTCATTTATTGTCTCTTTTTTCTATAAGATAAAAAGGCAACATAAAAAATAAATTAAATTGTGGTAAAATAATCATTGAAAAAATTTTGAATTTCTAATTATTTGCTTGTAGATTTTAGTTTTTCTTAGTTATAGCTTAAAATTGAAAACTCATTTAAGAAATGAGCTTGATTTCCTATTTTCATATTATTTTCTGTGGAAAATATGTACTGCTGTTTTTATTGTAGTTGTTTGTTGCTATGTGCCTTCAAATGAGTTCCAACTCAAAGAAACCCTGTGCACAACAGAACAAAGTAATGCCAGGTCCTTTGCCATCCTCACAGTTGGTGTTCTTGAGCCCACTGCTACTGTCACTGTGCCAGTCCATCTCGTTGGGGCTCTTGTTTTTCACTAATCCTTCACTTTACCAAGCGTGGTCTCTTTCTCCAAGGACTGGACCTTCCTGATAATATGTCTGAGAGACAAACTCTCGTCATCATGTCTTCTAAAGGACAGTCTGACTACACTTCTTCCAACACAGATTTGTTTGTTCTTCTGACTCTCAATGATACTATTAATATTCTTCTCCAACACCATGACTCAAATGTGTCATTTCTTCTGTGGCCTTCCTTATTTGTGGTCCAACTTTCACATGCATATGAGGCTACTGCACCTTCCCCCACAAACCAACATCATTGATCTTGAACACTTTAAAGAGGTCATGTGCAGCAGATTTGCCTAATGCAGTACATCATTTGGTTTGTTTATTTTGTTTTTTCTTTACATCATTTGATTTCTTGACTGCTGCTACCATGAGTGTTGTTAGTGGTCCCAAGTAAAATGAAGTCTTTGACAATTTTTATCTTTTTTCCATTTATCATGAAGTTATTTATTTGTCCTGTGATGAGGATTTTTGTTTTCTTTACTTTGAGGTGTAACCCTTATTGAAGGCTGTTGTCTTTGATCTTCAGTTAATATTTTAAGTCCTGTTTGCTTTTAGCAAACAAGGTTGTGTCTGCATGTTGCAGTTAACGTTAATGAGTCTTTCTCCAACCTTGATGTCACATTCTTCTACGTATAATCTAGCTTCTCATTTTGTTTGCTCTGCATACAGATTGAATAAGTATGGTGAAAGAATATAACCCTGACACACACCTTTCCTGATTTCAACCATTCATTGTTTCCCTGTTCTATTCGAATGACTGCCTCATGGTCTATATACAAGTTCCTCTTGAGCACAATTAAGTGTTCAGGAATACTCGCTCTCTGCAATGTTGTCTACAGTCTGTCATGATCCCACATTCGAAAACCTTTGCATAGTCAATGAAGCACAGGTAAACTTCTTTCTGGTATACTCTGCTTTCAACCAAGATCCAAATTATGTCCTTCTATATCCTTGTCTAATCCAGTTTGAAGCTCTGGGGCAGTTCCCTATCAATGTACTATTGCAACCATTTTTGAATTAGCAAAATTTAATTTGCATGTGATATTATCTAATGGTTTCTGCATTCCATTGGGACGCCTCTCTGAAATGAGTACGAATATTGATCTCTTCCAATTAGTTGTCCAGGTAGTTGTCCAGATTTCTTATCGTAGATGAGTGAGTGTGTCTAGCACTACTTCAGTTTGTTGACAGATTTCTATTTATATTTCCTCAATTGCTGGAGCTTTATTCTTTGCCAATGCCTCAGTGCATATTGGTCTTCTTCCTTCATTACCATTGGTTCTTGATAATATGCTATATCTTGAAATGGTTAAGCAGCAACCATTTCTTTTTGGTACAGTAACTCTGTGTATTCCTTCCATCTTGTTTGGGTCCTTTCTGCATCACTCAGTATTTTGCCTTTTGAAACTTGTCCACTATGGGAGACTCAACAGATATTTAAAATACTGGTACCATAAATTTCAACATCACAGCAACATGCACATCACCACAGTATGACAAACTGTCAGATAAATGCTAGATTTTTATTGTAATACTTTGTAATTTAGGCTATAGAATTACATGAATATTTTAGTTTCACTTGTTTCTTAATCACAGAAGACATGCAGGTTTGTAACATTTTAGAAAATCCCCACTGAGTCCTGATAGTAAGTGGGCTGCTGTGTACATGATCTGGACCCAAATTAGTCCAAGGTGTCAAGGGCTAGCCCAAGTGGAAACAACAGGAAGAAGAGTCAAGAATAGAAGGAGGAAATGGAATGTGGGGCTACTTACCTCCATGAGCAACTGCCGCCTTTACCATAAGAAATGATGCCCAGCTGCCATTACTGAACATTTTAATTAAAGTTTTGATAATAGAATTATGATCAAAAGGGAAAAGATAGAACAGAATTAAAATTTTTCATGTGCTCTAGAATTTCTAGAGCCAAGACCACTAGACGAACCACTGAGAACATTGCTTTGTGTTCATTTTAAACCTTAAACTAGAAATATTTCCTGAAGTCTTAAGTAATTGAGCTTAATTAGTCAATAATGTCTTCATTAGAGGCTTAGGACAAAATGGCAGACGCAGTATACCAAATCTATACAACAAAGACGCAAGAGAAAAAAAAGACACAAATGAAAATTCTGGCACTCTGAACTTCAAAATAAAGGCTAAAGATGTGGATGGAGTGCTTGCTGGGGATGAGAGGCCTAGAAAGGACAATGAGAGAGGGAGAATGACTGATGAATGTCCGGCCATACGAGTCTTATTCATCTGTGAGCAGCTTTGGAAGTGGAGGGAGGCCTGGCATTTAAGTGGGCAACAGAAAAGACACTGAAACCAGCTCCATCGAGGGCCCCACGAACTACTTTGCGACTGAGTGCCCTGAACAGAGATAACACTGAGTCCAGTAGGAACTCCATCTAGAGCCAGGAATTCTGCTGTTACAGCCCTTCCACAATTACCTCGTGAACTTCTTGAATTGCAGGAGCCACCCAGAGATTTTCCCCTCTGCATCCAATAACTGTGCTGTTTATTTTTACAAATATGACAACCTCACGATGTCCCAGAAACAACAGACAGTTTTAGTTCACGCAAAAACAAGAGAGAATGGTTCAAATAAATGACCAAGATGCAGAGTCAGAAGATATTTCTGAGGAAGAAAAGGTAATAGAACTAACTGAAAAATAATTCTAAAGAATAATAATTAGGTACCCTCAAAATACCAACAGAAAGATCGAGGAAAGCAAAGAAAACACAATAAAAATTCAGGAGAATTCAGTAAAACACTACAAGAACAAAAAGACAAAATAAACGCAAATTTTGAAACAATTCAAAACCTACAATTAGAAACTCGCAAAATTAATACAAAGATCTCAAAGTGGGCAATACATTGAAAGGGCAAAGGAATAAATGTAAAGTACTGGATGCCAGAATTAGTGATCTTAAAGATAAATCTCTCAGTACTAGTATACTAGAAGGAAGACTGAAAAATCCATTGGAAGCATAAGAGTTCTGTGTGATACCCTGAAGAAGAACAATTTATGGGTGATCAGAATTCCAGAACAGGAAGAGACAAGTACAGAGAAATTTGTTGAAGAGTTGTTGGAAAAAAATTAACCCACAAAGGAAAATCAGTAATACTAAACTCTGATTTCTCAGCAGTATCCTGGCAGAAAAGAAGGCAATGGAATGATATATATAAAACTGTGAAAGAAAAAGTTTGCCAACCAAGAATCATTTACCCAGCAAAGCTGTCCCTCAAATACGATGGCAAAATTAGGACATTTGTTGATAAACAGAAATTAAAGGAATTTGTGATGACCAGACCAACATTGCAAAAAATGCTAAAGGGTGTTCTTTGGACTGAGAACCAACAACAGCAGACAACATCCTGAGCTTACCATTCATGACAACACTACCTAGAACTCAATCCAGATATACAAGTATTTAAAGTAAAACAAACCTACAGTACTGAAAGAAGGAAAACAGAGATATCAATGTATGATGAAGTCAACTACAAAGCAAAAAGAGAGAGTAATGTAGATACAGAACTTCTAAATGGCAAAGAAGTCAAGTAGATTTTAAGACAAAACAGACTGCTTTATACACGGGAAAAATTAATACATTACAGGGTAACATCAAATAAAAAGAATACACTTGCACATCAAAATAAAAATAGAGGAAAATAAAAACATTTAGTAAACATCAACACAGAATAAATGAAAATGACAAGTAAACTTACAAATAAAATAAACTCAGCATAGAAAATTATATGAAACAAAGAATCAGCAACACCACAAAAACACACAGGAAAATGACAGTAATCAATTCTTACCTGTTGATAGTTACACTGAATGTAAATGGTTTAAATGTGCCATTAAAGAGACATACAGAGCAGAATGGATAAGAAAAGAGGATCATTCAATATACTGTCTACAAGAAACATATCAAAAAGATAGAGACAGCCTAATGCCCATACTCCCAAACGGAAGAATGGTTGAACAAACTTCAGTACATACACACAGTGAAGAACTGCGAGATGTTGAGGGGTATTGAATCTGTGAAACACCTCACAACATGATTGAACCTAGAAGACATTATGCTGAGTGAAAGTGAATCCATCAGTCATAAAAGGACAAACATTATTATATGAGAGTGATGTTGTAAAAAGTTTTTAAAAAAAAAAAAGTTTTCTTGGTAAAAGAAGCAGTTTATGGTGGTTATCAGGGAAGGTGTGGAAAGGAAAATTATTGATGGACAAAGAGGGTAGACACATGTTAACATGGGTGACAGAGCAGGGAGGTTTAGCAGAAGAAAGGTAGAAGTAGTGATAGACATAGAGAGGAATGCATAGTTAAGTAAATACAGGTAAATGCTGTTAACTGTTGGTACATGGGGGGGGGGTGGGGAGGATAACACCCATGTAGTGAAGCAAAATGGACAGTTTGTTGAATGTAAACCTTATGATGTACTCTGTAAACATTCATTCATTTCACAATAAGAAGTTAAAAAATTTTATGGAACACAGATAAATAAAAAGAAGAACATAAAAAAATTTCCTGAAATACCAGCATCTATTTTGAACAAAATACCTACAAAGAAATCCCATACTTGTAGATGAAAGTATCCTTGTTTTCAACCTTGAATATCTCACTCTGTCTACACTGTATCTACTTAGATTTAAAAAATGTAAACTGCCTAGTGTGAAAACGTGGAAGAGTATTATTGTGTCAAGCAGTGTACCCGTTTTACTTTCTGGCAATATATAAAATGACTGCTTTCTTCGCTTGCACTAAAATGTATTATTTTCTTCTATTACTTTTTCAGTTTAGTATGTGGAAAGAGATGTCTTATTTTAATTTTTAATTTTTTGATTAATAGTGAAGTTACAGGTTTCTTATCAGTGTGGCCACTGGTATTTCATTTAGAGTGTCCTTTTTACCATGTTTTCCCATGTAACACACCCACATAAATAATTCATGTTTACTATATGGCATGTAGTGTGCATTGGAAACTAATACATATGGTTTTAGGGGAGAAAAGGTGTAATGTACATGTTATTTGCCTAAAAATGTCATATGCAAGTATAATTTTGTGGAAGATTATTCAGACATGTGGTAGCAGTCAATGGACAGGGAACTACCAGAAATTTAAGGTGGATTCAGAAGAGGATGTGAAACAAGGGATATGATTGCTGATGTCAGATGAATCTTGACTGAAAGCAGAGAATACCATAAAGATGTTTGCCTGTATTATAGTGACTAAACACAGGCATATGACTATATGGATCATAGCAGATTATGGTTAGCAGTGCAAAGAATGGGAATTCCAGAACCCCTTATTCGTGCTCATGTGGAACCTGTACATAAACCAAGAGGCAGTCATTTGAAGAGCGCAAGAAGATACCAACTGGTTTAAAATTGAGAAAGGTATTGCATTCTTTCACAATACTTATTCAGTCTGTATGCTGAGCAAATAATCTGAGAACCAGGACTATGTGAAGAAAAACGTAGTATCAAGATTGGATGAAGGCTCATACAGCCTGAGATACGCAGATGATACAACCTTGCTTGCTGACAGTGAAAAGAATTTACAAAACCTATTGGTGAAAATTTAAAATGACATCATTTAGTATGGATTACACCTTAACAAAAAGAAGACATAAATCCTCACAACTGAACCAATAAGCAAAGTCATGATGAGTGGATAAAAGATCCAATTTATGAGGTCTTTTATTTTACATGGATCCACAATCAATGCCCATGGAAACAGCAGTCAAGAAATAAAATGGCATACTGCATTGGGCAGATCCACTGCAAAAGACCTCTTTAAAGTGTTAGAAAGCAAAGATGTCACTTTGAAAATTAAGGTGCACCTGATCCAAGGCATGGTATTTTCATTCGCCTCCTGTACACAATAGGGTCGATATGAGTCGGAACCGACTTGATATTACCTAACAACAGCAACCTATCCATGTAAAAACTGGACAGTGAATAAGGAGAATCAAAGGAGAAATATGGTGATGGCAAAGACCATTGAATATACCATGGACTGCCAGAAGAATGAACAAATCTGTCTTGGAAGAAATACAGCCAGAATGTTCTTTAGAAGCAAGGATAGCTAGACTCTACCTTACTTGCTTGGAAGTGTTAATCAAGAGGGACCAGTCCCTGGAGAAGGACACGATGCTTGGTGACAAACAAAAAGACTGCCAACAAGATGGATTGTTAGTATGACTTTAACAATGGACTCACATATAGCAGCAATTGTGAGGATGGTACAGAATCAGGCAGTGTTATGTTCTGTTGTACATGGGATCTCTGTGGGACAGAACTGACTTTCACCAAACAACAACAATATATGGGTTTGCTGCCATTTATTTATTCACTCATCAGTTGTCTCCACCTTCTAGATTTATGATAATGTGGCTTTGAAAATTCATGTACAAGTTTTTGTGTGGACATAGTTTTCATTCCCTATGGTGGTGGTGGTTATGTGTTGTGGAGTTGGTTCTGACTCATAGTGCACAGGGTTTCTGAGGCTGTAAATCTCTATGGGAGCAGAAATCCTCATCTTTCTCCCACGGAACAGCTGGAAGTTTCAAACTGCTAACCTTGAAGTTAGCAGCCCGATTTGTAACCACTATGCTACCAGAGCTCCTAATGTATAGAGAATTGTTGGACCAGGAATAGAATTGTTGGGCCAAACACTAATTATGTGTCTAACTTTCTAAGGAATGATTTCCAAAATGGTGGCACTGTTTTATATTATCACCAGTAGTGTATGATTTCAGTTTTCCCACATCCTCATCAGTACTTGTTATTTTCTGATTTTTTAAATTATAACTATCCTGTTGCATGTGAATGGTTTTTCACTGTAATTTTAGTCTGCTTTTCCCTAATGACTAATCATGTTAACTATCTTTTCATGTGTTAATGGCCATTTGGAGAAATGTCTATGCAGATTGTTTACCTGGTTTTCATTTTAGGTTATTTCTTTTGATTGTTGAGTTGCGAGACAAAGATACTTTTGATTTATCTATTTATTTTATTGTTTTATTGTGAATTGAGTAAAGGTTTACAGACAAGATCATCAGCTTTACATTCAACAAATCGTACATTTTGTTTCATCTCCATTTTGAAAGTCCCTTCTGTGCAAAAACAGTTGTCCTGCTTCCTTCTTATGGTTCCTATTTGCATTCTATCCACCTTCATATCCCTTCTCAACTTTGTTTGCCCTTTTGATTTTGTATTATTGACTATTCTTTGGTGAGTATACCTTGCTAGCGTTGTGGGCCCCCACCTATAAACCTTGTTGCTGTTGTTGTTAGGTGCCATTGAGTCGGTACTGACTAATAGCGACCCTGTGCACAACGGAATGAAACACTGCCCGCTCCTGGGCCAACCTCACAATTGTTGCCAGGCTTAAGCCATTGATGTTGCCACTTTGCCAATCCATCTCTCTGGGGATCTTCCTCTTTTTCTCTGACCCTCCACCTTACCAAACATGATATCCTTCTTCAGTGACTGGTCCCTCCTCACATTATGTCCTATCTACTGCTTAACTGAAAATTGGACCACGAGGGTGAGTTCCTTTCCAGATCTGAAGGATGGTTGAGGTTCATAATCTCAAGTTCCTCCAGTCTCTTTCTGACCAATAAGCCATTTTTATTATTATTATGAATAATTTTGAGTTTTGTTCCACATTTTCTCCCACTCTATCTGTGACCCCCTAATGTGATCCCTTTCAGGACAGTTGGTAGTGGTAGCTTGGCACTATGTAGTTCTTCTAGTTTCAGAATGTTGGAGACTGTTAGTCCCTTGGATTAATTGATGCTAAGCCTCTTCTTTCTTCTGCACATGGAGAGACCAGTATCTGCGCCTTAGATGGCCATTCATGAGCTTTCAAGATCCCAGACACTGCTCACCGAAGCAGGATGTAGAACATTACTTTTGAGGACTGTGTTAGGCCAACTGACCATGGTGTCTCCTGAGACTATGGCCCTGAGCCACCAGGCCCAGAAACTCATTGCCTTAAGATGTTAAAGAATATCTAGGATTTTTCATCATTTTGCCTGGTGTGTACTCTGCCATATTCCTAGCTATGTTTGCATAAAAGGTAAATACTAATGTACAAATATCCTGTTTCAAACTCTTATGTAGTTGTGGGATATATGAATACATACATACACACACACACACACACACACATATATATATATATCCTTTTTTCTCCCTTACTTATTCTGCTTGTCTCAATCCATGTATCTACATAGTTATTCCAAGGTTGTGTGTTGTTGTTGTTTTTAAATGCCATCGAGTTGATTCTGACTCATAGCAACCCTATATAGGGTTTCCAGGGAGCGGCTGATTAATTTGAACCTTGTGGTTCAAACTGACCTTGAGGTTCAGCGCATTATCCCACAGTGCCACACCTTATACACACATACACACGGTTGTGTATGTATCACTAATAACGACGATCCCCTTTAGCCCTGTATACCTCCTGTGTCTTTGCCTGTCTTCATTATTCTTCTACCATCCTCCCTCTTGTGAGTTGCCCTCCCCTTCTTCAATATTGGCCTCCCCACCACCTGAGCTAGCCTGTGTCTACCCTCTTGTCAGTGAATTACTGTCCCTTCCCTCCACTTCTGGTAACCATCAAAGACTGTCTATTTTAGTATGGAAACCTTTTCTTAAGCTTTTACAATAATGGTCTCAAACAATATTTGTCCTTTTTTGATCGACTAATTTCACTCAGTGTAATATCCTGCAGGTTCATCCATGTTATGAGGTGGTTTGCAGCTTCATCCTTATTCTTCAAGGTTTCATTGTATTCCATTGTGTGTATGTACCAAAGTTTCTTTATCCATTCTTCCACTAATGGGCATTTAGGCTTCTCTATTTTTTGCTATTGTGGATAGTGCTGTGACGAACATCGGTGTACATACGTCTACTCGTGTGCTGGCTTGTTATTTCCTATGGGTAGATATATACCCTATACCCAGTAGAGGGATTGGTGGGTCATAAGGGATCTCTGGTAGTGTAGTGGTTACAAGTCAGTCTGCTAACCTCAAGGTCAGCAGTTCAAAGCTACCAGTCATTCCTGGAGAGAAAGATGAGGCTTTTTGCTCCTGTAAGTGCAGGGTCACTATGAGTCGGAACTGACTCCATGGCACACCATCACCACCATCACCAAAGTATTTCTATTTCTAATTTTCTGAGGAAGCACCATACAGTTTTCCAGAGTAGTTAAACCACTTTACAGTCCCACCAGAATGTACAAAGGTCCTAGTCTCTCCACATCCTCACCAGCATTTGTTGTTTTCTGTTTCTTTGAACTTCACTTTTATTACTGGTGTGAGATGATATCTCATTGTTGTTTTGATTTGCATCTCTCTCATGGCTAATGATCGTGAACATTTCTTCATGTTTGTTGGCTGCTTGAATAAGCTTCCTTGGTGAAGTTTCTGTTCATGTCCTGTTTTGTTTTGTTTTTCAGTTGGATTGTTTGTCTTTTTCTTGCATAGAGGTATTGTAGTTTTATATTAATTTTAGATATTAGTCCCTTGTCTAATATGTTGTTGCAAAAAATTTTCCCAAGTTTGTGGGTTCCTTTTTCACTCTTTTGGTGAACTTTTTTGATGCTCATAAGTTTCTGATTTTCAGGAGGTGCCAGTCATTTATTTTGCTAAAACACTATTTGATAGTGTATGTAAGCCATGTATTAGAGTCTCTAAGTTGTTCCCTATTTTTTCATTTGAAGATACTTTTTAATAATAATTTTTACTTGTATCACCACCAAACAAAATGCATTAGAACAAAGTTCTAAATAACAAAATTTATTTCTCTACAGGTGCTGAAGATTTGCAAAAACACCTGAATTTGTCAATGAGAGAGAAAGCTGACTGGGATATCAAGAATTCACGCACTTTCAGTAGTGGTCACCATGCGTAAAGGGGTGCCAAAGGACCCAGAGATTGCTGACCTGTTCTACAAAGATGATCCTGAAGAACTTTTTATTGGTTTGCATGAAATTGGTCATGGAAGTTTTGGAGCAGTTTATTTCGTAAGTACTCTGAAAGAATCATTTAGTTAAATCACAATAAGATAGCTAGAACTCTATACATTGTAGCTATCACCTATAAAATATACTTGGTTTTACTGTTTGTTCTACAAATTAAAGGATATTTGCAGTAGGAACATTGCTTAAAAACTGTCCTGGGGATTGTAGACATTATGCAAGTAAATATCTAAACATTTTGAATCTGATGTTGGAGTCCTATAAAAAATAAAAAATAAAAAAAAAGCTGTAAGTTTGAAGTTGAATCCTGTGTATTTCCATAATTTTCCCAGGCTCTTTCATGTATCAAGCATTCTATGTTATTCCTTCAACTAGAAAACTTTATACATTGCATTCCCATCCCTTTCCAAACCTTGAACATTGTACAGGTCTCAGGTGAAGTATTAGTTTCCTGCTCAACCTTCCAACACTAAATTAGGACTTTTCTTTATGATTTTACAATGCCCCATGCTTGTACTTAATTGCATTTTCCATTGTTTATTTAAATAATTATGCATGAGTTTTTTTTGTTTCATTTGTGTTCCTCCCACAAAATAATAAGTTCCATAAAGACAGGGATTTTGTTCATTTGGTTCATTGACTGCCATATAGTAGGAATTCAATAAATGTCACATGGATAATGGATAAATAGATGGAAAGACTGGTACTAAGACAGATGAACTTAAAAAGAATTTTAGTACAGTGCTGCCAATGTGAAGGGATGGGAGGTACAAGGCTGGCTCCCTAGAATCAATTTAAAGATTGTAGGTTTTCTGAAGAGAAGATTGAGAAACAACTGAAATACTGTAATTCTTCATCTTCTTTTTAAAAATTTTATTGTAGTTTGGGTGAAAGTTTACAGAGCAAATTTGTTCTCAGTTCAATTTTGTGACATTGATTGCAATCCCCACAACAACACTCTCCATTTCTTCCCTATGTTTACTGTTTCCATTACTCATCCTTCCTGCCTTCTGAGCTTTATCCCTGGGTAAATGCTTTTCTTTGGGTCTCATATGGTTGATTGTTCTAAAGCGTGCATACCACCCTGGTGTTATTGTTCATTTCATAGGCCTACCTGTTGTTTTGCTGAAAGTTGTGCTACAAGGGTAAATTTGGTTCTGTTTTTGAAGGGTGACTAAGAGTCATAATCTCAAAGTCCCACCAATCTCTATCTGAGCAGTAAGCCTGGTCTTTTTTGTGATTTTGAGTTTTGTTATACATTTTTCTCCCATTCTATCCAGAACTTCCTTTTGTGATCCCTTTCAGCATGGCCTGAAATGATAGCTGGGTACCATGTAGTTCTTCTGGCTTCAGGATCAGGGAGGCTGAGGTTTGCATGATCCCTTAGTCCTGTGGATTTACTGTTTCCATGCTTCATGGATTTTCTTCACGCTTTTCTTTTCTCTGGATGGGGAGTGACTAATAGTTGCTCCCTAGATAGCTGCTCACAAACTTTTAAGACCTCGTTCACTACTCCTCAGAGTAGGATGTAGAACATTGTGGGCTGTGTTATGCCAACTGACCTCACATTCTACGAGACTATGGTTCTGAGCTCCCAGGTCCAATGACTCATTCCCTCAATGTGTGTGCCTATAGCTAAAAAACTTCGTAATGTTGCTGCTGTCTGCTCTACTGTATTCATGGGCATATTTGCTGACCATTTTAAAACATATATAAGGAACAACCTCTGTTAGACCTATATATATACATATAGTCCCACTCACCTTCCCCCACCAGTTCAACTTGCATGATGTGATCTATAGATTATATAGATTACATATAGAATAATCATGGATTATAGTTGTTACTGTTAATTGCAGGATTTTGCCTTTAACTCTTTTTTTTTTGTTTTAAATTTGGGTGAAGGCTTATAAAGTAAATCATGTGTTTAACATCCCACAGTTCACACACATTTTGTTTCATATCATTGATTGCAGTCCCCTCAATGTAACATGACTGGTCCTACTTTCTCCCTGTGTTTCCTGTTTCCAGCCTCCCTTCTTTCCTAACATTTCTGAACTATGTCCTCCGGTAAACACTGCCCTTTTGATCTCAAATAGTTGACTAGTAATCCTCATAGTTTTTATGAAGCTTAGCCATCTTGGTCTCCAAGGATCACTCTGGTTGCACTTCTTCCAAAACAGATCTGTTGGTTCTTTTGGCAGTCCACAGCACTTTCAGTATTCTCCTCCAACACCACAACTCTAGTGCTTGGCTTATCCAGGGTCTTTTTCCTTTCTATATAAACTTGGTGATTATTGGCTATTCCTTTTAAGTGGTCCTTTATTTACTGCCAACTAGGTAATGCTTCTCATTAGTTTTCCTTCCAAATGAGATTTTAGAATTGCATCTTTAGTCTGTCCCCTTTAGTGTGTCTAACCAACATTTCAGCAAGGTTTTCTGAGAACTCTTCCTCCTTGTTTATTATCTGCGTTCAGCACTATCACCACTACTCTGCTCTCACCCTCATTTAATACTCAATTGCTATTCAAGTTCGTTTTATTGTTAGCTGGTCTTCGGGTTGAAAACTGATTTTCTATTTTACACTCCT
The DNA here is from genome assembly GCF_000296735.1 of Chrysochloris asiatica. Taxonomy (NCBI): domain Eukaryota; kingdom Metazoa; phylum Chordata; class Mammalia; order Afrosoricida; family Chrysochloridae; genus Chrysochloris; species Chrysochloris asiatica. The sequence goes on from NW_006408596.1 coordinate 9,697,192, forward strand.
ATGTTAGTCTTAAGGAGCTCTGGTAGCGTAGTGGTTACAAATCGGGCTGCGAATCTCAAGGTCGAAACTACCAGATGTTCCATGAGAGAAAGATGAGGGTTTCTGCTCCCATAAAGATTTACAGCCTCGGAAACCCTGTACAGGGTCGCTATGAGTCGGAACCTACTCTACGGCACATAACAACAACAACAACGTTAGTCTTGGGATGTAAAATAGAGAATCAATTTTATGTTCCTACGTCAGTCTTATGGAATGTATGAAGTATGAATTTAGGAAAATGGAAATTGTCAAAAATGAAATGGAATACATAAACATCAATATCCTAGACATTAGTGAGCTGAAATTGACAGGTCTTGACTATTTTGAATCTAACAATGTACATGGTTTACTATGCCTGGAATGACAAATTTAAGAGGAATGATGTCACATTCATCATCAAAAAGAACATATAAAGATCTATTCTGAAGTACAAGCCTGTATGTGATAGGATATTATCTATAGGTTTACAAGGAAGACCAGTTAATACTACTACTCTTATTCAAATTTATGTACCAACCACTAAAGCCAGTGGTGATGAAACTGATGATTTCTACCAACTTCTTCAGTCTGAAATTGCTCAAACATGCAATCAAGATGTATTAATTACTGGCAATTGGAATGGAAAGCATGGAAAAAAAGAGTAAGGATCGGTGGTTGGAAAATACCACCTTGGAAACAGTGATAGATGATAGAATTTTGCAAGACTAATGACTTGTTCATTTTAAATACCTTTTTTTAAACAACATAAAAGATGACTATATATATGGACCTCACCAGATGGAGTATACAGAAATCAATTTGACTACATCTGTGTAAAGAGACAGTAGAAAAGTTCTATTTCATCAACTAAAACAAGGCCAGGGGCAGACTATGGAAGAGACCATCAATTGCTCATATGTAAATTCAGGCTGAAGCTGAAGAAAATGAAAACAAGTCCACGAGAGCCAAAATATGACCTGGAATATATTCCAACTGAATTTAGAGATCATCTGAAGAATAGATTTGATGCATTAGACATTAAAGACCAAAGACCAGAAGAGTTGTAGGATGACATCAAGAACATATATAGAAGAAAGAAAAAGGTTATTAAGAACACAAGAAAGAAGGAAAAGACATCAAAATAGATGTCAGAAGAGACTCTGAAACTTTCTCTCCATTGTAGAGATCCTAAAGCAAATGGAAGAAGTAAGGAGGTACAGGAGCTGAACAGAAAATTTCAACGGTCAGCTTGAGAAGACAAAGTCAAATATTATAATGAATTGTATAAAGACCTGGAGTTAGACGACCAAAAGGGACAAATATGCTCAGCATTTTTCAAGCTGAGGGAACTGAAGAAAAAGTCAAACCTCAACTTGTGGTATTGAAGGATTCTAGTGGCAAATTATTGAATGATGCAGAAAGCATCAAAAGAAGATGGAAGGAATACAGAGTCAGTGTACCAAAAAGAAATGGTTGATGTTCAACTGTTTCAAGAGGTAGCATATGATCATGAGCTAATGATTCTGAAAGAAGTCCAAGGCATTGAAGGCATTGGCAAAGAACAAGGCACCAGGAATTGATGGAATAGAAATTGAAATCTTTGAGCAAACTGATGCAGCAGTAGACACTCATTCACCTATGCCCAGAAATTTGGAAGACAACTACCTGTCCAACTGACTGGAAGAGATCCATATTTGTGCCCATTCCAAAGAGAGGTGACACAACAGAATGTGGAAATCTCAGACAATGTCAATAATATCCCATGTGAGTAAAGTTTTACTAAAGGTATACAAAGGAAGCGGGGCCTAATGGTGGATTAGGGAGACATGTGATACAAAGCCCTGCCAGGAACAACACAGAATACAGGTTGAAGCAAGTTCAGGGAATGGTCTCAGAACGCGGAACTACATATAAAGGGGTATTTAGAAAGTTTGAAAACAGCCAGTGTAATATGTAGCAGAGGCAAGAAATGCTGTTTTCTGATCTGAGGTTCCTATCCTGCTCTCAGAGCAGTCATCTTGGACGTGATGGAGCAGGAGAAAGGTCAGAGAAGTGCTCCAACCATAGACTTCTGCAGATCATTGGCGATAAAGATGTGGACATTCTTTTTTTTCCCTTTCTCTGTTCTTTGGTCTCAAACTGTCTGTGCACCTCCACTCTGGTCACTAGAGGGGGTGCCTGAGTTAGTGGACCCCCCTCCCAACTTCTGGAGCATTATACTATGCATACACATAGATCTGCCGAACAAAGATTTCTGGGTCCAGAATTGCGAAAGTGGGAAGAACCTCCAAGAGCTGGTTAAAACAGAACGGCCCCAAGCAGGCCTAGAAAGGGGCGTTAAAGTCATACTCATATTACAGATTCTTTTTTATTTTCTTTCTTTTCTTTTATGCAATTATAGACTGCAGTACCAAATCTGTTTTTATTTTTGCTGTGTATTTTCTGTTTTTTGGTTTCCCTTTTAACTTCAGGGGGCTCTTTTCTCCCTACATTATCCAAGAAGAGACAACAACTATGGTCATATAGCCAAGTTGCAATCATACCCTGTAAAATCCCACCATCCAAGCAAGAGCCATTACCAGCTGCTGTACACCAGATAGATAGCCAATACCTGCTATAGTCAGTCTGAGTTGAGTAATAAGAAAAGGGTAAAGGGAAGCTTGTCTCTTGATCACATCAACCTGAAGGCAACCAGAATCCTCAATAAAACATCTGTATGCATTCATTTAATTACTGAAAACCTAATTATTGAAGTTGCCCAAGAAACAATCTAGCATTACAGCACATGTCCACAAATGAGCTAGATGTAGACCCAAACTTCCCACTGGAAGGAGGGCAGACCTTGAAACTGCCTAAGAAGGAATTTAGGAGAATGATACTAAACTGTATCCAGACTCTCCACAGAGGGTTTGAGAAAAATAAGGAAGAAGTCAGAAAAGCACTACAGGAACAATCAAATAAGATAAATACAGCATTGGAAACAATTCAGAACCTGCAAAAAGATGTCCAAATGATTAATAATAAAATATCAGAAATACACAACACACTGAAAGGGCAAAGAAGTAGAAGTGATAATACGGAAGCCAGAACCAATGAGCTAGCAGACAAATTTTTCAATACTGCTAATATAGAAGAACAAGCAGAAGAAAGGATAAAAAAATCTGAAGGAAGTCTAAGATACATGTTGGACAACATGAAGAGGGAGAATTTAAGAATTATTGGCATTCCAGAGGAGGAAGAATCACACAAGTCCACAGAGGAGA
>NW_006408596.1:9702971-9703546 GCF_000296735.1 Chrysochloris asiatica
AGTGATCAAAACAGCCTGGTACTGGTACAATGAAAGATACATAGATCAATGGAACTGAATTGAGGATCCAGAAATAACCCATCTACATACAGCCTTCTGATCTTTGACAAAGGGCCGCAGTACATTGAGTTGGGAAGACATAGTCTCTGCTAGATGGTGCTGACAGAACTGGAAATCGATATGCAAAAGATTGAAACAAGACCTTTACCTCATGCCATAAACAAAAACCAACTCAGGATACATTAAAGACCTAATTGTGAATCTCAGTATTATAAAGGCCATCAATAGGGACAAATTTAAGGGCTCTGATACAGGATGCACAAAGCTACCAAACAATGCTACAATTACATTACACAAACAAAAGAAGACAAAATAGATTATTGGGATATTCTAAAACTTAGAAACTTTTGTATGTCAAAAGAGTAAAATGGGAGCCCACAGAATGGGAAAAAAATCTTTTGCAATAACATATCAAAGAAGGGATTAATTTCTAAAATCTATAGGAAAATACAACACCTCTACAAGAAAAAGACAAGTAACCCAATTAAAAAATGGGCACAGGACATGAAGAGACA
>NW_006408596.1:9704191-9705355 GCF_000296735.1 Chrysochloris asiatica
ACGAAAAACTTGGCATCAGGATTGGAGGAAGACTCATTAACAACCTGCAATATGCAGATGATACAACCTTGCTTGCTAAAAGTGAAGTGGACTTAAAATACTTAACTGATGAAGATCAAAGACCACAGCCATTGGTGTGGGTTGCACCTCAATGTAAAGAAAACAAAAATCCTTATCACTGGACCAATAAATAACATCCATATCAATGGAGAAAAGATTGAAGTTGTCAAAGACTTCCTTTTTCTAGGATCAGCCATCAGGGCTCATGGAAGCAGCAGTCAAGAAATCAAACAACATATTGCATTAGGCAAATCTGCTGTACGAGACTTCTTTAAAGCATTTAAGAGCAAAGATGTCAGTTTGAGGACTTAGATGTGCCTGACCCAAGCCATGAAAATTTCAGTAACTTCATATGCATGTGAAAGTTGAACACTGTATAAGGAAGACCATAGAAGAATTGATGCATTTGAGTTATGGTGCTGGAGGAGAATAGTAAAGGTACCGTGGGCTGCCAAAAGAACAAACAAATTTGTGTTGTAAGAAGTACAGCCAGAGTGCTCCATGGAAGCCAGGAAGGCTAAACTTCATCTCTCATACTTCAGACATATTATCAGGAGGGACCAGTCACTGGAGAAGGATATCATGTTTGGTAGAGTGGAAGGTCAGAAAGAGCACCAGTGATGGATTGGCACAGTGGCAGAAGTGATGGGCTCAGGCATAGCAATGATTGTGAGATTGGCCCAGGACCAGGCATTGTTTCATTCTGTTGTGCATATATTCACTATGAGTTGGTGCCGACTCTATTGCACCTAACAACAACAACAACAACAACAACGTTATTTTGGGGAACACAATGGGCTCTGTAGGATAAACACTGGATCATAAACCACTAGGTTGGCGATTTGAGCACACCAGCTGCTCCATGTGTGAAAAAGAAGACTTTGTACTCCCGCAAAGATTTATGGCCTCAGAAACCCTATACAGGGTTGCTCTAAGAAAGAACTCACTCCATGGTACTTACCAACAGTATTAATTTTTGTGCTCAGAAGAGTACTTGCAATTCTTGTCTTGATCTTTAGAGTTGATAAAGCACTCAAAATGCAGTTTTCTTTATTCACAGAGATACTTTTTTGACAAACATTTAAAAACTGTAAATATACTAAG
>NW_006408596.1:9707525-9708554 GCF_000296735.1 Chrysochloris asiatica
AAAAAAAAAGTGGAAACATTGTGTATATACTGTTTTATGATCTTTTTATTTTGCTCAAGGACAAATTACTCAGCCATCTTTTTTTCACTTTCCTCCTGTTACTTTTTAACTAATTCTTCCTCTCAGAATCTCTCTTGACTAGTCAGAGCATAGGTCTAATGTCTATTTAACTCTTGTCACAGCAGCCAACCTCCTCTAAAGTTCCAGTGTTTTAGTATGAGAACAGTAAACTAAACAAGATCTTCTAACAGTATATTTATACTAGGGAAAAATGCACCCAGTCTTCTAGTAAGCTTTAGAAAGCCTAATGATTTATTTCCTTTTGGGACTAAGTCCTACCTGCTTATCTAGAATGTATAGCTTTTGAAGATGTGCACTGTTTCTTATATTTCTTTGCAACTCCAAATGCTAAAACAGTGATGTGTTCACCAAACCAAAACCAAAAGCCACTGCAGTTAAGTCAATTCCAACTCATAACAACCCGGTTGTTGTTGTTGTGTGCTGTCAAGTCGACTGCAACCCATAGTGACCCTGTATAGAGTTTCCGAGGAGCAGCTGGTGAGCTTGAACCGCCAACCTTGCAGTTCAAACGGCTTTGCAGTCTGGCGCATTAACCTACAGCTCCACAACAGGACACCCCGTAAGAGAGAGTAAATTGTCCCATATGTTTTCAAAGGCTGTAGTCTTTCTGGAAATAGATTGCTACATCTTTCTCCTGCAGAGGGACTGACCACTGCACTACCAGAGTGCCTTGTCCTCTTTACACTAGGCACTAAGTATGTTAATTATAGAAATTATAAAGATACATTGATGGCTTTGATTTTAAAATATAATCATTAAATAGAGATTGCCTATATACAAAAGTGACTATTATGGGTCCATATTAGCCTGTATTACTGCTATTATTGTTGTGTGCCATTGAGTCAGTTTTGACTTACAGCTACTCTGTATGGGGTTTCCAGTGAGCAGCTGGTGGGTTTGAACTACTGATCTTGTGGGTAGCAGTCCAGTGATTATCTTGCAGAGCCA
>NW_006408596.1:9708873-9718845 GCF_000296735.1 Chrysochloris asiatica
CCTCATCGTTCTTCCAAAGAGTGGCTGGTGGGTTTGAACTGTTGATCTTGTGGTTCTCATTCCACTGCTTATCTTATGCAACCACAAAAAGATTAATTTTCCCACTAGCCATAGTAATATTTATGTGTTGTTCCTCATTCACTATAAATAGATTCTTCCCCTTATTTTTAGTACCACTGTAAGCAAGAATGAGCTCAAACATAACAATTGTGAGAATAGCACAGGACCCAACAGTATTTCGTTCATTTGTGCATAGGATCTTTTTTGTGCTATAAGTTGGAACTGACTCAGTGATACCTAACAACAACAGTGATAAGCAAGACGATTCTAACATCTTTTAATTGGACAGCTGTAATAACCAATTACCTGATCTCTTTCGAGTCTGTTCCCTACATCATATTAAATGTGGAAATGAAACAAACATGTAAATCTGATCACCTTTCTGCTATTAGCCATCAGAGACTCTCCATTGTATTTTTGGCTAAAAATCAGAATTTATTATGTGGCCAAACTTTAAGCCCCTTCATGATATGGTACTTTCCTGTACCTGAACTGGGTCCCTAGCTCTCATTGTTCTGGCTATAATTGCTTTTGTTTAATCATCCATGGTAGGACTTTGCATAAACTGGTCTCTGGAATGTTTTTCCTTTCCATCTTTACATTCTTAACTCCTCTTTATGTTTTGGTTCTTAGGATAACACATATTCTTCTTTATGTATGTCTTAGTTGCGATTTAACATCCATTTGTTGTGATTTTAATTTTATTACTGTCTACCTATCTTGGTATGGTACTATTTATTATAGGATCAACACTGGACTGCAAGCCACAAGGTCAGTGGTTCAAAACCCACCTGCTGTTCCTTGGAAACCCTGTACAGGCTCACTATGAGTTGAACTGACTCCATGGCACTTAATAACCACAACAATAATTGATCCTATTAGAGGAAAGATTGAACACGTTTACTGAACATAGTTACTCACAGTCCTGTTTGCTGCACCTTCATTTGAACATCTGACAAATTGTACTTTCTCAATAAATTTTTGTTGTAAAGATAAATGAATGAATGAGTGAATTAGGAAGAATTCAGAGAGTGTGATACTGCTAATTAGTACTATTCACAGGTCATAGTCATGTTGGCAAGACAGAAAGACTAGCGTCTAGGAACCAACATTTTTATACCTAAACATTGTAATTCTTCTGTAGCCTCTGTAGTTTGTAGCTTTTATGCAAATAATGTCAAGAAATAATACTTAAAGTGAATTTGTAAACTATCACAGCTGTTATAAATCAGTCATCTAAAAGCACATGTTGTGTTCAGAGAAAATAGAAATTATTAATTTGATGAAATATCTCTGTATATTTGGATTTACGTAAGTAACTCAAAATTAGTACCAATAAGAACTGACACAGTAAAACAAAAGTGAGCTAATAAGAAATTGTTTATAAAACAAAACTAGAAAGGTCTGAGCCTATTCACTTAAATATAACTGTAAAGCTGTAGGTTTCTAGAGCTGCCCTGTTGAACTCAGCATATCATCCATAGTCCACCTAAAGCAAAAAATTTATTTCTGTTCTAGATATAGTTGCCTTTTAGTTGTAGTTGAGGCCCAATAAATAGACCAAAAAGAAAAGTTGTGTTTAATTTTACATTTCTCTACAAATTAACAAAAAGTTCCTGGTAACTTAAATTCCACGGTAGCTGGAGAGTTGTTAAGAAAACATCAGAAAAACATATTAAATTCTCAATAAATATTTTTGAATGAATGATCTTTTTAAAAGTTACATGGGCTATTAGCATTATTAGAAGTGTTAGGCATGAATATTTCAAGAATAAAACTTGAAATGTGTAGAGGTTGTAATCATTTCTAATGTAAAATGGAGTATTAGAAAGCTGAGATCTCATTGATAGTTTCCTTTCTCTGTACTACAACATTCATATTTTAACAATTTTGTTTCAGTGTAAACTGGTTTATACTTTAATCACTTCTGAAAATGTTGACACTAAAAACCTGTGAGTAGCTGTGAACATTGATATGGTGGTGGTGGCTGTGTGCTGTCGAGTTGGTTCCAATTCATAGCAGATCTATATAGGGCTTCCAAGGTTGTAAGTCTTTTTCCCGGAGGAGTGTCTGGTAGATTCGAATTCCTGACCTTGCAGTTTGCAGCCCTGCTTGTAATACACTATGCTACCAAGGCTCCTTGTTGTCTAGTATAGTGCTTGAAAGTGAGCCCCATGGGTTGGAAGGTACTCAAAAGAAGATGGGCTGCGTTTTCAAAGTAGAGTTGACCCAAATGGCATGGATGAAGCAAAACTTTCGAGACATTTTTGTTTGCTGATGTGGCATGACTCAAAGCAATGGGCTCAAACGTAACAATTTTGAGGATGGTGCAGGCCCAAGCAGTGTTTCTTTCTATTGTGCATAGGGTCCTTATGAGTCAGAACAGACTTGATGGCACCTAACAACAACAACAATCAGTTTCTGAATGATCTTTATCCAAATTTCACTTGTGTGTGTTACTAATGATATTCTTAAATACTTTCCACATTCTGTTGGGACATCCTTCTTCAAAATGGGCACAAATGAGGATTTCTTTCAGCTGATTTTCAAGATAGCTATCTAGATAGCCAGATAGCATTGCACCGACAATGCTGCATCAAGTTTTTGAAACTTTTCAGTTAGTATTCCATCAATTCCTGGACTTTTTTTTGTGTTTGTTTTTTCCTAATGCCTTGAGTATAGCTTGGACTTCCTCCTTCAGCAACATCAGTTCTTTTTTAAGTTTTTATTGCGAATTATATGGATTTACATGGGAGAACATCAGCTTTACATTCATCCTATCGTGTTTCATTTCATTGCAATGGTTACAATCCCTTCTGTGCATCATCAAACCAAAGGGTACACCCCACAGGCCTGCCCCCTAGCCATCAGCACACAACACCATTGGTTCTTGATCATGTGATACCTCTTGAAATGGTTGAACATCAACCAATCCTTCAGTATTACAACTGAGGCTTGAAATTTTTCTTCATTTCTTTCAGCTTAAGAAGTGCTGAGCATGTTCTTCCCTTTTGATTTTCCTACTGCCGATATTTATATATTTCATTATAATACTTTTCTTCATCTTCTAAAGCTGCCCTTTGAAATGTTCTGTTTTTCTTTTTTACTTGCTCATTTCTTCCATTCACTTTAGCTTCTCAACATTCCAGAACAAGTTTCAGAGTCTCCTCTGACACCCATTTTGGTCTTTGTTTTTCTGCCTTGTCTTTTTTTTTTTTTAAATGAACTTTTATTTTATTGATGTCATCCCACAACTCCTCAGGTCTTTAGTCATTAGTGTCTAATGCATCAAGTCTGTTCTTGAGATAGTTTTTCAATTCAGGTAAGATATATTCAATGAACTCTTGTAGTGTAGTGATTATGAGTTGGGCTGTTAACCTCAAGGTCAGCAGTTTGAAACTATCAACTGTTCTGTGGGAGAAAAATGAGGCTTTCTGTTCTTATAAAGATTTACAGCCTCGGAAACCTTGTATAGGGTTCGCTATAAGTCGGAACTGACTAGACGACACTTCACCACCACCACCATATTCAAGGTCAAATGTGCCTCTCATGAACTCGTTTTCTTATTTTTTCAGCTTCAACCTGAATTTGCCCATGAACAATTGATGGTCTGTTCCATATTTTGCCCCTGGCTTTGTTTTGGCTAATGATATTAAGCTTTTCCACTGTCTTTTCTTATAGCTGTGTTGTAGTTGTTAGGTACCATTGAGTCAGTACCAACTCATAGCGACCTTGTGCACAACAGAACGAAACACTGCCTGGTCCTGTACCAGCTTCACAATCGCTGCTACATTTGAGCCCATTGATGCTGCCACTGTGCCAATCCATCTCACTGGTGCTCTTCCTCTTTTTCTCTGACCACCCTCTACTTTACCAAATATGATATCCTTCTCCAGTGGCTGGTCCCTCCTGACAATATTTCTGAAGTATGAGAGATGAAGTCTGGCCATCCTGGCTTCCAGAGAGCACTCTGGGTGTACTTCTTCCAACACAGAATCTGTTTGTTCTTTTGGCAGTCCATGGTACTTTCAGTATTCTCCTCCAACCCCATGATTCAAATGCATCAATTCTTCTGTGGTCTTCCTTATTCACTGTCCAACTTTCACATGCATGTGAGGTTATTGAAAATACCTTAGCTTGGATCAGGCACACCTTAGTCCTCAAACTGATAGCTTTGTTCTTCAGTACTTTAAAGTCTGTGCAGCAGATTTCTCCAATGCAATACATCGTTTAATTTCTTGACTGCTGCTTCCATGAGGTCTTAAAATACTTAACTGATGAAAATGAAAGACCACAGCCTTCAGTATGGGTTGCATTTCAATGTAAAATGAAACAAAAATCCTCCCCACTGGACCAATAAACAACATCTATAAATGGAGAAAAGATTAAAGTTGTCAAACACTTCATTGTGCTAGAATCAACCCACAGCTGTAGCTATTGTGATTCCTGTATATCCCATTTAGGGAAGTCCATGTGTTAGTAGTCTTTTATGTTGTTTAAAAATGTTATTTGCTATAAATATGTAATTGGTCTTGCAAAATTCTATCATATGATCTCCAGCATAAATTTTGTCACCAGGTCATATTTTCTAACTACTGGTATTTCCTCTTTGTTTCCAACCTTTCTATTCCTACAACCAGTAATTATCAATACATCTTGATAATATAATTGATCAATTTCTGACTGAAGAATTTGGTGGAATTTTTCAGTTTCATCATCACTGTCATATTGTTGCATATATTTGAATAATAATGGTATTAAGTGGTCTTCATTATGGGAGTATGTATGTTATCCTATCACAGACAGCATTGTACTTCAAGACAGATCTTGAAATGTGCTTTTTGATGATGAATGCAGTGCCATTCCTCTTGAATGTCACTCCTGGCATAGTAATCCTTATGAAGTCAGATTCAAAATGGCCAACACCAGTCTTTTTCAGCTCAGTAATACCTAAAACACTGATTTTTCTGTTTTCCATTTCGTTTTTGACAACTTCCAATTTTCCTAGATCCAAAATTCATACATTCTTTGTTCAATTATTAATAGATGCTGGTAGCTGTTTCTCCTCATTTTCAGTTGTGCCCAATCAGCAAATGAAGGTCCAAAATCTTTACTTCATTCATATCATTATGGTCACCTGTACTTTGAGGAGTCACCTCCTCCCAGTTATATTTTGAATGCCTCCCAACCTGAAGGGCTCATTTTCAAGCATTATATCTTTCAATGTTCTATTGCTATACTTAAGATTTTCAGTAGCTAAACATTCAGAAGTAGTCTGCCTCTTCTTCTTCCTAGTCTTAGTTTGGAAGCTCTGCTGAAAGTTGCCCACCATGGATGACCTTGATGGTATTTCACATACCAATGGCATAGCTTCCAGCATCACAGCAACATGTAGTCTACCACAATGTGACAAACTGGGAAATGAGTGGTGGAAAATGGCTGTAGTAGTACATAAACAGGGAACTACCAAATTTAAAAGAGGACATTTGTTGTTAAGAGCTATTGAGTAGGTTCCAATCCATAGTGACCCTGTATAGGGTTTCCAAGGAGCGGCTGGTGAGCTTGAACTGCCAACCTTGAGATTCAAACTGACTTTGCAGTCCAGTGCATTAGCCCACAGTGCCATACCAAAACTCCAGAAGAGAACATGAAACCAGGGATATTTTTGCTGTCAAATGGATCTTGATAGAAAGCAGAGAATTCCAGAAAGATTTTACTTGTGTTTTACTGATTATGCAAAGACAGTAGACTGTAAGAATCTTAACAAACTGTGGATAACATTATGAAGAAATAGAGTTCCAGAACACTAAATAGTGCTCCTGATGAATCTGTACCCAGACAAAAAAGAAGCTGTTCATACAGAACAAAATGATACTGTGTGGTTTAAAATCAGGAAAGATGTGCCTCATGATTGCACCCTTTTACCATTCTTATTCAATCTGTATGCTAAGCAAATAATCCAAGAAACTGGATTGTAAGAAGAATATGTAATCGGGATTGGAGGAAGGCTCATTAACAACCTGCGATATGCAAGTGACACAACTAGCTTGTGGAAAGTGAAGAGAACTTGAAGTACTTACTGATGAAAATCAAAGATTAGAGCCTTCATGTGGATTGCACTTGAAAGTAAACAAAAATCCTCACAGCTAGACCAGTAAACAGCATCATGATTAACAGAAAAAAGATTGAAGTTATCAAGGATTTTATTTTCCTTGGATCCACAATTAGTGCTCATGGAAGCAGCAGTCAAGAAGTCATTGAGCAATTTCTTCAGCAAATCTCAAGAAACGGAGCAAAATCAAGCAATTTGCAAATGTGTCACAAGAGATCTCTATAAAGTGTTAAAGAGCAACAGTATTACTTTGAAGACTAATGTGTGGCTGTCCCAAGTTTTTTTCATTTGTCTCCTATGCATTCAAAAACTGGTCAATGAATAAGGAAGATTGTAGAAGAATTGATGTCTTTGAATTATGGTGTTTGTGAAGAGTAGTGAATACATAAGGTCTGTCAGAAGAACAAACAAATCTGCCTTGGAAGCAGTACAGAAATAACATTCCTTAGGGATAGAGGTAAATACTGCTATAGGCACAGCCTTTCAACAGCAGTGTTCTAGTGGTAGATACAGGCTTAACAGGTATGGGAAGGAGAGTGGGAAAATACCCTCAAATATAAAAGGGTTTGACACAGAAGTTTGTAGGTGGGTATTAAACTCCTGGTGTGGTAACTATAAACTACAGGGTCGGCTGTTCAAACCCACCAGCTGCTCGTTGGAAACCCTATAGAGGGTTATTATGAGTCAGAACCAACTCGATGGCACTTAACTAACAACATACCTATGAATATGGTGGCTCATACAGAGGGCAAAATGATGAAAATTTCTTAGGCATTACTAAAACCTTTAAGGAATGAGTTCAGAGCCTAGGTGCTCAGGGCCATAGTCTCAGGAAACACTATGGTCAATTGACATGACATGGTCCACAGAGTCAGTGTTGTACATTCTAGTTTGTTAAGTAGTGACTTGCATCTTAAAAACATGTGAGCTGCCAGCTAAGAGGAAACTGTCAGTCTCTCCACATGTAGTGGAAATAAGAGTGATGAACATTGATGACGCTTGGAATAAGTTAGTCCAATGGGCTAATGAAACACATGAGCATCTGTCTTCATGAGTCTGAGACCAGAAGAACTAGATGGTGCCCAGCTATCACTACCTGCTACCCATTCCTCTGAAAGGGATCACATTAGAAGGTCCCTGATAAAGTTGGAGAGAATGTGAAACAGAACTCAAAATTATAAAAAGACCAGTTCTATTGATCAGAAAGAGACTGTAGGAACCCAAGACTGTGGCCCTTGACCACCCCTCAGGTCTGGAATGAGACTCACTCTTATGGCCTAATTTTCAGCCAAGTGATAGATAGGTATATAGGGGGAACAACAACACTAGTATGGTTACCATGGAATGGTCAGCCATTCAAGATCCAAAGGATAAATTTCAAAAGTGTTGAGAAAGAAAATGGAATGGAAATAAAAACCACAGGGAGGAATTGGGATAACTGTTGCTACATGGAGGGGATTGCAGACATTGAGATATAGCAAAGTTTAGGATTTGTTGAATGTAAAACTGATGACTGCTCTGTAAACCTTTACTTATTAGCAATAAAAAGATTCACAAAATAAAAATTAGAACATTAAAATTAAAAAATATATATAGTAATACTTCTTAGAAGAATAACGTGACCTTGTCTCAAATATTTTAGACATGTTCTCAGGAGAGCTCTGTCCCTGGAGTGGTGTATCATCATGCATGGGAAAGTAGTTGTTATTGTTGTCAAGTGTTGTCTAGTCGGTGCCAGCTTATAGTGATCCGGAGTGACTGATGGGTTTGAACTGCTGACCTTGTATTTAACAGTTCGGTGCTTATCCTACTAAAGTAGAGGGTCAACAAAAAGGAGGAAGACCCTCAATGAGATGGAATAACTGCTGTAATTGGCTCAAGCAATGATTTTGAGGATGGCGCAGGACCAAGACAGTGTTTCATTCTATTCAACACAAGATTGCTATGAGGCTGAACCAACTTGTTGGCACCTGTCCACAACAATAACTAGTGATTACTATATATAAATGTAAATAAATACATATTGTTTTATTTTAGTGTTATTCTTCTTATACTTCTCTAGCTCCAGCTCCACACCAGGGCTCCTAGTAAAAATTATAAGTAACATTAATAAGCAGTGATACCATTCTGACTCCATTTATGTGGGTGTTTTTCTTTTTATAAAGGTGAAAGATTTAAAAAGAAAGAAAACACATTATATGTTAAAATTCCTCATTTTTTGAACATTTCCTTAATCTTCTCCAGACTCCTCAAGTTGTACAGCATATAAATTTATACCCAAACACCTATTTTTTATATATTCAGTCTCTCCTGGTGTGAGGATTTGGGATAATGCACTGGAATGAATGCAAGGTCATTTTGAACCTCAAGGTTGGCAGTTCAAACTCACTAGCCGCTCCTTGGAAATACTATTCAGGGTCAATATGAATCAGAATCAATTGAACTACACTTAACAACAACAACAACATTCATTTTAATAATGAATTTGGATCAACTTTTTTGGTTGTTGTCATATAAGCACTATCTTAGTGTTAAAATTTAAAAGGTGGCCCAGTATGAAACATTTTTATTTTGTACAAAAGTTAGTCTATACCTACTGAATGAATAAAATATATTACAAATGCTTTGTAGAGTTCTGCATTAGAGCAGACTTAGAAAATGACTATTGGGGCCTTACTTGTATAATAGTACTTTTACCTTAATGCTTATAAAATAATTTTTTAGCATGTGTTCATTTCCTTTGTGTTTTGGCACTCACTAAGAATGTGGGGTTGAATTGTTTTTACTTATGTAAATTCTTGTTTGAAATAACTTTTAAAAATGACAGCGAAACTATTTTAGTAAGTGAGGAACTTCTTTAATCAGTTGTATTTAAGAAAATAAATATGCCCCCCCTTTTAATTTTCCTGTGAGTGAATTGCATTGATTTTTATCTTTTACCTCAGAGCTACTGCAATAACTTTTTTGGTCCACAGTCATAACAATACATCCAACTAAAATTGCTTACTTACATCAGGAGTATGACACTTAGCAGAGCCCTATTATTAAAAGAAAGCCAAAATTAGATAATTATTTAATGTCTGGTCAGTATTTTTTGAAAAAAAATTAAGAATCATTTAGTTTTAAATCTTATATAAACTGGAAAGAAGAGATTATCATCTTTATTTTTAAGAGTGTCATGTGCCAGTTACATGATGAAGATCAAACCCTTCGGTATGGGTTGTATCTCAATATAAAAGAAAACAAAAATCATAACCACTAGACCAATAGATTATACCATGATAAATGGAGAAAACATGAAGTTGTCAAAGATTTCAATTTGCTTGAATCCATCATCAACACTCATGGAAGCAGCAGTAAAGAAATCAAATAACATACTGTGTTTAGTACATCTGCTGCATAAGAACTCATTAAAGTGTTCAAGAGCAAAGATGTGAGTTTGAGGACTAAGGTGCTCCTGATCCAAGCTATGGTATTTTCATTAGCATCATATGCATTTGAAAGTTGGACAGTCAGTAAGGAAAATCTTTGAAGAATTGATGCATTTGAGTCATGGTGTTGTAGAAGAATATTAAAAGTACCATGGACTGCCAGAAGACCAAAAAAATTCTGTTGAAATAAGTACAGCCAGTCTAATTATCCAGACCTCATCTCTATGAATAGCAGAGAAAACTCTATGAATAGCAGTTCCTGTGCAGCAGGAATAAAAATGGAAATCTTTCAAGAAAGTGAGGCAGCACAAGAGGCACTCACTCATCTCTGCCAAGAAATTTGGAAGACAACTATCTGGCCGACTGATT
>NW_006408596.1:9719919-9747842 GCF_000296735.1 Chrysochloris asiatica
GGCTAAGCTTCGTCTCTCCTACTTTGGACATATTGTCTGAAGGAAACAGTCGCTGGAGAAGGATGTCATGATGGGTAAGGTGGAGGGTCAGAGAAAAAGAGGAAGACCCCTAACGAGATGGATTGGCCAGGTGGCATCATTGATGGACCCAAGTGTGGCTGAGGTAGTGAGGTTGGCCCAGGATCGGACATTTTTTCGTTCTGCTGTGCATGGGGTCGCTATGAGTCGGTTCCGACTTGATGGCATCTGACAACAACAACAACAACATCTCTCATACTTTGGACATATTATCAAGAGGGACTAGTCCCTGGAGAAGAACATTATGCTTGGTAAAGTGAAGGTTCAGCAAAAAAGAGGGGACCCCCAATGAGATGGATTGGCACAGTGACAATAGCTGTGAGTTCAAGTGTAACAACTATTGTGAGGTTGGCGCAGGACCAGGCAGTGTTTTGTTCTGTTGGACATCAGGTTGCTATGAGTCCAAACTGATTCGATGACACCTAACAACAGCAGCATTTCAGGAGTCCCATATGCATGTAAAGTGGTAAATGAAAAGGTTTACTTCAGAAGAATTGAGGGAGTTGAGTTATGGTGTTGGAGAAGAATACTAAAAGGAGCATGGACTTCCAGAAGAATAAACAAGCCAGGATGATAAGACTTCATCACATACTTCAGACATGTTATCAACAGGGAGCATTCTCTGGAAAAGAGCATCATGCTTGGTAAAGTGGAGAGTCAGAAAAAAAGAGGCAGACCCCCAACAAGATGGACGGGCACAGTGCTTGCAATAGCATTCTCAAGCGTAACAATTGTGAGGATGGCTCAGGACCAGACTGTGTTTTGTTCTGTTGTGCATGGGATTGTTCTGAGTCAGAGCTGACTTGATGGCACCTAACTACAACAATAGGTTATGATTCACATGTTTCAGAAAGGGTTAAAGGGTTAAAGAGCTATACCCTAAAGTGGTTTAGAAATGTTTATCTAGCCTATGAAAATTTGGAGTATTTTGGAAATGTGAGAATGAAATGTATGTTCATTTTTTTTTTGTCTCCATTCAAATGTTTATGGCTGAAATATTAATTTTTTTTCTTCCGTTCTCTTACTACAGGCAACTAATGCTCACACCAATGAGGTGGTGGCAGTTAAGAAAATGTCCTATAGTGGGAAGCAGACACACGAGGTAAGGTAGACAGTTGTATGTGTAAAATGATATAAGCTAGTTCATATGAAATTGACATCAGAATCTGCTTTAAACATTTCTTTATCGCAATAATTTTCCTTCTAATAAAGAGATCCTTGTGTGGCACTGTAGGATAAGCTCTGGACTGTTAACCACAATGTTAGTGGTTCAACCCACCAGCCGTCCCTTGGCTACCCTGTGTTGTTGTGGTTATGTCCTGTGATTCATAGCCACCCTGCACAGGGTTTCCAAGCCTATAAATTTTTACAGGAGCAGAAAGCCATATAGGGTCACTATTAGTCAGAACTGACTCAACAGCACTTAGCAACAAAAGAAAGCATATAGTAACTGTTCCTGCTATTCTGACTCAGTCAACTGTTTTGCAGGATAGGCATGAGTTTGTGTAACGTCTGTACTAAATTTGATGATAAATTTATATTGTGTACTCAAACTAAAGAAATAACACTGTTTAAATATTTAAATAACTTCTTCATTTGTGAACATTTATTTTGTGTCCACTTCAAATAATAAAAAGGATATTGCATATATATGTATGATAATAACATAGTGTTTTCCACCTAAAAAATTAAAACGTTTCCTTTCTGACTTCAACAAAAATAGCAAGATAATCTTTTATGTTGTTGTAAACATTTTTATTTTGAATTGGGTAGGGTTTACAGAGCAAATTAGTTTTCCATTTAATAATCCATGCCCATTTTGTTTCATAGTATTGACTGCAATCTCCCAGTGTAACATCACTTCTTCCTTGTATTTCCCTTTTCCATAGAAATGGCAAGATATTCTTAAGGAGGTCAAATTTTTACGAAAGTTGAAGCATCCCAATACAATAGAATACAAAGGTTGTTACTTGAAAGAACATACTGCATGGGTAAGTAAGAAGACCTATAGTACGGATTTTCTTTTTCTAGTTTAAAAACTCTTTTCCTTTTTTCTATTACCTAGTTGATCTATAAAGTGGTCAGCCCCATTTCAATCCCTTTTGACCTCTGCTATCAGTATTTTACATTTATTAATATTTCAGAATGTGCAACATGGTATATATTAGATGACTTCCAACAGTTCATGGAAAAATTCCATTATATTTTAATTCTATTTTTCCATGAACTTTTGAAGGCTACCTCATATTCCATAAGATTAAATATGATAGATAGCTTTTGCAAAATTTCTTTCTAGAAACTCTTAACAATGAAGTGTGGAAAAGATAAAAATTATTTTATGATTCATTTGTCAGAATAAAAGACAGGGTCTTTTACTGTAGCCTAGATTTTTTTTTTTTTTTTTGGTCATTTCTCATCCACCACTGCAATTCTCTGAAAAGTTTGATTTGTGCTTGATATTACCATCAATAATTTGACCAAACAGAATCCAGTGTGTGATTAAAATGGAAGTCTTTTATTCTACTCCATCTTCTTGTATATTTTTATATGATTGTGTATTTGTTTTTAGGTTGGCATATGCTTTGTATTTTATTAGATTGCACATCCCAAATTGAAATGTAATTTAACCATCATTTATTGTTTACCAGGTACTAGGTCCTTTCCTGTTAATGATCCTTAGTTAGGGGATGGAATTTTTTGTCCTCAGATAGATTATATCAAACCATATACTTAACATTTTCATGACCTGTGGGTCATATAGTGCCAAACTACATTTTATATTTCTGGAATTCAATGTGAAACTGCTATCCCACTTTTAGTGCATACTACCATCTGATGGGTCCTGGTATGGGGCTGTAGGATAGGTACTAGACTAGATAATAACCACATGGTCGGTGCTTCAAACCCACCAGCTGTTCTTGGAAAACCCTATGTAGGGTTGCTATGAGTCAGAACTGACTCTGTAACACTTAGCAACAATAACAGCCATCTAATGAAGGCCTATGTAACTATATGAATCTGAAGAAACATTTGTGACCCACTAATCGGGCTGCGAACCTTAAGGTCAGTGGTTCAAAACTACCAGCCGCTCCACGAGAGAAAAATGAGGCTTTCTACTCCCGTAAGGATTTACACCCTCGGAAACCCTGTACAGGGTCGCTATGGGTCGGAACCGACTCGACGGCACTCAACAACAACAAATTGTATAAAATTCAATATTTCCTCAAGAAAAGTTTTTTTTTTTTCATTTCATTCAAAATGCCTCCCATTACTGAAAATGCATGGTCTCAATGAAAAATTTAAAGCAGGAAACAGTCTTAAAAGGGTTAAACAAACTTTCTGTTCAAGCAGTTTTTAAGATATTTAGAGCTCTTTTCTAAACAAAGAAATTCATCAAAGGAGCATGTCATTATCTGGAAAACAGATCTCTGGCAGCCTCAGCTATCTTAAGAGTCAACAAAGGGATATTGGGCAGGTAGAATGAATGTCACATTATAAAATCCAAATGTTAGCTTGTGTTCAAGTCTTCAAAAAATCCTCCATGCTCTCATTTGAAGCCTATTCACTCTTTGATTACACAGAGTGCTAATAAGCCTGTTTAACTGGTTCTTGTCTACACCTGATATGATAGACTGTTTAGAAGGAGCTCAGAGGAACTGAGCTGCTGAAGAAATGCATGCCAGTAATCACACGAATAACTTGACCATAAGGAAGCAGTCCTGGTGTGGCGCTGTGGGCTAATGCATCAGACTGCAAAGTCATTTAAACTGCAAGGTCAGTGGTTCAAGTTCACCAGCTGCTTCTTGGAAACCCTTACAGGGTCGCTATGGATTGGAATCAACTCGACAGCACTAAACAACACCAACAAGGAAGCAGTCAGGGAAGCTGGAAAGCAGCCCTAGTCAGTTAAAGACTGCTAAAGCAGAGCTGTTTAGTGTCAGGAGCAACCAACCAACTGTACATGAAGTGCCCTTGTGAATTAGCTCAGGAAATCACTTCTAGACAGAAAACAGGTGACCAAGCATACTAGTGTTCTGTGTAATCTAAGAGTAAATAGCCTTCAAATGAGAGTTTGTGGAATTTTCTGAAGACTTGAAAAATGAGATTTAGCACCAGTATTTTGACTTTCTGTTATGGAATAACTGGGGAAATAATACTCTTATAAACATTTATGAGTGTCTCAAATATACATATTTAAATATCAACATAACTATAAATATACTCCATCAATTCAAATTTTTAAAGTTTTATATTCATATTCAGCATACTCAATGTAAGAAAGTTATATATATATATTCCATTAATCATTGTAAGAAATAAGAAAAGTACATGATACCATGTAGAAATATTTCCATAAAAATTAGTTGAAGAGTAAAACGGTACAAAAAGAGTAACATTCATTACTTATGTATGTCTTCACACTTAGAAAATGAAAGGAATCAATATATTGATATTGATTATATCTAGGGAATTTATGTTTTCCAATGTACATGCCCTAATGTGGCTATGTAGGATAAGTACTGGACTGCTAATCCCAGGGTCAGAGGTTCAAACTCACCAGTCACTCCTCGGAAACCTTATACAGGGTTGCTATGATGGCACTTAACAACATCAGTGAGCATGTAATGAGACCACCTGGTAGTGCTTGGCTCCTCATTCATAAGGTCAGCATTCCAAATCTACCAGCTACTCCAAGGGAGAAAGATGTGGCAGCAGTTCTTCTCTGCCATCTAGGAAATGGACTTTACAGCAGTGTGTTTGTGTTTTTAATAAGTGTCTATTGTTTTTAGAAAAACAAAACAATTTATGAAAGTATATCAGTGATTTTGTGTGTGTATGTGTGCATCTAGATTGGTCACTGAGCCCTCATAGTTCTAACCTTGACTGTAAATCAGGAGTCTGGGACACCTAACACGTGGGGGATGAGAGTAAACAAAGTTTTCTATTTTTTTCATTTTTTCTTTTAAAAAGCCTCTCAAGACTGCAAAGCCAATAAATTTTAGTAGTGTTTTAAAAATGTTATTCTGAAAATATTTTGAGACACTATTTTAAATATCTCACATGTCTGAGTGATTCAGGATAATGTAATGATTCACATAGCAGGCTACATGCTTATTTTAAAGAAGGTAAGCACTACACTATAAAAGATTGGAGGTAGAGCCCAGCAGCTGCCTGGTAGGAGAAAGGTGAGACTTTCTTCTCCTGCAGAGATTTACAGCCTTGGAAACTCTATACAGGGTTGATACGAGTTGGAACCAACTTGCCAGCACAGCAACTTAGCAACAGCAACTTTTAATTGAGTTGTAAACAATATATGATTGTTCTTAAAACATGAAAATAAGTAATATACTACTTTCTGGGTTTATTTTATTTATCTGATATTTCCTGATATAGATTGCACATGTGTATTTGTTTTCTGTTTTTCAAGCAGAATTTTTTATATATAGTGCAACCTAGCTATTATAATTTATTTTTTAAAAAAAGATATAGTGGATATTAGTAAATAAAAACATAGACTATCTCAGCTTGACCACAAGCAGTGATAATTTCCCTAATTCCTTTTTACTCTTATACCAATTCCAAGTAGGAGATTAAAAAACAAACACACACAAAAAAGCTGACGGAAACTGTAAAAATCAGTTAGTGTCAGGTTACCAAAATTTAATCCAGGTTAAAGTAGATCCGAATATTTATTTGACTAGCATGCTTAATTCCTTGTTTTTTTGTTTTTGTTTTAAGGGGGAGGAGCTTTTTGGGTGGTTTTTCATTAATTTTGATTATTCTGGTTATTATTTTAATCTATTACAGTTGGTGATGGAATATTGCTTAGGCTCAGCTTCAGATTTATTAGAAGGTAAGAATAAGAGCACTCTTCCAGCCTTTCTGTTGTACCTTGACAGATACTATATCTTCTTATACAAAAGTGTGGGGTCCTGGTGTGGTGTTGTAGGATAAGCACTTGAATACTAACCACAAAGTTGGTGGTTGAAACCCACCAGCTCCTCCTTGGAAACCCTGTACAGGGTCAGGAACTGACTTTCCAGTTAATGACAGTATTACTGAAGTGCAGTTGGGGCAAAGTAAATAGATGATGACTTAAGCACTGTGTGTATAGTTATACAAACTTGATTCTCTGCCATGTCACTGAAAACATGGAAGGCGTGATTAGCAACCTCCTGCTGTCTTAGTTCAGGCAGGTACTGCAGAAATATTTGGCTGTTGTAATGTATGTATGGCCAAGAACATAAAATTCATATGGTAGATGTTATCAAATTATAGTGATATTGAACCCTTTCAAATATCTCAACTGACCCAGATCTATTGTACAAATGCTGTTATAACCAGAAACTCTTAAAAATTTGGATTTAAAAAAAACTTTCTTGTATCATCCTTGATCTCTGAATAGAAATTGCTTATTAGCTGCTTTCACAAATAATGAAAACCTGTATTTAGAAGGGATAATTATAGATGACTCTTTGGCAGAGGAAAATAATGTAACCTTAAACACTCCAGGCATTTAAAATGTCAGAAGGGACTGGTAAATTTGGGCCTGGCCTGTGTGAATCAGTGTGGCTTTGACTTGCACAGCTGAAAAGTAAATTATCAGTGCATCAGTCAAAGAATATCAAGCTTTATAATTTTGTTTTGCTTTAAGGGATTTGTTTGTGTTTGTTTTTGTTTTCCCTTTTTAATTGCACTTGGCTTTCCTGTTTTCTGATTTGTGTTTTGTTATTCTGGAGAAATTATATATTTAATGTATTGAGGTGAATATGTTCCCCAGTTATCATTTGAGAACATATATAATTTAGTTTGGTATAATTGTGTAAGATAATGAAAAGGAATGAAACTGAACATCTACTCCTGCCTTGTTTTCCTTTTTCAGTTCATAAGAAACCGCTGCAGGAAGTGGAGATCGCTGCCATTACTCACGGTGCCTTGCAGGGGCTAGCCTACCTACATTCTCATGCATTGATTCATAGGTAAGATTAGAGCCACTTATGTTTTTATTGTAGTTACAGCACAGAGTGTTCAGGGAACCTTGAAAATTAGAGCATGATCTGATTTTTAGGGTATCTATGGATTTGTGG
Organism: Chrysochloris asiatica; assembly: GCF_000296735.1. Taxonomy (NCBI): domain Eukaryota; kingdom Metazoa; phylum Chordata; class Mammalia; order Afrosoricida; family Chrysochloridae; genus Chrysochloris; species Chrysochloris asiatica. The sequence continues at coordinate 9,727,086 of NW_006408596.1, forward strand.
GAAACAGATTGCTGCTGCTGGGTATAAGGAGTCTAGTTGCCAAAATTGAGCTCCCATCCCTTTGTTTCTCCTGGGTGTCCACAAAGACTTATAGCATCATCTCTGTTCTGTAGGTAACTATTTTCCAGACTGGGTGTTGCATATTTCTTGACTCTTAAGTCCAGGACTTCCCTCTGCTTTGTGTTTTCTTTGCCACCACTCTTACCGCCCACTACTAGCTTCTCCAGAGGAAGGCTGTTTTAAGCTATCTTTCCTTCTCTCAGTAGAGAACTCCTAGTACATTTGCTTTGATAAATTGTAGACAAAGTAGCGGACTGTGAGGTAGGTGTAAAGGGTCTGATATGGCTCACAAACAAAGCACTTGGCATTGACTAAGAAGAAGTGAAACTATTGGGTCTTAGGTTCCCCTTTTGGTCCTGTTTTAATCCCACTAGAGTAAGAATCATCACTTACTGATACTGCAAAAGCAGAACTTCCACAAATTCGGCAGACCAAATGTTCTGCCATGAATATGACTTACTTATTACAGTAAAAAGTAAGCCTAGCCATATCTAACAAATATTGATGAAATACATTTAACCATAATATCTATAGATTTTGCCTTTTAAAAAGTCTCTTAGATTACAAGCTTTCAAGAGGGAGCCTAGATCCAGAGGGTGCAGAGGAAGGTAGAATCTCCACTGAGTAGTATCCAATCTGTTTGGCAGGGCTGATAAAAGGAGATGGGGATAGGACTCCTGTGGTACAATTGTGAATAATTGCTATCAGGACTGACTGTGAGGGTTGGAAATGTAAAGGTAGACATTTTGTAGCAAAAGGAGGGGAGTGATTGACTTTGCAGTCCTGGAGTGGGGGTCCTTGGGACCATCAAGGGAGAAGAGCAGAGTGTGGGACCCTACCCAGAGAAACAGTGATGCCACAGATCGAGGCAGAGACGGTGATGTGGAGAGATGGAGCGGCTGGGGACTCTAGACCCAGAGAGGGAGAGGGGCTGTGTACTGATGACTAGGGGATGGGGGGTGGGGCAGGCTTATAGGGTATACCCTTTGGTTGGTTGATGATGCATGGAGGGGATTGTAACAATGGCAATGAAACTATCTACAATAGGGTGAATGTAAAGCTAGTGTTCTCCCATGTAAACTATCACATAATTCACAATAAAACATTAAAAAAAAAAAGTCTCATAGATACTGAGATGCCTTTACTGAATACTAACTTGTTGATGATGATCTTACCTGCTTTTACTCAAAGTCACAGTTCAGTTCTTTTTGTGTATGTGCATTTATCGCTTTAATGTGCACATTAGCTTTATATGAAGGTGAGTAAAAAATTGTCCATACTCTGGTTATTTTAAAACACCCATCCATGTCCACAACTGATGATGACATTGAGCATGAATGTGGAATGATTCTGTAGAATAGACTAGTTACAGTGAATTAAGTGGCAGATCATCTGCAAATTAGCAATGGCTCTGCCTATGAAATAATCTACATAGACTTGGGTTTCAAAAACTTTGTGCAAGATGAGTACTGAAGCAACTCATGGAAGAGCATAAACAGAAGCAATTGGAAATCACTAAACAGAATTTGGACCTGTACTGTAAGGAAGGTAAAAGTTTCTTTAAAAAATTTGTTGCTGGTGATGAGAAGTGGATTCATCACTACGATCTTCAGAGTAAATGGCAGAGTATGAATTGGAAACATCCTCAATCACCAACCAAGAAAAAGTTCAAAAGTCAGCCATTACCTGAAAAATGGACACACACAGTTTTCTGGGATTTTCAAGGGAAGGAGCTCTGGTAGCGTAGTGGTTACGACTTGGGCTGTGAACCTCAAGGTCAGCAGTTCGAAACTACCAGCTGCTCCGCGGGAGAAAGATGAGGCTTTCTACTCCCGTAAAGATTTACACCCTCGGAAACCCTGTACAGGGTCGCTATGAGTCGGTTCCGACTCCACGGCACATAACAACAACAACAACAAGTATTGGAAAACTCAGGAAAAAGGGTCAACTCTAAAATGAGGGGGCAATAAAGGCATGAAGTTACTGGCTTACAAGTTTTCAAGAAGGAGTTTAATTTTAAAGTGTGTGGAGGAAAGTAGATACGCCACTGAATCGTTTTCATCTTTTCTAGATGGGTCTGGTGAAAAGAGATGGGGATAAGACTCTTATGATTCAATAGTGAGTAATTGTTGTCATGACTAATTGTGACTGTCACAACTGTAGAGGTAGAAGTTTTGTAATAAAAATGGGGGAGTAGTTAATCTTACAGTCCAGAAGCAGAGGACCCTAGGACCATCAAGGGAAACAAGTACAAGAGGAATGAGGGACCTCATCCAGAGAAGCAGCAACACCAGAGATGGAGACAGAGATGAGGACATGGAGAGAGGGAGCAGTTGAGGCCTCTGGTTTCATGGGAAGAAAGGTACTGGGTGCTGGCGACCAGGAGACAGGCTTGCAGAATGTGCCCTTTGGTTGTTTAAATGATTATATGTTCCTGAGGGTTTTTGTGTACAACCCCCCTCCCCGAAAATAAAATTTAAAAAAAACACCTAAAAGCAGAGGGAATAGAAGCAAATATTGTTGAATGATGATGCATGGAGGGAATTGTAATCATTGCAATGAAACAATGGTGTAAAGCTGATGTTCTCCCATATAAATTACCACTCAGTTCACAATAAAAACTTTAAAAAACATTCAAGAATCAACAGTGCTCATTACAGTGAGATGCTCACTGAAGAGCTGAAGTCTAAGCTTGGGATTGAACACAGAGGACTGCTTTCCATGGGCATTTGATCTTGCATGTCCACATGCCTCTGCCCACACTGTTGACACACTGCTAAAACTTCGTTTTGAGGTGTTAAAGCATCCTCCCTATAGTTGTGATCTTGCTCCAAGATTGGTTGGTCCCCTGAAAGTAGCCCTACGAAGACGAAGATTTCAAGACAACTTTCAAGACACTGTTGCAATCATGGCTCAAAGCTCAGCCAAAAATATTTTTTATTAAGGGAATATGAAAGCTTGTTGACAGATAAACAAAGTGTATTGGAAAGTAGAGATTATGTAGAAAAGGGATGTATCTTTTCTAAAATACATATAAATTCTGCAGCCAGAATGCAGATAATTTTTGACTCACCCTCATATTTTAGTCTGTATTATGTTTTATCTTCTTTTAATATATAAAAGAAGTTAAAAGGGGAACACAGCCTTTAAAGAATTCTCTTTATTTAAAAATAAATATTGTGTCTTCGTTTTTATTATTTGAGTTAAAAGCATGTCAGTTTTCTAATTGAAGGTAGTTAAAATACTGTGCTGTTGTAAAGAGAAATAACACCTTTTTAGTTCTCTCTGCCAATGTCTAATATCATTATGAGGAAAGAAACAACTTTTAAGGGAAGATGTTTACAAGTTATTTTGGAAATGTTTGAACTTTGTCATTTTCACCTTCTAAGTTTTTCCTCATTCTCTGTAGTTTATCTTTCCACTGCACATTGACGTACAGCTTTTTGTTCCTAGTACTCATTACACTCATGCCTTTTTAAAAATTCATTCTAAATTATCATACGAAAGAATGAATTTTTACAATCCCATTTTGAAAAACTTTTGCTGCATAGAACATCCAATAGTTTTCATAGTAACCACTTGCAATTTTGTAGTAATACAATAGAAATGTGATTTCTTAACCCCTAATCTTTGTTTGTTTTGATCTTTCAGGGTCTTCTTTTTACTGTACAGTGTTATTTTTAAAATAACACCTTCTATATAACATGTAACCTCAAATGCCTTAGAGTTGCAGTTACAATTAAAGGCAGAGAGAAAGGGTCACAGGCAAGAAAGAAAAGGTATGTGTGTAGTTGAGGTTTATTGGTAGGGAGTCAATACAGAGTCACTGAAGCTATATTTAGACTAAAAAATACCACAAAAATTGGAAGGAATAAAAAAACAGTTCCAAATATTTTCCCAACACAAGGAATACTGTTGGTGACTATTTTGGCACTTAAGAATATGCTTTCTGTACTAGCAACTGACTAGGTTTCCTTGTCTGCCATGTCTGCCTTTTTCCTCATTGCATTCCCCCCTCTGAAGACAGTGCTACTTTTAAGTAATTACTGTGACCTACCTGTGAGTATGCCCAGGAATCTGGGCCTCCAGACAACATGCCGTAATTACAAAACCCCTTCTGGCTATCTGAGCAAGGTTTTTTAATAAACTTTTTGTCTTATTAATTGCATGCTCTGACCTATTCCATAATCAAAATTGAAAAGTAATTTCTAACCCTGTTATTTTTCCTATAGGGACATTAAAGCAGGAAATATTCTTCTAACAGAGCCAGGACAGGTGAAACTAGCTGATTTTGGATCTGCCTCAATGGCTTCTCCTGCCAACTCCTTTGTGGGCACTCCTTATTGGTATGTAAAATTAGAAAACTTGCCGTAGTTTTAAAATAGGCGTATATGAACAAGCTTGACATATTGGTCTGTTTGCCTTTGGTTTTGGACATAGTCTTACCATGTGCCTCAAAATAAAATTTCATTAGAGATAGATAACTAGCAAAAGAGACACTCCTACTTAATATAAATTTTACTATGACTTTATATTGTTCAAATAAGATTAGTGTCACTGTGTGTAAACAGAGCAGAATTATCAACTAACTGACCAAACTCAACTTTAGATTTCGTTTGAGGTTTTTCTGAACTTTTCTCTTGAGACAAAGTCTCTAGGGAAGGACAACGTACCTTCTTTGCCTCTCTCTAAGTAACCATCAAGCTAAATATCATCTTGGAAAGAAATCCACATTCTTGTCTGTGTTGTGTTTTCCAGTGCCATACCTGCATTTTCATTCTAACTTAGGTTCAACCTATTCTTTTCAGGTTCCTTTCTTTCCTTTCAGAGGTACATTGGATTTTCAATATAAGGGGCTTCAAAAAGTTTATGGGAAAATGGAATGAACAGATAGTGACTATTTCTGTGAACTTTTTGAAACCCTTCGTGTAACTTGGAAAATGCCATATATATCCCTGGAAATTTACTTACAACTTAAAAGAACAGCAACTATTTAAGTTTTTCTCCATCATCAAATAGCATTATTAAACAACTCTTCCACACACTATTGTTATTGTTAAGTGCCGTCTAACAGTTTCAGACCCAAAGCAACCTTGTTTAGGATTTCTAAGGAGTAGCTTGTGGTTTGAACCACAACCTTAAGGTTAGAAGTATAGCGCTTATCCTACAGTGCCTCACCAAGACTCAACTAACACACATTAATAGAGAACAGTTCTCTTCAGAGTATATTAAATAGCTGTGGTCCCCAAATGAAAATCCATTACGGTCAAGCAAATAAAGTAATATGCATTGTTGTTGTTAAGTGCCATCAAGTCGGTTCCGATCCATGGCAACCCTATATAGGGGCTCTGAGGAGTAACATAGCCTGTTTTTGTTTTTGTCTTTGGTTGTAATATCTTTAAAATACCTGATTATATTGTTTTATATAAATCCATAAAGCATTTTTCATGGTGTATAATTAATTTTCAAGTATTTCATATATATCCGTATAGGTAGCTGATAGAATGATCTATAATTTACATATAAAAACTGAAATACAGGGAGGTTAAGTAAGTTGCAAGCTCAAAATGGTAGTAAGTGGTAGAACCAAGATCTATGGGAAATAATGTATTATTATTGCATGTGAAGTGCCATGTATATTGCATAAATTTTGAAGAAGTTTTTTCACCAGATGAATTATACAAGGAAACAGTATCTCTATCATATAAAAATTTTAGAATACCCTAAAGAACAACTGTTTGATTGTATCATGTTGTTAGATGAATTTTGCTTTTAATTTGCACCTTGAGTTTTATACATTATCTTTGTTAGGATGGCACCAGAGGTTATCTTAGCTATGGATGAAGGACAATATGATGGGAAAGTTGATGTTTGGTCACTTGGGATTACCTGTATTGAATTAGGTGAGTAAAACGTTATCTGTTTTTATTGTGCTTTTGAGGTGAATGTTATTTTATTCATGCAACTAATATTTCATGAGTTACTGCTGTGTTGCTGTTTGTTGTGCTGTCGAGTCAGTTCTGATTCATAGCGACCCTGTACAGGGATTCCAAGTCTGTAAGTCTTTACGGGAGCAAAAAGCCTCATCTTTCTCTCACGGAACAGCTGTGTAGGTACCAGGAAATATGAGTTTATTATATTTTTTCTTGTAATATTATATAACATTAAAAGATTGGTTTCTATCTGCTGCATTTTCATGTTACTTATTTAAATAAAGGAGTTTGGACAGATATGGCTGTTAGCAAATGTGAGAACACAAGATTAAAAAGTGCTACTATGTGAAAAATGTCCCTTCTCCATCCCATGAATAATAACATATGTTCTATGTTTACTGGTGCCTTGGCAGGTTACATGTTGGGCTGCTAACAACAAGGTTAGTAGTTTCAGTCCACCAGCTGTTCTGTGGGAGAAAGAGCAGCGTTTCTGTTCCCATAAAAATTTATATTCTCGGCAACTCTACATACAATCGTTATGAATTGGGATTGACTAGATGGCTGTTGGCTTGGCTATTCTTTTTTTAAATCTTCACTGTTACATTCATTGCCTTATTTTATGCTCCAGTGTTTATTAGGGAAAATTGAAAAAGTGAAGAGTAGGCTTGTCAAAGATCTGACTCTATAGAGAGCCACTTAAGAAAAAAACTTCATATTAAAAGATACCCTGAGCCATGAAAATGTTCCCCAAATATTATTGAAATTATCTCATATTGTCTAAAAGACCATAGAATTTGTTTTGTCTATTGTATGTGTTTTAGCTTAAACATATCTTAAAATTACTGCCATCCAGTGTTGTGATGGTAAATGTAGTGAATGACTCTCTGGGAAGCATAGAGCAAGCCCTGAAATGTAACATTTGCCAATTTATGTAAATGTGACTCGTAGAACGTACAATTGAGGAAAGTGTAGTCCTGGTGTGACACTATAGGATAAGCACTGGACTACCAACCATAATACCAGTGGTTCAAGCCCACCAGCTACTCCTTGAAAACCCTATACAGGGTTGCTGTGAGTCAGAACCAACTCAGTGGCACCTAACAAAAATGGCATGCACTTCCAGAGCTGGTATTAGCTGTCTGCATCATAGCACTGCCTTTTTCTAGACATTTGTACATATTTAAACTCAAAATATTTCATCTTAAAAAAAAAAAATCACTTCTTTAAAAAGTGTGTTCTTTTTAAAAAATTTAGATTGTAATTGTTACTTAATTTTTTTATCGACTCCAAATTTATCCTGTGTGAATTACTGAATTCCAGTTTCCATTTCAGACTATAGTTTTCTCTTTCCCTAAAGTATTTAGCCTGTAAAAAAGAGTGTGAAAACTTCATATTACATTTTAAATGGTTTTATTCACCCCTTCCAACAAAGAAATATCTGGTAAAGATGTACAATTTTTATATACATTTTTTACATAACTGAGATTAATATAAAAAATGAACAGAAATCCAAGTGGAAATTTAAAGTATTATTTGTTTCAATAAGTAATGATTCACGTGATTTAGAATTAATTATCCAGTTTCTATCCATTCTCAGCCATCACACACACAGGGAACCTCTTAATTAGTTTCTTCTGCATTCTTCCAGATTTCTTTATGACTATACAAACAAATATGAATACACACTTCTTTTATCAGGTATATTTCCAAGTTAACATAGCCACGTGATTTTTTTTAATGTTTTATTGTGAATTATGTGATAGGAGAAAGATGAGGCTGTCTGCTCATAGGGTCTCTATGAGCTTTAATTAACTTAGTGAAAGTGGACTTAGAGTTTGGGATTAATGGATATTCAAGTGGTAGTTGTTGTTGTTGTTGTTGTTAAGTGCCGCCGAGTCAGTTCCGACCCATAGCGACTCTGAACAGGATTTCCAAGGCTGTAAATCTTTACGGGAGCAGAGAGCCTCATCTTTCTCCCGCGGAACAGCTGGTAGTTTCGAACTGCTGACCCTGAAGTTCACAGCCCGATTCATAACCACTACGCTACCAGAGCTCCTTAAGTGGTAGTTATTGGGTTTTTTATATTCTTATACCATGCTATTCACTCTTTCATTGAAAGGGAAATTAATGTAATGCGTTCATTTACACTGATTTTTTTGGAGGCTCTGCAGAAATATTTGTATACTTTAAAAAGGGCTTAAAATGAACTTTTAGCACTATTATGTGTAGCTTGACAAGTTAATATTGGCCAAATTCATTGAGTCAATACTAGCCAAGATAACTTTGAAGAGATAGAATTTGAACAAAAGATCACTTCACTAAAATTCATGCCAAATAATTAAATCAGTTTTGAATTGATGCAAGGAGAGACTAATAGCCAATAAAATAGAATTTAAAAACCTAAAGGTGACTCATATATAAGTAGAATTTGTATGACACAAAAAAGAAATCTAAATGAATGAATGAAAGACGGCCTGTTTAATAAGTGATACTGACGCAATGTTAGTTACATGATAGAAACTACAATTAGTTTCCTAGCTAATGCCATGCACAAAAATAAATTCCAGCTTGATTAAATGCCCAAAAAGTGAAACTTTAAGAAGCTTCTCTGTGCCTCAGTTTTCTCCTTTATAAAATACCTGGTACATAATAAAAACTATAGTCTATAAGTATTATTATTGTTGTTATTGCTATTATTCTAAGAGCTTATCTCTGTGATATCAGACTGTTGTTGTTCTTGTATACTCGAATCTATTCTGACTCATAACAATCCTATAGACTTTCCAAAGTTGTAATTTATACAAAATTTATACAAAAGCAAACTGCCAAATTTTGTCCCTTGCAGTGGCTGGTGGGTTCAGACCATTGACCTTTTGGTAAGCAGCCATGCACTTAATCACTGTGCCACCAGCACTCCCTTGATGGCAGGATAAGGAGGAATTTTTCTATTTTTTTTAAAAGTATAAAGAAAAATGGTAACGTTTACTACTATAAATATAAAGCTATATTAAACACAAAAATTAAAAAACAAATCCCATACTAGAAAATATATATAACATCAGAGTATTGCTGTTGTTAGGGACTGTCAAATTGATTCTGACTCATGGTGATCCTCTGCACAACAGATAGAACGCAGCCCAGTCCTGAGTCATCCTCACAATTGTTGTTAAGCGTGAGCCCATTGCTGCTGCCACTGTGCCAATCCATCTTGTTGGGGATTTTACTCTTTTTTACTGACCCTCCACTTTACCAAACATAATGGCCTTCTGAATAACTTGTTCTAAGTATGAGAGATGAAGTGTCACCATCCTAGCTTCTAAGAAACATGCTGGCTGCACGACTTCCAACATAGATTTGTTTGTTCTTCTGGCATTCCATGGTACTTCTAATATTCTTCACCAACACTATAACTTAAATGCATCAATTCTATGGTTGTCTTTATTCATTGCCCAACTTTCACATGTATATGAGCTACTGAAAATACCATGGCTTGGATTAGGTGCTCCTTAATCCTCAAACTGACATTTATGCTCTTGAACAGTTTAAAGAAGTCTTATGCACCAGATTTGCGCAATGCAATACATTGTTTGATTTCTTGACTGTTGCTTCCATGAGGCTTGATAGTGGATCCAAGCAAAATGAAGTCTTTTGCAACTTCAGTCTTTTCTCCATTTGTCTTGATGTTATTTGTTGGTCCTTCTGTCAGGATTTTTGTTTTTTTATACTGAAGTGAACCCCATACTGAAGGCTGTGGTCTTTGATCCACATTAGTAAGTATTTTAAATCCTATTGACTTTCAGCAAGCAAGGTTTTATCATCTGCATATAGCAGGTTGTTAATGAGTCTTCCTCCAATTCTTAAGCCACATTTTTCTTCATAGAATCCATTTTGTCAGATTATTTGCTCAGCATACAGACTGAATAACTATGTTGAGAGAATATAAAACTGATGTACGTCTTTTCTAAATTTAAACCATTCACTATCCCCTTGTTCTGAGTATTGTTGTTGTTGTTGTTAAGTGCCATAGAATCAGTTCCAACCCATAGCAACCCTGTATAGGGTTTCTGAGGAGCAGCTGGTGAGCTTGAACCACATTGTTAAAATACATCTATTGAAGAAAAAAACTAAATGGGCAAGAACTATCAAAAGATATTTGACCTTGTTATTAATCAGGGAATGCAAGTTAAAAACATTTTACAGTAATCAGGTTGGACACACGTTTAAAGTCTGAAGAGAATAAGTTTCAGGAAAGTTTCTAAGGAAATAGAAAGCTGTATACACTGTTGGTAGAAATGTAAATTGGAATATCCCCTTGGGAATGCAAATTGTTGAAGCACAGTAAAGTTGCTGAGTAGCATTCTCAGTGACCCAACATTTTACTTATTAATATATACTGTAGAGAAATCCTTATGCCTGTACACTGGAAAGCATATTCAAGGGTGTAGTCTTGTTTCTGGGCCTTCCATAAAAGAAACTACTTTCATTCAAAGGAGAATGGACAAATAAAGTATGGCAGAAAGGAAAAACACCAAAAAGATATTTAATTGGGCTTTGCTGACCATTCAAAAACTTAAGACTTTATGGATCAAAGCCAACTATGGATAACATTGCAATGAATGGGAATTCCAGAACATTCAAAGTGCTCAGAGGAACCTGTACAGAGACCAAGAGGTAGTCATTAGAACAGAACAAGGGGATACCGAATGATTTAAAATCAGAAAAGGTGTCTTGACGGGGTTCTGTCCTTTCACCATATTTACCCAATATGTATGCTGGGCAAATAATCCAAGAAATTGTATTATACGAAGATTATGACATCAGGGATGGAGAAAGACTCTCATTAACAACCTGAGATATGCAGATGACACACCTTGCTTTCTGGAAGCGAAGAAGACTTTGAATACTTACTGATGAAGATCGAAGAGCACAATCTTCAGTCTGAAAGTTAACTGGACCAATAAATAACATGATAAATGGATATGCATGTGAAGTAAGTATAAGAAAGACTGTAGAAGAATATAATAAGTATATAAGGAAGATTGTAGAAAAATCGGTTCATTTGAATTATTACATTGGCAAAATATATTGAATGTACCATGGACTGTCAGAAGAACAAACAAGTCTTTCTTCAAAGAAGTACAGCCAGAATACTCCTTAGAAAGCAGGGATGCTAAGACTTTGTCTCTTGTACTTTGGACACTCCACTTAACCAAGCATGAGGTCCCTGGAGAACGACCTCATGCTCAGTGGAAGACCCTCAAGAAGATGGATTGGTACAGTGGCAGCAACAATGGGTTCAAACCTAAGAACAATCATGAGGATGACACAGGATTAGACAATATTTCGTTCTCTTGTACTTCTTCCAAGACAGATTAGTTTATTCTTCTGACATTCCATGGTGCTTTCATTATCCTTCACTAACTCCATAACTCAAATGCATTGGTTCTTCTGTGGTCTTCCTTATTCGCTGTCCACCTTTCACATGCATATGAGGTAGTTGAAAATACTGTGGCTTGGGCCAGGCGCACCTTAGTCCTCAGAGTGACATCTTTACATTTTACCACTTTAAAGAGTTCTTCTGCAGCTGATTTGCCTGATGCAATCAGTTATTTGATATTTTGTAAGCTGTTTCCATAATACTTGATTGTGCAACAAAGCAAAAAGAAGTCTTTGACAACTGGTAGCCTAGCTTACAGCATCACAGGTGCTCACAAGCCATCACAGTATGCCAAACTGACAGTTATTAGCTAATTATATTCATATGGTGGTGATGGTATGCCATGGAGTTGATTCCGATTCATAGCAACCCTGCAAAGGGTTTCAAAGGCTGTAAATCTTTACAGGAGCAGAATGCCTCATCTTTTTCTGGTGGAATAGCTAGTAGTTTTGAACTGCTGACTTTGAGGTTAGCAGCCTAACTTGTAACCACTACACTACCATATACTATTATAACCATTGTATCTGTAATAATATATAGTTATTATGGTTTATTTCTATTTTTCAAAATTTATGTTCTAGGAAGTAAAAACTGCATTGCATGCTTAATTACAATGAGACAATAGCAAAAATTGTTCAGTTGAACTTACTATCAATTAGGTTCAACTATTCAAGTGCCTACCCATTAATTTAACAATTTTTTCTGACCAAAATCTTTATGAAATGTAACATGGGCTATACTCTTTATAACTGTCCTTAAAAGAGCAAATAACAAATGTTCCTTCATGATGATTCAGAATATTCATCTCATGAGTTTTTGTACTGTGTAGATATAGTAACTACTTAAGTTTCAGTTAGTGGTTGAAATTGGTCCAAATAGGTCAAGATCTTGGGACATAGCTTAGTACTTGATATCTTGAGACAGTCCTTAGCTATCTTGATGCAGTATTTCTTACTCTCTGATTTTATGTTTCTTAAGAAAATTAATTGAAATATGTATAACAATAACCTAGTCTTAATTACCTTTTATATAATGATTTACTGAATCAAAGAGCAAAGCAACCTTCTTCCAAATTGCCATCCTCTAAGGACCTCTGGTGGAGTCTTGGTGTGACACTACAGGTTAATGCGCCAGACGGCAAAGCCATTTGAACTGCAAGGCTGGTGGTTCAAACTCACCAGCCACTCCTCGGAAACCCTATTCAGGGTCACTGTGGGTTGGAACCAACTCGATGGCACTTAACAACAACAACAAGGAGCTCTGGTAGCTCAGTGGTTATAAATCAGGCTGCTAACCTCAAGATCGGCAGTTCTAAACTACCAGCTGTTCCATGGGAGAAAGATGAGGCTTTCTGCTCCCATAAAGATTTATAGCCTTGGAAACCCTGTGCAGGGACACTATGAGTCGGAACTGACTCCACGGTACTTAACAACAACAATAGCAGTTATTCCTTCAAATTGCCTGGTGACTCTGGTAAAGAGCTTGGCACTAATCAATTTTGGCAGTTCAAACCCACCAGCCTCCCCACAGGAGTCAGATATGGTAGTCTGCTTCTATAAAGATCAATAGCCTTGGAAACCCTGTGAAGCAGTTCTACTCTGTAGGTTACTACTAGGCTGTAGGGTTCCTATGAGTTGAAATCAACTCCAAGATACAACAACAGCATTGATGTATGCTTCAGAGCACAGACTTTGCCATCCAATAAAGAGGAATTCAAATTCCAGCTCTGCCATTTATTGTTGTTGTTGTTATTAAGTGCCTTCTAGTTGATTCTGACTCATAGTGACCCTGTACAAGGTTTCCGAGGAAGGGTTAGTGAGTTTGAACCACTGACCTTGCAGTTTGCAGTCCAGTGCTTATCCTGTAGTGCCAAACCATATGTCTCTGTCTGTTATTACTTTTGTTAAGAGGTATGGATGTAAAAGGGGTGTTTTTTTTAAAAAACTCCTCCAGATATAACCCTAAAAAAAGTATTATTTTAAATTTTCTATAATGTTTTAAGTTTAATGAAATTACATGTACATTTACTAGCAGCTATTTTAACTCCTGTAAAATTGTATATTCAGATTTCTTACCTTATGGTGCTACCACTCGCCTGTCAATTTGTCATTCTTTAGTGACTTGCGTGTTGCTGTGATTCTGGAACTTATACCACTGGTATTTTAAATACCAGCTGGGTCACCCATGGAGGACAGGTTTTAGCTGAACTTCCAGACTAAGACAGACTCTAGGGATAAGGAGAGACGGACTACTTCTGAGCATTTAGTCACTAAAAACCTCATGAATAGCAGTGGAACTCTGTCGGCACTGGAATATTGGATGTTGAAAAATGATGAAGAACACCAGAATACTGTCAGATGTAGTGCCGGAAAATGAGCACCTCAGGTTAGAAAGCACTCAAAATACAATTGGAGAAGAGCTGCCTCCTCAAAGTAGAGTTGACCATGATGACATGAATGGAGTAAAGCCTTCAGGACCTTCATTTGCTGATGGGGCACAACTCAAAACGAGGAGAAACATCTGTAAACATCCATTGATAATAGGAACATAGAATGTATGAAGTATGAATGCTAGAAAATGGGAAAATGTCAAAAATTAAATGGAACACATAAGCATCACTATCTTAGGCATTAGTGAGCTGAAGTGTACTGGTATTGGCCATTTTGAATCTGACAACCACATAGTGTACCATGCCAGGAATGACAGATTGACGAGTAATGTCGTCACATTCATCATCAAAAACAACATATCAAGATGTATCTTAAAGTAAAACACTGTCTGTGATAGGAAAATATCCATACACCTATAAGGAAGACCAGTTACTCAAATTTATATGTCAACCACTAAAACCAGTGAGGATGAAATTGAAGAATTTTACCAACTTCTTCAAAGAGCTCTGGTAGCATAGTGTTTACATGTCAGGCTGCTAACCTCAAGGTCAGCAGGTGGAAACTACCAGGTGTTCTGTGGGGGAAAGATGAGATTTTCTGCTCCCATAAAGATTTACAGCCTCAGAAACCCTGTGCAGGGCTGCTATGAGTCAGAACTGACTTCATGGCACACAACCAACAACAACAACTTCTTTGCTCTGAAATTTATTAAATATGCAATCAAGATATATTGATAATTACTGGTGATTGGAATGTAAAGGTTAGAAACAAAGAGGAAGGATCAGTAGCTGGTGAGAGAAACAATGCTGGAGATCACATAATAATCACATAATAGAATTTGTAAGACCAATGACTTATTCATTGCAAATACCGTTTTAAAACTACATAAAAGACGAACTATATACATGGCCCTCACCAGATGGATTATACAGAAATTAAATTGACTTCCAACTGTAGAAAGAAAAAAGCCCCATGTCATCAGCCAAACTAAGACCAGGGCAGACTGTGGGACAGACCATCAGTTGCTCATATACAAGTTCAAGATGAAGATGAAGAAAATGAAGACAAGTCAACAAGAGCCCAAACATGACCTTGACCATATCCCATCTGAATTTAGAGATCATCTGAAGAATGGGTTTTATGCATTAGACACTAAAGACCGAAGTCCAGAAGAGTTGTGGGATGACATCAAGAATATTATACAGGAAGAAAGCAAATGGTCTTTAAGAAGACAAAAAAGAAGGAAAAGGACAAAATGGATGTCAAAATAGACTCTGATACTTGCTCTATAGTGTTAGAGATGTTAAAGTAAATGGAAGAAATGAGGAGGTAAAAGAGATGAACAGAAAAATTGGAAGGTCAGCTCAAGAAGACAAAGTCAAATATTGTAATGAAATGTGCAAAGACTTGGAGTTAGAAACAGCTGAAGGAAAAATGCAAGCCTCAACTTGCAATATTGAAGGATACTATGGGCAATAGGAGTCCTAGTATGGTGCTGTGGGTTAATATGTCGGGCTACAAAGTCAGTTTGAATTACAAGGTCAGATGTTCAAGCTCACCATTCGCTTCTCACTATGGGTCCAAAACCACTCGACAGCACTGAATAACAACAGTGGCCAATAAGGAATTCTGATGTGGTGCTGTAGGATAAGCACTCTACTGCAAAGTTGGTTTGAACGACAAGTCAGCAGTGCAAACTCGCCAGCTGCTCCTTGGAAACACGATACAGGGTAACTGTGTGATAGAATTGACTCAACATCACTTAAAAACAATAATAACATTGGGAATTATATTGAATGATTCAGAAAGCATCAAAAGAAGATGGAAGGAATACCTAGCCACTGTGCCAAAAAGAAATGGTTGATATTCAACCATTTCAACATATGATATAGAGCAAATGATACTGAAGGAAGAATTCCAAGATGCACTGAAGGCATTAGAAAAGAACAAGGTTCCTGAAATTGGTAGAATTCAAATTGAAATCTTTCAACAAACTGAGACAACAATGGAGACACTCACTCATTTATGCCAAGGAGTTTGGAAGATAGCTAGCTCTCTGGACAACTGAATGGCAGAGATCCATATATGTGCCCATTACAAAGAGAGGTGATCCAACGGAATGCAGAAATCACCCAGAAAATATCATTACTATAACATGAAAATAAAATTTTACTAAAGATAATTCCAAAACAGCTACAGCAGTACATTGGCAGCCTGGATTCAGATGGGGACATGAGACAAGGAATATCATGGCTGACCTAAGATGGATCTTGGCTGAAAGTAAAGAATACCAGAAAGATGTTGACTTGTGCTTTACTGATTATGCAAAGGCTTTCGATGGAGTGGATCATGAAAAGCTATGGACAACATTGCGGAGCATGAGTATTCTGCAACATTTACTTGTGTTCATGAGGAACCTATACATAGACCAAGAGGCTTATTGCTTGAACAAAACAAGGGAACACCAAATGGTTTAAAATGAGGAAAGGTGTGTTCCAGGGTGATTCTTTCACCATACTTATTCAATCTGTATGCTGAGCAAGTAATCCAAGAAGCTGCCTTATATGAAGAAAAACGTGGCACTAGGATTAGAGGAAGACACATTAACAACCTGCAATATACAGATGGTGCAACCTTCCTTGTTGAAAGTGAAGAGGATTTAAAATATTTACAGATGAAGATCAAAGACCACAGCCTTCAGTATTGGTTGCACCTCAATGTAAAGAAAACAAAAATCCTCACCACTGGACCAATAAACAACATCCATATAAATTAAGAAAAGACTCAAGTTGTCAAGTACTTCATTTTGATTGGATCAACCATCAATACTCAGCAGCAGTCAAAAAATCTCATGATGCATTGTATTAGGCAAATCAGCTGCACAAGACCTCCTTAAAGTATTCAAGAAAAAAGATACTAATTTGAGGACTAAAGTGTGCCTTAACCAAACCCTGGTATTGTGAATAGCTTCATATGAGTGTGAAAGTTAGACACTGAATAAGGAAGACCATAGTAGAATTGATACATTTGAATTACAGTGTTGGAGGGAGGATTTTGACAGTACTATGCACTGTCAGGAGTCCTGGTGTGGCGCTGTGGGCTAATGCGTCAGACTGCAAAGTCATTTGAACTGCAAGGCCCATGGTTCAAGCTCACCAGCTGCTCCTTGGAAACCCTATACAGGGTCGCTATGGGTCAGAACTGACTCGACAGCACTTAGCAACAACAAGTGCACTGCCAGAAGAACAAACAAATTTGTGTTGGAACAAGTACAGCTGCATGCTCCTTAGAAGACAGGATGGCAAGACTTTGTCTCTCATACTTCAGACATATGATCAGGAGGGTCAAGGCAAAAAATGAAGACTCCTCATCTAGATGAACTGAATGCATCCCACATGACAATACATTATTCAGGCACAGTGGCAACAGCAGTGGGCTTAAGCTTATAAACGATTGTGAGATTGGTGTTTTTTTTTCTGTTGTGCATAGGGTTGCTCTGAGTTAGTACCAATTTGATGTAACCTAATGACAACAAACCTTATGATGATTTTCTAGATTAATTGGAAATGTATATTTAAAGTGATTATTTTATCTAGTACATAGCTACATATTCAATAAATGTTTACTATTATCAGCCAATTCTGATAAGGACTGTTTCATCTACATGTTTTTAAAGGCATGAACAAAAGGGATATATGAGACCATGGGGAAACAGTGCCTGCTTCTAGCAGTATTCAGAATCTATGTTGCCACCCACGGACTTTCCTCCATATTTTATACATCCACTTGAAAACAGGGATATTTTGCAGTTAGCAACATCCTATAATTATAACTGACAACGTTTTTTGTTTTTTTTTTTAGATATGCAAAAATAGTGGTTCATATTGCAGTCAATGGTGTTTTAGATTCTGGTAAATAGTAGTAGATGCTCAGTAAATATTTAGAAAATAAAATAATTATCTATGACACTTAGCTTCTTAGCAATTATACAAAATTTTTATATTAGTAATATAGTAAATGAAAAGAAGATGCAAAGAGCAAACCCCCTTCCAAGACTGAGACTCAATGGGAATACATGCTCTGATTGGTGACCACATTCATCACTGATCAGGGGAAGTGAGAGAAAAAGAAAATGAAGCTGCGAGCTAAGCCCAACCACATTCAATACACTCCTGTGAACTCAGGTGGAGACCTGGTTGGTCAGCAGTGTGGTAAGACCTGGGGACTCTTGGGCCCAGAGTCAGTGACATAGCCACAGAGGACTAGAGTGGAGAGTGGAGCATCCAGCTGATAAGAAGACAGGGCACATGCATAAGAACACCCATACTTGTAGATAATACCCACTTGACCTTGCTTCAATGACTGGATGACCAGAGCTCAACTAGAAGAAGAAAGAAGAGGAAAAAAAGAGTAATCTGATTAACTTGACCTACACTTATGGATGCAGTAGCTCAAAAGAGGGAACAAATCCTTACAGCAAGAATCATTCCCACCCCCTCCCTACATAGAGTAGACAGGGATGAGCAACTTGGACATTGGCTACTACCCAAAATGGGGGGAGGAGGGCTACAAAGGCAAGAAGTGACTAGCTTACAAGCTTTCAAGAGGGAACCTAGATGCAGAGGGTGTGGAAGAAGGTAAAATCATTGAGTAGTATCCAATCTGTCTGGGCAGGGCTGATGAAAGGAAATGCGGATAGGTCTCTTGTGATACAATAGTGAATAATTGTTATCAGGACTGATTGTGAGGGTTGGAAATACAAAGGTAGACATTTTGTAGCAAAAGGAGGGGGGTGATTGACTTTGCAGTCTAGGAGTGAAAGTCCCTGGGTCCATCAATGGAGAAGAGCGGAGAGTGGGACCCTACCCAGAGAAGAAGAGACACCAGAGATGGGGGCAAAGAAGAGCACATGGAAAGATGGAGCAGCTGGGGATTTTAGACCCAGAGAGGGTGAGGGGCTGTGTGCTAATGACCGGGGGACAGGCTTGCAGGGTGTACCCTTTGGTTGGTTGATGATGCATGGAAAGGATTGTAACCATGGCAGTGAAACGATATATGATAGGATGAATGTAAAGCTAATGTTCTCCCATGTAAACTATCACATAATTCACAATAAGATGTTTTAAAAAAAATGGAGGAAAAAAAAAAAGAAGATGGAAAGAATACACAGAGTCACCATACCAAAAAGAAATGGTTGATGTAAAACCATTTCAAGAGGTAGCATATGATCAAGAGCCAATGATCCTGAAGGAAGAAGTCCAAGGTGCATTGAAGGCATTGGTAAGGAACAAGTCACCAGAACTTGATGAGATGCAAATTGAAATCTTTCAACAAACTGATAGGGCACTGGAGGCACTCACTCATCTATACCAAGAAATTTAGAAGACAACTACCTAGCCAACTGATTGGAAGAGATACATATTTGTGCCCATTCCAAGGAGAGGTGACCCAACAGAATGCAGAAATCACCGGACAGTATCATTGATATCCCATACAAGTAAAGTTTCCCTGAAGATAATACAAAAATGGCTGCAAACATGCATTGACAGAGAGCTTCCAGAGATTCAAGCTGGATTCATAAGGGGACGTGGAATGAGGGATGTCATTGCTGACATCAGATAGATCTTGGCTGAAAGCAGAGAATACCAGAAAGATGTTTACCTGTGCTTTATTGACTACACAGAGGCTTTCAATCGTGTGGATCATGACAAACTATGAACAATATTGTGAAGTATGAGTATTCCAGAATACTTAAATTGTGCTAATGAGGAACCTGTGTATAGAACAAGAGAACACAGAACAGAACTTAAAATTAGGAAACGTGTGTCCCAGAGTTATATTCTTTCACCATAATTATTCAATCCAAGAAGGTAGGTTATATAAAGAAAAATGTGGCGTCAGGATTGGAGGGAGGACTCATTAACAAACTACGATATGCAGGTGATGCAACCTTGCTTGCTGAACGTGAAGAGAACTTGAAATACTTATTGATGAAGAGCAAAGACCACAGCCTTTGGTATGGGTTGCACTTCAATATAAAGAAAACAAAAATCCTCACCAGTGGACCAATAAACAACATCCATATAAGTGGAGAAAAGACTGAAATTTTCACGGACTTCATTTTGCTGAAATCATCCATCAACACTCATGGAAGTAGAAGTCAAGAAATCAAATGATGCATTGTATTAAGCAAATCTTCTGCACAAGACGTTTTTAAAGTATTGAAGAGCAAAGATGTCAGTGTGAGGAAGCCATTGTGCTTTTAGTAACTGCATAGGTATTCAAAAGTTGGACATTGAATAAGGAAGAGCATAGAAGAATTGATGCATTTGAGTTATGGTATTGGAGAAGAATATTGAAAGTCCCATGGACTGCCAAAAGAACAAACAAATCTGTGTTGGAAGGACAACCAGAGTGATCCTGGCCAGATTTCATCTCTCATACTTCAGACATATATTATCAGGAGGGACTAGTCCCTGGAGAAGGGTATCCTGTTTGGTAAAGTGGAGGGTTGGAGAAAAAGAGGAAGAATCCCAAATAAGATGGATTGGCACAATGGAAGCAGCAATGGGCTCAGTCATAGCAACAGGTAGCCCCAGGACTGGGCAGTGTTTCGTTCTGTTGTGCATAGGCTCGCTATGAGTTGGTACTGACTCAATGGCACCTAACAACAGCAACAATATTGTAAATCATATGAGTACCTCCTGATAGCTTTAGCATAGATTTCTATCTGCTAAATTACCTTTGTTAAGGTAAATGTACATTGAAAAAAGATTTTTTTTTATATGAAAGAAGAAAGTTAAACTGCTTCAGATATAACCCTAGGAAAAGTATTGCTCTAAATTTTCTGTAATGCTTGAGGTTTAATGAAATTCCATGTACAAATAATATGCTTGAAATTGTACTTTTATTGCTAAAATTACATTAAAAGTTGTGG
>NW_006408596.1:9748412-9774153 GCF_000296735.1 Chrysochloris asiatica
CAATGGCTCTGTCTTAAGTTGCCGAGGTTCCACGTGATCCTTACCCGTTCCCCTTTCCTTTTGACATGTCTTCTAAAATAATTTATGTCTCAAAAAACACTGTAATCTATAAATTGAATTACTGAGGTAACATCACAAAGCAGGAAAATGATAATATTATCAGTGCTGTTTCTCTTTTTCAGGAGCAAGCTCTATAGTTCCCAAATGATTATGCCTGATTTAGGAATTATCTTTGCTAAATTGACTTTCCATTGAATGCATGACTCATAGCAACCCCATGACTGCAGAGTAAAACTGTTCAATCCCTGTTCAAGGCTATAACCTTGCCACAAGCACATATCCAGGCCTGACTTCCAAGGCGTCTCTGGGTAAAAGCTTTCAGCTAGTAGTTTGACGATTGATTCAACAACAGCAACAATAAAGTTGCCTTCCATACAAGGGACTAGTTAATGCATGAGTCCTCTGAAAAATCGTGGGCATTGAGTTCTCAGTCACCAGATATGTTATTGTTTGTTATTTTGAGAGAACTTAATCTGATGCATTTAGTTCACCAGCAGAGACCATGATAGAAGCTGGCAAACGGTCTGTCAGCTTTGCTCAAGGAATTGATTGAGTCCAGAAATGAATTCTCCAGGGAGAGGCAGGGCATAAATATTGTTGTCATGCAGTGTCTTTGCCTTGAATTTTCTTCCTTTCCAGTAAGCACTCATTTTTAATGCGTTAAATATGAATGCTACTTTAGGGGTTCTAATGATGTGTTTAGTTATGTTTTTTTCATTGGGAAATACTAGTACTGTCTTGGGTAAAATGCACATAATGGAGAGAGATCGTGGGCTAGTGAAGAAACCACAGACTTTTGAGTCTTATAAGACTTGGTTGAAATCTAAATGGAACCACTTCCTATGTGACTTAGTTTCATAATTTAGTCTACCTGAACCTGGTTCTTCAAGTTGGGAAATTGAGGTAATAATGAATGTTGGCCAACCTATTGTGAATAATGTAAGTTAGAGACCTAAAACACTGAGTGCTTGGCATGTGATAGGAATTCAACAAATGGTAGCAGTTATTATTATAATAAGCCTAGCTCATAAAAGATGTCAGCTTCAGGACTAAGATGCACCTCACCCAAGCCATGGTATTTTCAATAATATCATATGCATGCGAAAGTTGGACAGTGAATGAGGAAGACCGTAGAAGAATTGATGTATTTGAGTTATGGTGTTGGAGGAGAATATTGAAAGTGCCACAGACTGCCAAAAGAACCAACAAATCTGTTGGAAGAAGTACAGCCAGAGTGCTCCTTGGAGGCCATGGTGGCCAGACTTCGTCTCTCATACTTCACACATATTGCCAGGAGAGACCAGTTGCTGGAGAAGGATATCATATTTGGTAAGGTGGAGGGTAAGAGAAAAAGAGGAAGATCCCTCTTTTTCAAGTGAGATGGATTGGCAAAGTGGCAGCGTCAATGGGCTCTAGCGTTACAATCATTGTGAGGTTGGCCTAGGATGGGGCAGTGTTTCATTCTGTTGTGCACAGGGTCACTATTAGTCGGTACCAACTTGATGGCACCGAACAACAACAACAGTTCATAAAAATCTTTGGCCTTTTCTGGGAGCCTTGCTCTAACAACAGGGTCACTCCTTGATCTTCAGTATTAAAGTAAAGCTCTAATTTAGTGTGGTCCTTACCAAGCCGAGCTATCAGTAGTCTTCGTCTTCATTGAACTGACCTTCCTAAACCTTAGTTTCATAGAACACAGATGGAAAAGACACAAAAATTTGATCACTATGTTTAATCTAAGTAGAAATCAGTATTTTCTTTTAACTTGCTTAGCTTTTTTTTAGTTGTTGTTGTTTTCTTTTTTTTAGTACTTCCACTCTTTTCCATTCATTTGAGAAAATATGGATTCCATTTCACAAGACAGTTTACCAGTTTCTCTTCTGCTGACTATATAAAAGCTCTGTGTAAATTACTGTATTCTGTAGTAAGGGTTGACATGCTTCCTATAAAGGCCACATGATAAATATTTTGGGCTCTGTAAGTTGTGCAGTCTTTGTCATAACTACCCTACTCTACTGTTGTAGAATGAAAGCAGCCATAGACATTAAGTTAATGGATGGGCATGACTGTGTTCCAATAAAACTTTATTTACAAAAGCAGGCTGCCAGCTGAATTTAACTCATGGTCTATAATAGTTTACCAAGTCTTACTTTATAGTATTCTGGCCTAGCAATGAACCATTTCACCATGGTTATTTACGCTGTAGTTCATTTAACAAAATACATGACTATAAGTGAGGCCATCTGAAGCTAATACTGAGTGAATGCTTCCCAGCATACGGAACACTTCTTTACTAGAGCAATTCTACTGTCTATGGCAGCTGTCTTCTTATCTTGTTAACTTGTTATTGTTGTGAAGTGCTATGGAGTTGGTTTCTACTCATACTATTGTTGTTGTTGTGAAGTGCCATGGAGCCTCTTCCTACTCATAGGGCGTAATCTTTTATTATTTTTTATATCATTTATTTTTGTGTTGAGAATATACACAGCAGAACATACACAATTCAATAGTTTCTACTAGTACAAGTCAATGACATTAATTACATTCTTCAAGTTGTGCCACTCAATGTTGTAAATCTTTGCTGAAAAAGAAAGCCTCATCTTTCTACTGCAGAGTGACTGGTGGGCTCAAACTGCCAACCTTTTTGTTCACATTCCAGTGCTTATCCTACAGAGCCACTGTGCTCTAATAGCAACTAATATTAGCGACCCTGTATAGAGTTTCTGAGGAGCAGCTGGTGGGTATGAATGGCCAACCTTGCAGTTAGCAGTCCAGTATGTATCCTGCAGTGCCACACCAGGGCTCCAAGGAGAGCTATGTTGTTATTGTTAGGTGCCATCGAGTCATTACTTATTCATAGCAACCCCACGTACAACAGAATGAAACACTGCCCGGTCCTATACCAACCTCACAATCACTGCTACGCTCGAGCCCACTGCTGGTACTGCTGGTGCCACTGTGCCAATCCATCTCATTGGGATTCTTCCCTTTTTTCTCCAACCGTCCTCTTTGCCAAATAGGATATCCTTCTCCAGGGACTGAACTCTCCTGATAATATGTCCAAAGTATGAGAAACAAAGTCTGGCCATCCTAGCTTCCAAAGAGCCTTTTAACTGTACTTGTTCCAACATAGATTGATAGATTCATTTGTTCTTTTGGCAGCCCATGGTACTTTTAATTTTCTCTTCTAACACCATAACTCAAATGCATCAATTCTTCTTTGGTCTTCTTTATTCACTGTCTAACTTTCACATGAATATGAAGTTAATGAAAATACCATGGCTTGGGTCAGGCGCACCTTAGTCCTCAAACTGACATCCTTGCTCCTAAATACTTTAAAGAAGTCATGTGCAGCAGATTTGCCCAGTGCCATATGTCGTCTGATTTCTTGACTGCTGCTTCTATGACTGTTAATGGTTGGTCTTTGATAACTTCAGTCTTTTCTTTATTTATATGGATGGTGTTTAATGGCCCAGTTGTGAGGATTTTTGTTTTCTTTACATTGAGGTGCAACCCATACTGAAGGCTGTGGTCTTTGATCTACATCAGTATTTTCAGTCCTCTTTGCTTTCATCAAGCAAAATTCTATCAATCTGCAGATTGCAAGCTGTTAATGACTCTTCTTCTAATCCTGATCCCATATTTCTCTTCATATAATCCAGCTTCTCAGATTATTTGTTCAGCATACAGATTTAATCAGTATAGTGAAAGAATACAACCCTGGCACACACCTTTCCTAATTTTAAATCATTCGATGTTCCCTACTTCTTTTCGAACAGCTCCCTCTTGGTCTATGTACAGGTTCCTCATGAACACAATTAGGTGTTCTGGAATACTCATTCTTCGGAATGTTGTCCATAGCGTGTCATGATCCACTGAATCGAAAGCCTTTGCATAATCAGTAAAGCAGAGGCCAACATCTTTCTGGTATTCTCTGCTTTCAGCCAAGAGCCATCTTATACCAGCAATGACATCTCTTGTTCCACGTTCTCTTCTGAATCCTGCTTGAACCTCTGGAAATTTTCCTTCCAGTATATGGTTGCAGCCATTTTTGTATTCTCATTAGCAAAATTTTACTAGCATGTGATATTGATGATATTATCCAGTGATTTCTGCATACCCTTGGGTCACCTCTGTTTGAAATGGGTGCAAATATGGATCTCTTCCTGTCAGATGGAGAGCTATAGGAGTTCCAAAAGAGACATCATGATGGAATGGAGCAGAATAAATCCTTTGTTATAAGAAATACCTACTCGCTGAGTTTTCTTTAAAATAGGTTTGACCAGGCCTTGCTTATTATTTTATCTTCTTCCTCCCACTTCCTGCTTTCTTTTCTTCCTCTAGAAGTCCTTTGACTTGGATAACCCTGTAAATGGTTTATTGAATCATTTGAGCTTCTCTGGTATGTTAACAATGATTAAGATGTTCCATTTCTTAGTACTCTCTTTTTCCTTGTTTCATTCTACTGTTCTTTGTTTTCTGCACTATTTAATGAGTACGTTGTTATACCAAGGTGTGTCAAGTCAGTTCTGACTAATAGCAACCCTACCTGTTTTAATTTTCTTCAGCTTCAGTCTAAACTTGCATATGAGCAACTGATGGTTCCATAGTCTTCCCTGGCCTTGTTTTGGCTGATTATAGTTTTTCCACCATCCCTTCTACAGATGTAGTCAGTTTGATTCCTGTGTATTCCATCTGGTGAGGTCCATGTGTATAGTGGAATTTTATGTTGTGTAAAAAAAGGTATTTGCAATGAATAAGTCATTGATCTTGCAGAATTCTATCACGTAATCTGCAGCATAATTTCTGTCCTCAAGACCATATTTTCCAATTACTGATGCTGTTTGTTTTCACCCTTTGCATTCCAATCACCAGTAATTATCAATACATTGTTTTTACAACCCCCTCCCAACAATAATTCTCCTACTTCCTCCCTGTGGCTCCATTTGCATCTTATATTTCACAAATGAACAAAGCAAAATATTTGCTGTACATTTACAAAACAAAGAATATATATTTATTGTGTTCATACAGCACATTCTGCCAGCCAGCCTCCTGCTTGCAGGTACACAGGCTTTATCATTGCTATATCCATGGGCCTAGAGTCCTCAACTGCTTTCTCTCTCCATGCCACAGTTTCTGCCACCATCTCTGTGTTGCCACTCTTCTAGGTAGGAATCTCACACTCCACTCATGTTCTTACTTCTTAATGGTCTTGGGATTCTCTTCCTGAAATGAACGATTAACGAGTCTCCACTTTTAGTTACACATCTTCTGCAACTACAGTTGTCACAATCACAATTAATCTTGCTAACAGTTGTTCACAGTTGAGTCATAAAATCTATCACCATTGTGCCCCATCCCTTTTCACCAGATCTAGCTGGAAAAGAGGAAAATTATTCACTGGAGATTCTATGTACTCCCTCATTCTGAAACTTAGCACTTCTTGTCTTTATAGCCACCCCACCCCCCCGTTTTTGATAACCAATTGTCTAAATTTATCATCCCTATCAACCTAGTACACTGAAGAAACGAGGTTGTTCCTTAATATCAACAATCCTTCCATAACTGCATTCATGGGCAAAAGTCTAGTTCGTCAAATTGTAGCAATTTGTATTTGTTCGCAGTTTGGAACATCTTTACCTGTCTCAGTTCAAGTTCTGGTCAGCAAGCCATCCAAGCTAGATCAAATGGCACTAGCTGCAAGTTGGGGAGTTTGTGCACACCTTTCTATACTTCAGACCATCTGGCTGCTTCACTCTTAGCCCCATCCTCCAGGGACTAGGTCAGTACCCATAGGTTGAGGAGATGACACTTCTTCCTAAACTTATCTTTTCTCTCTCATCTCAAGGTCAGTGGATGACACTGGAACATGGCCAGAGTCATTCCATTTCTTCATTGCTACATTTTCCTTCTGTCCACTCACATGTAGACCCAGGTGGTCAACAACAAGCGTACTATACTGCTCACTGGTGTCCTTTGAGTTTCAGTCCTAGAAAGAGGGTTTTCTCTGATGGGCTGACTTTTCTTTCCTTGATGCCTTCAAAGCAAACAGCTTGCTTGATATCCAGGCAACCAGACGGTCCACTTTTTTTCTGTGGGTCTTTCTTTCAATAAGAATCTGGTGTTCTCCCAGCAGTTCTGGGTTGGTCTACCTGTCTCTTCAAGTAAGAATGTCCCAACTCAGAAAGTTCTGGGTGGTGCTCAGGATTCCACCTAAGACCCCATACTTTACATAGCCTTAGCAAGAAGCCTATTTTCCTAAACAAATTCTATTTCCCTCTTAGCAAATTTAATCAATTATAG
Organism: Chrysochloris asiatica; assembly: GCF_000296735.1. Taxonomy (NCBI): domain Eukaryota; kingdom Metazoa; phylum Chordata; class Mammalia; order Afrosoricida; family Chrysochloridae; genus Chrysochloris; species Chrysochloris asiatica. Next base: position 9,754,779 of record NW_006408596.1, read on the forward strand.
AGTAAAAGTGGGCTTGTAAGCTTTCTGTCATCATAATTCCCAACATTCATTTTTATAACACACAAATGTCTATTTTATAGTAGTAGGCAGGGGAAACCAATATCCACAAGACAAACACTGAACATCTTTTCCCGCCTTTACCCATTCAGCCTATGTCTATATCCATCTATCTATCACAAAACATTGTTCTTTCAATGGTGTATATAAATTACTATATACCTCTATCCCATTTAGCCCATAGATACATCCCTAAGACTCACCCCTATCTTCATTGTTCATTTGCCACCTTCCCTTTTCTTGTGTATTGCCCTCCCCCTCCTTGTATACTGCCTTCCCCATCACCCAAGCTAACCTGTGTCTGCCCTCTAGTCAGGGAATTACTGTCCCCTTCCTTCCACTCATGGTAATCATCAAAGGATACTATTTTTAGTATGAAGACATTTTCGTAAACTTTTACAATAATGGTCACTCACATACAGTGTTTGTTCTTTTGTGATGTACTCATTTCATTCAGCATAGTATCCTTGTGGCATCAACTTTGGAGGAAGACTCATTAACTGCATGCAATATGCAGATGATACAACCTTTCTTGCTGGAAGCGAAGAGGACTTAAAATACTTACTGATGGAGCTCAAAGACCCCAGTATGGGTTGCACCTCAATGTAAAGGAATAAAAAATCCTTACCAGTAGACCAATAAACCATATCCATATAAATGGAGAAAAGATTGAAGTTATCAAAGACTTTTGCTTTTATAACAAGTTAACAATGAATTTTGCTTGGATCAACTATCAACACTCATGGAAGCAGCAGTCAAGACATCAAATATGTATGGCATTAGGCAAATCTGCTGCACCAGACCTCTTTAAAGTGTTGAGAACTAAGGTGCACCTGACCCAAGCCATAGTATTTTCAGTAACCTCATATGCATGTGAAAGCTGGATAGTGAATAAGGAAGACTGTAAAATAACTGATGCTTTTGAGTTATGGTCTTGGAGGAGAATATTGAAAGTGCTATGGGCTGCCAAAAGATCTGTATTGGAAGAAGAGCAGCCAGAATGCTCCTTGGAGGCCAGGATGGCCAGACTTTTTCTCTCATGCTTCAGACATATTATCAGTAAGGACCAGTTCCTGGAGAAGGATATCCTGTTGGGTGAAGTGAAGGATCAGAGAAAAAGAGGAAGACCCCCTAATCAGATGGATGGAATCAGTGGCAGCAGCAGTGGATTCAGGCATAAAAACAATTGTGAGATTGGCGCAGGACTAGGCATTGTTTCTTTCCTAGGTTCATATTTTGTACATTCCACATTGTAATCTCTAATGGATATTTTGTTTCTTCTCATTTTGAGTTATGCCCCATCAGCAAATGAAGGTCCCAAATGCTTTATTCCATCCATGTCATTAAAGTCAACTCTACCTGGAGGATGCAGCTATTCCCCAAATGTATTTTGAGTTCCTTTAAACCTGAGTGGTTCATGTTTCAGAACTGTATGGGGCAATGTTATGCTGCTACTCATAAGGTTTTCAGTGACTGACCTTCCAGAAGTGGTCTGCCTCTCCTCCTTCCTGTTGTCTTGGTTTGGAAGCTCCACCAAACACTCTTCACCTTGATTGCTCTTCCTGGTATTTAAATACCCGTGCATACTTTACACCATCACAGCAACACATAAGCCACCATAGTTTGACAAACTGACACATGAGTGAGGAAATTAGTACATTTTGTTGTTGTTGTTGTTTAAAACTCACACACAATGAAGTTTATACCTATTTTGGAAAGATATTCACACCTACTTTGAGAAGACAGGCATAGGCCAGCCTTTTGAAAACGTGTGGAAAAATTGATGTTTTCCTTCACTCTATTGAAACATGTCTGTTAGGAGGCTTGTCACTGTGCATTAAAATTACCAGCAGCTTCTTCTAAATGTCGATCTTGGGGTGACGTTGCTGATTAAAACAAAGTGAATTTTGTGGCATGATGATAGTATAAAACTATTGACTTAGCTGCAAACCTTTGCTCATTTTTCCTTATTTCTCTATCTACCTGATTTTTTTCAAGATGGCTTTATTGTTTTTCTTTCTTCTTCCAGCTGAACGGAAGCCCCCGCTTTTCAACATGAATGCCATGAGTGCCTTATACCATATTGCCCAGAATGACTCCCCAACGTTACAGTCTAATGAATGGTAAGACTCTGCCTTCATTTAAAATCTAAGAAAGTCACCACATGCAACTGACACTTTCATCAATTACATGTTGCTAGCTTTCTACTCCCGTAAAGATTTACACCCTCGGAAACCCTGTACAGGGTCGCTATGGGTCAGAACCGACTCGATGGCACTTAACAACAACAACAACAACTGACAAAGAAAGCATTTTTTTTCCTTCATTGTATGTTTTAACAAATGACATTGATGTCTTAGAACTGACTGTCTATATGCAAGCATATTTTTTATGTAGTTGCGGCCTCATCATGGTTTGCACTGTGTGCAGGATAGCAGTCCAGGGCTTATCCTATAGCACCATCAGGGCTACTAAATGTGTGTAGTAGCTGAAATTCTACAGGGAGCAGGGCTTACTACCTTCCTACCAAATCTGGTATCTGAAATCTTGATGGTCTTGTATAGATCATTGTAGCTCTATTACTTCTCACTTGAGATAAAGTACCCTCTCTGATGTCATCATTTTTCTAGTTGTGTGTGTGTTCTTTTTTACTAAGTGTATATTTAATGTATTGAGGTAAACACATACTGTCTATCCAGAAGATGTCCCTTGCTAAAGATTACAACATTTGGACAACTATACAGATGTGGTCCACAAGAAAGAGGACTATGTTGGACAAAAGTAGACAAAATGGCATTTTCAAGAGAGGAAGTGCTTTCATTCTGATAGCATATTCTTAGGTTCTCCACCTTCATGGTTTTCCTACCACATGTTTACTACCTGGTTATAAGTTGTGGTAGGTGGATGAGTTAACAGATTGGTAATGAAGAATTAATTACAGGCTTGAGACTAGAAGAGTTGATACTTTGGATGGAAAAAAATGTGTATAAACTAATACATTGAATTTCTTAGTTTGATATTATGATTCTACCTTGCTTCTTTATATATTAAAATATATTTATATGTTGACCAACTTGAAATTATATCTATATTCATTATCTAAAAAAGTTAATTTTCAGTACCATATACTTGAAAAAGAACCAGTTCTCCCAATACTCCAAAATATTTTAAGGACCATCTTCTAAAAATTTCCCATAAATGAAAACTGTTCTACATAATCAGTGTGCTTTATTGACACTGATTTTATTTTTCTTCCATGTATTTGCACTCACAGGACAGACTCCTTTAGGAGATTTGTTGATTACTGCTTGCAGAAAATACCTCAGGAAAGGCCAACATCAGCGGAACTATTGCGGGTAATTTTTCAAATTTATATTTGAGGAGGGGGATTTAAAGTCATTTATAGTGAAATATGGTAAATCATTCATATGGCAACTCATTATGGCAAGTAAATTAGAACATGCTGCCTCGCCATTTACCCAGAGATAGTAGCTAACCATAGAAAAAACAGGAGTTTCATAATGTACGAGCTACTTTCCCTATGGATAGTTTTTGTGACTTTTTTTTCAGCCTATCTTTTTATCCTCCTCTCCCTTTTTTTGTTGCTCGTTCTTGCTCTCATTACTGTTGGGATATTCCTATGTCTTGTCTTTATGAACTTTAATAGAGTGCTATCTCAAGACAGAGTGTGCTACTGGGTCAAATGCCAATGCTAGGATTTTCAGTTAGGTTTTACCAAATATGCAGGCAGTGAAGATATGTGTATTCAGACATTTATTTAGCATAACAGCATACATGTTAGTGATAAGAATACTTTGTTACTTGCTTCCACTTGATTTAAATATCACTTTTGGGAATATCTTTTTGTATAACACTTTCTTTTAGTCTTTATGCATAGGATATGTGTTCTGTCTGTATCCGTGAGGTATGTGGAAACCTTTTGCAACTTAAATACCATTTATTTAATGCAAAATTTCTTTAACTTTTTCCTTTGTGTATATTTTCTAACCCTTTTTTCCATTTCCTATCTAGATTTACTGGATTTTTGTTATGAAACAAATTTTACAAGAAAAGTTCAAAAGAACTCAATTGCCTAAATTTGTGAGGCTTGAAAATGTCAGCTGCCTTTATACTTTAAGAGCACTTTGGCTAGGCCAAAAATTCGTGGTTTATATTTTCTTTTTTCTAGGACTCTGTAAACATCATTCTACTGTTTTCTGGCTTTGAGTGTGTCCTGAAAAAGTTCGAAGTTTAAAGCCAACTGGTTTTTCCACCCAAAAGTAATTTTTTAGTTTTTGCTTATAAATGGCAGGCCATAGGAATAGAATGGCAGAAGTAACACAGCAAAAGACTCTATCTTAATCCCCTTTGGCATAGAGCCATCACATGTTCTGGGCATGAACTACTCTATGTACCTTAGCTAGAGCACCACATTCCTATACAGAAAAGTCACAGCTGGGACAAGACACCAGAAGCATCAGACACATAAGATAATATCTTTTATTACTTTAAAGAAGGCAAGATTTAAGGGGAAGAAAGGAAATAAAAACCATTAGCATAGAGGGCAAGCATGATAAACTTCTTTATGTTAAAATTACGGTGAAAAATAGGAAAAAGATGCCTCAGGGATTCAAAAATGAAATTTTAGGGTAACTAACAACAGAAAGATAGAAAAAGCAAGTTGTTACGTGCCATCAAGTTGACACTGACTCCTTGTGACCTTGCAACGTTGCATAGAGTTTCCAAGGAGCAGTTGGTGGATTTGAACTGCTGACTTTGTGGTTCGCAGACTAGTGCTGATCCTGCAGTGCCACACCAGGAGTCCAAGAAAGCAAGTAGACAGAGTAAAGAAAGATATGAAAAAGAAAATTTGAAATATAGTAAATTAATATATTATAACTTAACTGAACAAGTCAATTACATGGGGTGGATAGGCTTAAGGAAATAAAACTAAGTATAAGAGAAAGTTCTCAAAATGATTATTGAGATGATACATGTGAAGGATAAAGAAGGCCTAATATGAACAAACATATTATCTCTAAAGAAGAAAACAAAACACATGGAGCAGAAAATAATGATATAGCTGAGGAAAACTTTTCTGGAAATAAATGTTTGGATCTTGATTTGATTTGATCTTTATTTAATTTGGTGAGTCAAATCCATCAGGCTCACCTTTTATTCAATAAATATTTACCGATTGTCTGCGGTATGTCAAGCAACTATTCTAAGCACTAAGAGTATAATAGTATGTTAGGAAAAGATGGTCCCTGCTTTCATGGAGCGTAGTGGTTACGAATCGGGCTGCTAACCTTAGGGTAAGCAGTTCGAAACTACCAGCTGTTCCGTGAGAGGAAGATTAGGTTTTCTGTTCCCATAAAGGTTTACCGCCTCGGAAACCCTCTACAGTGTCGCGATGAGTCGGAATCAACTCCCAGGCATATTACCACAACCACCGCCATATTCTAATTAGAGACTAAAGAAGTGAGTGTGTGTTACAGTATCATGCGTTGGTAGCTTCACTGCAGAACAGTGATGCAGTGAGAAGAATGAAGAGTGGCAGTAGCTCTGTTTTAGATGAGCGGTCAGGAGAAAGTTTTCTAAGAAAGTGAGATTTCATCAGAGCCCCTATAGAACAAGGACCATGATACTGATTGTCACTGATTAAGAAATCATATCCTGAGAAATTTCCTGAACTCTAAGGATTTGTGGGGTAGGATAAGCCCTGGATTGCTAACCACAAGGTCAACAATTCAGACCTATGAGTAGCTCCTCAGAAACCCTATCTAGGGTGCCTCTTAGTCGGAACTGACTTAGTGTCACTTAACAAGGAGAAAGAAAGATTCATGTAAGCACGCTGGAAAAATTTATTTTGTCATCTGTTTTGATTCATTTTTATTTTATGATGTGATGGTTCTGTGCCAAAAGAGAATACAGTGAATTCAATCCTTTTGTCCTTTTACCTATTCTTATTCCTATGTCCTCCATATTCCTATGAATATGTAAAAGAAAAAAATTTACTTGGGGGTCAAAAAACAGGGTGGCTTTAGATCTTCCTCTTCAGGAGCAGTAAAAGTCAGAAAGTCGTAAAATCATGTTTACACAGTTCTGAAAGAACAGAAAATGTAAGCCAAAATATTCACGAAGTCAAGGTGCTCTTTGAATATAAAGGCAGCTGACATTTTCAAGCCTCACAAATTTAGGTAATACAGCTCTTCTGAGTTTTTCTTGCAAAAACTGCTCAAAAACAAAATCCAGACAGTTTAGAGGTGATACAAAAAGAAAGTGGGAGAAGGAAGTGTGGGTGGAGGAAGGAAGGAGAGGTGGGAGTTAAAGAGGGAGAAGGGCTAGGGAGAAGCCTTTCTAAGGAGGTGGCATTTGAGCAGAGTCCTGAAGAGAGGAACCATGAAACTGAGCCTCAAGAATTTAGGCAAGAGAAGGTGGGAGGAATAAAGGATTGTGGACTGGAGAAGTTGGTAAAGGGACTAGTGATTAGCAGTGATTTGAAATGAGCAAATGCAACAACAACAATTTTATTTCTTTATTTGTATTTGTAAAGATACCTTACACTCTTCACTTTATCTTACTTAGATTAAATAATTTTTAAAACAGATAATGTCAATTACAAAAGGTAAAAAAAACAGTGGGATCTCCTTTCTACTCCAGACTACTCTCTAGAGTTAGCAACCACTGTCACAAGTATCCAGAGATGTTTTACATATATGGAAGTCATTTTTAAATTATTTTTATACAAATGATAGAAAACAATAAGCAGTGTTTTACATTCATTTATGTTACATTGTAGTATGTTTAGACTAGTGTTCTTATTACTACATGCAGAACTACCTCATTGTTTTTAATGGCTGCAGAGTATTCTCAGAAGGGCCATAATTTGTTTAACCAACCCATTTAGAGTTTTCCAATCTTTTACTATTCAAACAATAATGAAATGAATATCCTTACATATATCATGTTGTACCTGTTTAAGGATATCTAAAGGATAAATTCCTAAAAGTGGAATTGCCCATCATAGAGATACAGACTGAAATTGAAGTAGATATTGCCAAATTGCCCTCCAAAGAGGAAAATTATAGTCAGTCAGAACCAACTCGACAGTACTTAACAACAACAACAAACAAACAAAGTATGAGTACTGAAACCTTTTGAACTTTGCTAGCTGGGACATTGAAAAACTTATCATGGTAGTTTTAATTTCTGTTTTATACTATGGGTTAGATTGAGCATCTTTTATATGTTGGAAAATCTTTGCCCAAAATCTTTGGATTGTTGGGTTTTCTGTATTGATTTGTAGTAAATTTTACAAATATGTTTCCCTGCTTATTTATCTTCTAATGTACTTTGTTGTTGCTAAGTACTGTCAAGTCAGTACCAACTCATGTTGACCCTGTATAGAGTTTCCAAGGAGGGACTGCTGAGTTTGAACCACTGACTTTGTGGTTAGCAGTCCATTGTTTATCCTACAGTGCCAAACTCAAACTCCTTGATATACTTTATGCTTGCTTTAATTTTTTTTTTTTTCTTTTTTTGCAAAGGGAGTGATCATGCAGATATTTGTTATAAGGAACAAGGTAGAAACTTACTTTTTTTTCATAGTTAGCTGTTGTTTCCAAATATATTTTTAAATAATCCATCTTTTCTTCCCTGTTTAAAATGTCACTTTCACACTGAAATCATTTAAATCACTTTAACTAAGCTACTATTGTATAAATTATTAAAGAGCAGAATATAAATGTTACAGCATTGACAAGGTAATAATAATAATGTAACCAGCAGCAGCCATGGGTTCAAGTTTAACAACAATTGTGAGGATGACTCAGGATGGGGCAGTGTTTTGTTCTGTTGTGCGTAGGGTCACTATTAGTCAGAACCAACTCGATAACACCTAACCACAGCAACAAACCAAAAAGAAAAGTGTACTAATTTTCCTGTCAGACAAGATGGGTCAGTAATATTTCAAGATGAAATATATATTCCTGTTGTTGTTAGGTGCAGTTGAGTTGGTTCCGACTCATAGAAACTATATGCAACAAAACTAAACATTGCCTAGTCCTGTGCCAGTCTCACAGTTGTGGTTAAGCTTGAACCCATTGCTGCTGCCACTATGCCAGCCCAGTTCACTGGCGATCGTCCTCTTTTTTGCTGACCCTCCACTTTACCAGGCATGATGTCTTTCTCCAGCAACTGGTCCCTCTTAATAATATATAGACTCTAAGAAACAACAGTACCTGTAACTTCTTTAAAGGTTTTCATTTTCTTTTCTTTTCTTTTTTTAAGAGAGTGTCTTAGAAACGGTTCATTCTTTTGTTAAGAAACTGAATCTGAAGTTAAACAATTGTTTTACTCTAGATTACCATTTTTAATTATTTCTGGAACTGTATCATTCAGAGAGAGAACGTTTAGAATGATATTTCTAAGATAATAATATATATTTCTGGATGGTAAAAATTTGGGTGATTTTCTTTTACTTTCTTCTATGCAAATGCTGGTGTGGCACTGTAGGATAACCACTGGATGCAATGTTGGTTTGAGCTGCAAGATCAGCGGTTCAAATCCACCAGGCACTTCTTGGAAACTCTATACAGGGTTGCTACAAATTGAAACTAACTCAACAGCACTAAACAACAACAGCATGCATTGTACTTTATTATTTCAATGTTTAAAAGTAAACATATTTACAAGAACAGTGAAGTTGTTTTATTAAGAGGATCTGAGAACCTTTTGACTATATGGGTGGGATAGAAACTCAGCGATAGCAAGTCAGGAACTTAGTGGAGGGAAAAAGGTAGAGGCAATAAGTGAGAAACTGAGATTAAAGGCAGAGAGAACAATATATAAAAAAAAGTGCCTACAACTCCTGCACTGTGGAGAACAGAGAGAAGCTGAGAATACAGGCAGAGAGAACAATGTAAGCAGAAATATTACCTAGAATGTACTGTTCATTGGAAAGTAATGAAGATGAGAAGGAAGAAGAATACCTAGATTTGAGTCTACAACTCTATAAGGACCTGGTTGTAAAAGGCTGAACTTTATCATGGGGGCAGTGAGATGTTTTTAACATGTTGACTATATCATTTTTTAAAAAAAGGCTGAAACAGGTAAGATTATACAGTTCTTATGTAGTAAAAAGTCCAGGGCCCTGGGAATGGAGATGTTATATGCAGTGTAGACTTAGAAACAACTCAACAGTGTCATCATCTAGAACTAAAGCTTTTCTCAGGGACTTCTATATCTCATTGGCCAGCAGTTTGCCACATTATTATCTGTAACTGCAAAGAAGAGTGGGATTCAGCTATTTTCCTTTCTAATGTTGTCAGTAGAATGCAAGGACAAGGGATTGGGATGGGGGCAAGTGGGCTGCCATACATCAATTCAGTGTTTTAGAAAGCTAAGTGTGATGGTAATATACTACCAGAAAACAAAACAAAAATGAAGAAATCTGGGTTGCTGCCATATTCTTCCATTAATTAGTGTTGTAAATCACTTACCTTCTTTGGACCTACATTTTGCCATGAAAATAAAAGGATTTCTAAGAGTCATTTCTACTCTAAAAGGGTGTGATCCTAAGTCATACCATGAAGTTTACTAAAAACTGATTTGTCTTTGTATAATTGCAAGAAATGAAGTAGCAAAATAATTTACTTTCTACCTTTCTTACACTTGCTTCTGGGTATGGAGTTTTACTTTCAGAAAATACTTGTTTCTGAGGAAGTTATTTTAGAAAAACAGGAGCAAAAGTTACAGCTTCCTTTATAACAAAGTCAAGGTGCAGAGCCGCAAGAAGTGTAGATTGTTTTTCCCACGAGCGTTCTGCTCCTCATTTATAACTCTTTGAATGATAAAAGAAATAATGTCTATTCCATCATCTAAGGCCTGTCATATTATATCTTATTTTCAATCCAGTATCTTCAAATCATCATTTACATAACTGATTTTTTCCTTTAGAAAATAAAACTTCTGTCTCCCACTTTTTATTGTGTGTGTGTGTACTTGTGCCAAAATAAGAGATGTGCTCCCCAGTCTTCTTAGAACACAGTGGGCATAATTTTGCTTCCTGTAGGCTCTGAGATAGTTGTGTACTCTTGAGATAAATCTTAATTGTATAGTGCTTCTGTAAAAACAGTACCACAAATGGGTGGCATTAACAAACAGAAATTCATTCTCTTGAAGTTCAGAAGGCTAGAAGTCTAAATTCAGAGTGCACACTCTTTCTGTCAGCTCTAAAGGAAGGTCCTTGTCTGCCTTCAGCATCTGTGAGCCTTAGGGTTTTTTTGAAATTTGCATGTGTCTCAGCATTAGACTCCCCCTGGGTCCAGGAGGTTCTCAACCCTCTGCTCCCAGCTCTGCTTTCCTGATGGGAATCAAGTCCCTCCTCTCTGCTCACTTGTTTAATTTTGTGTTTCTCAAAAATGAAATGCTTAGAGTACCACCTCATCCTGTAGAGTGCTTCCTGTGCTATTTCTCTAACTGCCTCAGTTCTGCCTCGCCAACATCATCGTGGCTAGGATTTATGGCACACACGGTGATTATATCAAATCACGAAATGGAGGATATTTACCTAAAACTGAGAATCATGGCCTACCCAAGATGACGTAATTTAGGGGAACAAAATTCAATCTCTAACAGTGTCTAAAAGGGCTATGTAAGGGGCTTTTGTTCATTTGTAAAAGACCCCACAAACCTTTGTTTGTTTTTATTAGTTTGTTTGGTAGATATGTTAGTCATACAATTTCTCTCTACTGTCAGTTTTCAGAGAATTTTGCTTGGTAATCCTAGTAATCTAATAGGTCTCCATCCTTTATTTCCCACTCTTATTCCCTAAGAATCCAGGAAACCAGAATATGTGTTAAAGATAATTGTTAATACTAAGGCGGGCCATTTATATCAGTTAAAGTTTATAACAGTGGTTGTCATTATTTCTACTCCTCAGAGGCCCTTTTTCCTAATTTCTGGTTGTACTGCTCTGTAACGGGAAGATGAAGTAGCTAGAAATCTGACCTCTGGTTAAATCAAAGAGTTGCCACATTTTCAAGCATACATTATATAACCACACCTATAGAAAACAAAGTAAATCCACAAGTGTTTTTTAAAGAGTGTGTGTATATTAAGGGAGGAGCACTGTGAGGCAGATTATAACAAGGGTAGTCTACACTCTGCACTTTGAGAAGCCTATCTACTCCTATTTCAAGTTATAGTCATTGTTGTTACTTGTGTAGCAAAGTAAATGTCAAACATCCTAACCTCAGCTTTCATTGACAAAGTCCACAAAGTAAGGCTTGAGGAAGAAGGTAAGAGCGTAATTGCCACTTGATGAGATTTCTGCAGTATGAGAAGCTACATCAAAAATACCTTTTGTCATTTCTATAAAATTTATACAGCTGTTTAATGCTGATTTATTTACTTCTATAACTTAACGTCTAAAAATATAGACGCAAAATTCATCATCAGTGTCTGTTTTTTCTCCTCCCTCAATCAGCATGATTTTGTTCGACGAGATCAGCCACTACGTGTCCTAATTGACCTCATACAGAGGACAAAAGATGCTGTTCGTGAACTAGATAATCTGCAATACCGAAAAATGAAAAAAATCCTTTTCCAAGAGGCACGAAATGGACCCTTGAATGAATCACAAGAAGATGAAGAAGTAGGTCCAATTTCTTTCAGCTGGTACTTGTAGAGTGCCTAGTATGTCAAAGCATCCAGGACTGGGCACCATGAAAAAGACCTTTGATAACAAACAAGTTATTTGATACTCTCTGTCTTCAAAGGCATGAAGAGACATGTATAAAATAGCTGTTACATAAGGGCAAAATATGAAAATTGCTACATCACAGTGCACAGGTTCATTGTTGTTATTAAGCGTCATTGAATCAGTTCCAACCCATACTTACCCTGTATTTGGCTTCTGAGGAGTAGCTGGTGAGTTTGAATGACCAACCTTGTGGTTCAAACCCACCCTGTGGTCTAGTGCTTATTCTATGGTACCAGGTGTACAGTGGAGAGAAACGACATTTTTTGGTGGAATTAATGGCGATAAGCATTAGACTGCAACCCACAAGGTCAGCGGTTCAAGACTACCAGCTGCTCCGTGGGAGAAAGATGAGGTTTTCCACTCCCACAAAAGATTTAAAGCCTCAGAAACCCTATACAGAGTCACTATGAGTCGAAAGCAACTTCACAGTATTTAGCAGCAACCCCACTGTGGAGAACATGATGTGTCTGGTCTTTGACAGATAGTCCTGGGGCATTTTATATTCAGGAACGTGTTATGCTGAAGGATTACTGGTGACAAAAGTAAGATCGATTCAAATAGGTGACATCCTGAATAACAGTCCAGGCAAGAGATAACAAGGATAGTGTCAATGGGAATGGAAGAAAGGAACACTTTTGAGGAACATGCAGGTAGGTTTGACAATGCCTAGACTCAATGGAAGTGACAGTGACAGCTGAGGAGGAATTTAAGGTTACACTGAGCATTTGAGCAAGGTGACTAGAAGGATGTCAATAACAAGGACAGGGAAGAAACAAAGGAGCAAGTAGATCTAGGATGATTTCAGTTAGTACTAGGTAGGTTTAAGGTCCTGATATTGTATAGGATTGACATAAAATACAGATGGAAATTTTTCAAAGGAGAGACAACTTACTGGCTTCGTAAATAACTGAAGGTGATAATTGATTGAGGAAAAAGAAACGAGCCTAGATTATAGGACAGAGATCTGGACAAAGAGTTGTTGTCAAGTGCCAGCGACTCAGTTCTGACCCATAGCAACCCTGTATAGGGTTTCCAAGGAGTGGCAGGTGAATTTCATCCACCAACCTTGTGATTCAGATCAACCTTTCTGTCTAGTGCTTATCCTGCAGAGTTATGCTTAGAAGTCAAGGGCATTAGAATGATAATGAAACAAAGTGTTAAATATAGAATACGACGGGGCCCCATGTTGTATAAGAAAAGTTCAGTTAGGAGATAAAGACATCACTGATATCAAGAGGATACATCACTTCACAGAGAGAGCAGCCAGTACCCTCAGATACTCCAGAGAGTTCAAGTCAGATGATCAAAAGAACCAAAACTGTTAACTGAATCTTACACTGAGGGCATCCTTGGTGGTAGCCATAGTAAAGACAGTGTCATAAGAATGGGATGAACAGTAGATTGCTATAGGTTGTGGAGTCAGTGGGAAGTGAGAAAGCAGAGACCAGCAATATGTTGATTGTTTTAAGACTCAGAAATTTGACTAAGAAGGAAAATGAGAAGGGTAGTATATAGAGATGTACATAAATACGGGGCAGGCTTCTTCATGTTTATATGCAGTGAGGAAGGAGCCAGGACAGAGCGGGCATTGATCAAACAGGAAAGATACACAGTTAAAGAAATAGAATCTCAGAAATGGGGCAAGATACGAACAGGAGGACCTGAAAGAATTAGGCTTGAACAAAAGAAAGAACTCCTCTTCCTCTAACAGTAGACAAAAAGGACGAAAGGAATGAAGAGTAAATTTATTTTCATTTTTTAATATAAAGTAAAATAAAACATAACAAAATAGTTTTTACCAATAATTTAAAAAATGAAATTCAGAAGACTGAATCAAACTATAAACTCCTTGATTGCATGTATACAAATGATCCCCTTTCATTGGGAAAATTAATATATTTTTTAAATTGTTATCTATAATTTTGAGTTATCCAAATTATCTGTCAGTGATTTTTTTTTTTTTAATTTCCATTGGTAAGTAACAATTCATTAAAGTTTTGTACATATGTATATATACCTATAGATAGATGTTTGTTTTGGTTGTTGTTGTTAAGTGCCGTCGTGTTGGTTCCGACCCATAGCAACCCTGCATAGGGTTTCCAAGGAGCGATTGGTGAGCTTGAACCACCAATCTTGTAGTTCAAACGGCTTTGCGGTCTGGCACCATCAAGTCGGTGCTGACTCATAGTGATCCTGTATAGAGTTCCCAAGTGTGGCTGGTGGGTTTGAACTGCTAACCTTTTGGCTACCGGTTCAGTGCTTATCCTACAGTGCCACACCAGGGCTCTCTAGATAGTTAGATATACTCATACACGCATCTGTACAAGGCATGTGTATATATGTACATAGAGGCAATCTCACTTATGCACAACCTGTAGTTATGAAGCAACCCCTACAAAGTCTGTTATGTTAAACATTTGAGGTTCACAATAAAAATCAAGCACAACTTTGTGATGTTAATCAGACATTATTATAAGTGTATTATTGTGTTAAAAGGAAGCATGGTGGTTCTGTAGGATAAGTACTGGATTATAAACCACAAAGTTGGCAGATCGATTCCACCGACCACTCCATGGGAGAAGGATGAGTGTTTCTGCTCCTGCAAAACTTTACACCTTCAAAAACCATATGCAGGGTTGTTATGAGTCAGAACTATTTCCATGATGCTTAACAGCAACAGCAACAATTGTGTTAAAATGTTTCAGGGTATCTTGTAGGGTTTTTTTGTGGGTTGTTTTTTTTTAATTATAGGCATAGAAAAGTATACTATATAATACATAGCCAGAAAATCATTTGACGAACTGACATTTGATACAAATCAGACCTAACTTATTCTCCAATTTATGTTCAAATTTGATTTAAAGATTCAGCTTAAAGACAAAAGACTTAAGAATGGAACTCATCTGTAATCTGGGGACTACTTGTGTGTATACACACACACAGACTGTGTGGTCCTCTGAAAATTGAGTTTATTTGGAGCTAAGATGATTTAATTATAATAGCTAATCTTATATCAAAATATACCCCACTGTGATGAATAAATTATATGTTCTGAATATATTTTACCCCTTCTTTTATAGTATTCTTTGGACTAGTCATGATGAATACCAGTATTATTTAGCAGATATATTTAATAAGATTACAGAGGTAAGCATGATGAGAAATGCTTGAGGGAGGCAGAATTTAATTACCTGTCCAGGACAGCAGAATTAATATTCCTGCTTAGATATGAAGGGACTCAATAGTGACTTGCAGAGACACATGCTACTTGTCAAATCCATGAAAACTCTTTTCACTTGACTTTAGTTCTAACTTACTATTGCTGCTTTCTAGATATTCTAGAGTCTACCGGTAGCACCTTGAAGTGCCTTACAAACCTGGCCTTACTCTACCTACTGCATAGCAAGATGAGACTAGGATTGCTGTATATGAAAGGGAAAGCCCTGGGGTAGCAGCACTTAAAGCCTTATGACCCATGTCCACAGTGGCCCCTGGGGACGGCAGAGAAGTGAATTTGAAATGGCTGAAAATAATGGGGGACTAGTGCAGCCACTACATAAAAAGTTTATCTTTGCAGAATTGGCAGAAAAGCAACTTGGCACTGCAGAATTGAGTCTGCTTAATAGCTTAGTCAATGGATTGGCGCTTTATCTCCAGTCATTTTTTTTTAACCCCAGTGCACTGTTTTTATAGGACAGTGAACATGGAACCAGCCTGAGCAGAGAAATGGACAGCCTGGACAGCAACCATTCCATCCCAAGTGTGTCTGTGAGCACAGGCAGCCAGAGCAGCAGTGTGAATAGCATGCAGGAAGTCATGGATGAGAGCAGCTCTGAGCTTGTCATGATGCAGGAGGACGAAAGCACAATAAATTCCAGTTCCTCCATTGTGCACAGGAAGGTAGGTTTCAGGGTCCCCTTCACAGCTCTCTGTGGCGGTGTCAGTCATGGTGAAGCCAGCTCAGGACATTTAGCGTCCTGACCTTTTTATTACCTTCTTACAACTGAAATGTGGGACGCGTCCAAATGCAAGATGGTGTAGACAATCTCTGTGTCTTGTTTCTTCGCCGTCCTCTCACTCCTTACTCTGATGTCCACTACTATCAATAAATAAAACAAATCAATCCATAAATCTTCACGTCAAAAAAACCAAAAAGTCCTTCCATAAACCAAGAACCTTCAATGCTTTCCGAGTGAAACCTTTGGCTGTGCCCTTTTAAAAGTATCCTATTAAGTATGTTTCTTAATCTATATTCCCATCATTTGCTTATCATTCTTCTAAGACTATGTTGCTTTTAGAAAAGTGGTTCTACCTTTTAATTTGGCTTTACTTTTCTGATTAAAGCCTATCATGGTTCATAAGTTGAAATAGAATATGAAAATATATTGCAAACCATCATATTTTCCTGAAAAAAAAAAAGTTTAAGCTTCTTTCAAAGCAGTTTCTGTAAGATGAATATTTTACATAATTTTCAATAATTCTTTGGAGGAATTCTCCTGAAGTGTTTTGAATAGCCTCACAATAACATTTCATAGTATGGAATTATAGAAAGGGATTCCTATAGTTTTTTCCTTATGAAGCATATAAAACATCCCTGGCGGTGTAGTGGTTGAAGCCCCTCAATGACTCATGCACCAGCAACTCTAAGGGAGATAGACATGGCAACCTGCCTGCATAAAGATGTACAGCCTTGTAAACCCTGTGGGCCAGTTCTACTCTGTCCTGTAGAGTCACAGTCAACTTGACTGCAATGAGTTTGGTTTTTAATTTGGTAATAGGTATATATGAGGAATGTTGAAAGTACCATGGACTGCCAAAAGAACAAACAGATCTGTCCAGCCAGATGCTATGTAGAAGCCAAGATAGCAAGATTTTGGCCATGTTGTCAGGAGGGACCCATCCCTGGAGAAAGACAGCATGCTTGGTACAGTGGAGCATCAATGAAAAAGAGTAAGACCCCCAAACGAGATGGATTGACACAGTGACAGACACAGCGTGCTCAAACATATCAGTAACTTTGAGGATGGCGCAGGACTGGGCAGTGTTTTGTTTTGTTATGGGGTCACTATAAATTGGAACCAACTCTACAGCACCTAACAAAACAACATATATGAGGACTGTATGAACTTATAAATGACAATCGTCATATTTTAATTCATATAGTAGCGCATACAAATAGATCTAAATATTATGTGTACCTAGCTTAAGCATGAGTGTAAATTTCATTCTGGTAAGAAAGCATTTTTTTAAATTTGTTTTTACTTAGACTTTACTTCACTACTGGTTGTGTTTTCTTCTTGGAAAGAGAAGAAAGTTGAATAGGTAAGGAGGAAAAGCAGGAGAAAATCTATTGGTAGACTCCTGATGTGGCACTGTGAGATGAGCCCTGGAGTGTGAACCACAAGGTCAGCAGCTCAAACCTACCATCTACTCCTTGGAAACCCTATACAGGGTCACTATGAGTCAGAGCTGACATGATGGCACTTAACAACAAAAACATGGAGGGTTAGGAGTCCTGGTGTGGCACTGTATTAAAAGGTTAGCAGTTCAATCCAGAGAGGGAGAGCGACTGTGTGCTGAAGACCTGGGGGGTACGGGGGAAGGATTGCATGGAGGGGATTGTAACCATGGCAATGAGACGATATACGATAGAATGAATGTAAGACTGTTGTTCTCCCAGGTAAACTATCACATAATTCACAATATATATATCAATCAGCTATTACACACTGCAGAATCCGCGTGCGGCGCTTCAGGATAATGCACTGGACTACAGGGTTTGAGCTGTAAATTCATTGGTTCAAAACCACCAGCCACTTCTCAGAAACTCTATGTAGGGTTTCTTTGAGTCAGAATTGACTCAACGGCACTTAACAACAAATTAGACACATAGCTTATAGATGATAACAGAGTTCTGAATCAAGCGTTAGAAAGCACAGTGGAAGGCTCTGGGGAAAGGCAGCAGAATGAGACCGTTTTGGCCCACAAGTAGTTTATAATCTAGCTGAGGAGATAAGATGAGGAACCAAACACATACCTACAATAAATAAAAGATGGCTGAGGCCCCTAGAAAGTCCCAGTCTTCTACATTTTAGGGGGAAAAAAATCATGATTTATGTTTCCCCCTTGAAGTCTCACTAGAAAATCAATGAGAGCAGATCTGGGCTTTTCTTATTCATTGTAGCAACTCTGAGGCCCAGTACACAGTGTAGAATCAATCAGTATTTGTTCAAAAAAAAAAAAAAAAAATGGTTAGCAGTTCAAATCCTCAGTCACGTTATATAGGATCGCTATGAATCAGAACCAACCTCACAGTAACTGACAACAACAACATGGAGGGATACAGTTTTGGTTTCTGAGACCCATTAACTCATTCATTTATTTAACAAACACAGGTGAGGGCCCTCTATCAATTGTTAGGAATTGTGGTAGACCCTAGGAACCCAGAGGAAATAAAACAGATGTGATGCTTTCATTGAGATGATTATATATGGGGGAGATAAGCAAATAAGTACACAAATAATATAATGTAAGTATGAAACTTGTTCTGGCTAAAGGAGAAACTTAGTCTTAGAAGAAGTAATGAAGAGCTTACCTGATGAAATTATATTTAAGCTAAAATTCCAAAGACAAGTAAAAGTTAGCTGGGGTGAAAGACGAGGGTCAGTGCAAAGGCCCTGAGATAAATGAAACTTTGTATCTATAAGGAAAAGGGGAAGGCCAGAAGGGACAAAGCTTGGTCGATTATGTAGAGAGTGATTTAAGACCAGATAGACAAGGGCCCAGATTATCCAGAAGCCATGAAGCAGTTTGAAGACAGGAGCAGTATCAGACACCGATATGTGAGTCCAGCTGGTCTTTGAACACAGGCAGGTGATCATGTATTTGAAGGGTAGCAATCAAAGCTTGCTGTGCTCTTGTTTTGGAGGGGGCTATGTATCATGGTTGCTGACAAGTCTGGCTCTTTCCCTCTGTGACTCCATGGGTATAGGAAGCAAAGGAAGAGAAATTCAGGTAGACCTTTTACGTGCAGCAGTTCTGGCCCACCAGCCACTATGAGGGAGAAAGATGTAGCCTTTCCAGGGCCTTTCAAGTGAGCATGGGCACCCACAACTAGAAAAAGGATAGTACTGGTGTCATTGACAAGAGCAAAGACCCTGATCTAGAACTCACTGGGGGTTATTATTTTAATTTTCACTTACTGGTATAGAGCTGTCTTGGGATAATGTAGGTGTATCAATTCTTTTTTTCTCCTTGATATAATCACTTAAGAAGAACAGATGTTAATGTATTCCATAGATGTTGATGTATATAGGAATAGGTGCACCATACATACCTTACAAGGAGCTCAGGTAGCGTAGTGGTTATGAATTGGGCTGCGAACCGCAAGGTCAGCAGTTTGAAACTACCAGCTGCTCCGCGTGAGAAAAATGAGGCTTTCTGCTCCCGTAAAGATTTCTAGCCTCGGAAACCCTGTTCAGGGTCTCTATGGGTCGGAACCGACTTGATGGCACTTAACAACAACAACAACAACAACATTACCTTACACAT
>NW_006408596.1:9774253-9835769 GCF_000296735.1 Chrysochloris asiatica
TTTTTTTTTTTTTTATCTGTGCAAAATGTTTATCAGGAAGAATATAACTTATATAATATATTTATATTTTATTGTGAAATTTGTGTTACTGTTAGTCTCCATCAAGTCAGTTCTGATTCATGGCAACCCCATGTGTGAAGAGTGGAGCTGTTTCAAGGCTGTGACCTTTTGGAAGCACCTTCTGGGTAGGTTTGAATTGCCAACCTTTTGGTTAGTAGTCTAGCACTTAACAATTTCTACCACCCAGGGACTCCTTGTGAAAGAAATTGAATGGAAGGGAATTGAACAACATTTGCAAAGTAAACCTTGAATGAGTTAACTTCAAAATGCAAAAAGGCTAGAAAATAGAATTTATAATATACAAAAACTTAATGTTAAGTCAGGTATCTTTTCATGAAACCCATTTACTCGGTATACTTGAGTTTAAAAATATATTATCTTAAAAAACAATAAAAACTAAAAATTAGTCAGAAACTTTTATTTGTTGTTTTACTTGAATTCCTTATACTTTTTTTACTTGGAAACATACTTGAAATATGATTTTGAACTCTCAGTGGAAATTATTGTATACTGAACTACAGGAATGAGTAAACTAAATTACACTTCTGTCTGCCACTGTTCAGTTTTTTGTTTTGTTTGGCTAAGTCACAAATGTCTTTGGATCTCAGTTTCTCCTACTATAAGACTAGAATTTGTTCTGTATGATTTCAGAAGCCCTTCCAGCTCTAAAATTTTACCCATATGATTGTATTCCTGTGATCTGGTTGATGCACTGGACTGCATGGTTGATTTCAACCACAAGGTTGGTGATTCAAGCTCACCAGCTCCTCCTCAGAAACCCTGTACAGGGTCACTGTGAGTCAGAACTGACTCCATGGCACTTAACAACAACAATAGCAATGTAAGGATCTCTAATGTGGTAACTTGCTAGTTCTGTAAAGGACCATGCTCCACCTACACCTCACTAGGTCCACTTGTTACATTTTTATATTATATGTTTGGGTCCCACTTAAGATTTTTTACCATAATATTTGAAAGCTCCCACCCAACCCTTACCAATCTCTTCATGCATTTGAGATATATGACCTTAGGTAAAAACATTTGTGTTGCTTGTGGGATCTACGGGAAGCAGAGCTGAGGCAGTGTAGGGCATCTGAGTGCTTACTTACAGGTAATCCCTGACTTAATTTACACTATGATGTGCTGCATTTACAGTGATCCATTTTTGTTGTTTTTTACTTTTTTGTATCTTATCATTGGTTGTTGTTGTTAAGTGCAGTCAAGTCGATTCTGACCCATAGTGACCCTATGTAGGGTTTCCAAGCAATAGCTGGTGAGCTTGAACTGCTGGCCTTGCAGTTCAAACGGCTTGCAGTCTGGCGCATTAATCCACAGCGCCACACCCGGACTCCATCATTGGTAGTATGTACTATATACAGTGTTGCAGTGCATAATATAACAATGTTATCATTCTCAAATATGTTTTTAACCCCCAAAGACAAATAAAGATCAGATTTATAAAGATACTTATAATGAAAGGCAATAATAATGAGAAAAAAAATTTAATGAGGTATTCTGTTCATTTCAGAACTAATTTATGAAGGAAGAGTCATTGCCATGTAACCCGTTTGTAAGTTTTTGAATACCTGTATTAGGAAGTTCCCTTGAGGTAGCACCTGTGAAAGGGAGCAGTAGAAGGCAGCAATTGACACAACGCAAAGTTTAACTAGGACAACCTCAACCATTTCCACAGGAAGCTCTAGAGCTAAAATATCCCTTCAGAGTTCTTCCACGTTTGGTGGGCCTCAATAACCCCACCTAGATCAGTCAGTGAATTGGAGCAACCCATGAAAAGTATGATCTTGGGCAAGAATTCTCTGTGCTGCTAAGGCAGTTTCTAAAGGAACTGTCAGCAATGACAAGTGCTAGCATCATGCCCAGTGGTGAGCAAGGGGTCTTCTTGGAAAAGGGGGTTCTGTACAACACATTTCTGAGCCTGTCATTATTGTGTAACTACAAAGACTGAAGAGCCCTACCATTACAATAGTTAAGCGCTCAGCTGCTAAACTGAAAAGGTTGACAGTTCAAACCCATGCAGCAGCTCTGTGGGAGAAAGGCCTAGTCATCTGCTTCCGTAAAGATTATAGCCAAGAAAACCCTATAGCAGTCCACCTCAGTCACGTGGGGTCATTATGAGTCTGAATTGACTGGGCAGCACACAACAAATGCAAAGATTATTTTAATAATCAATAATGTTTCAGGAAACGCTTACCAATTTTGCATAAGTTTATAATCAGAAGCTTAGATATTTCTATATTTTAAATATATTATTATATGATAAACAGTACCCATTGTGGCAGAAAAATGAGGCTTTCTGCTCCCACAGAGATTTAAAACCCCATACAGGGTCTCTGTGTGCCGGAACTGACTTGATGACACTTAGCAACAACAGCTGCCCATTGTCTCATGATTGTATTTTATTTCGTATGTGTTGTTGTTAAGTGCCGTCGAGTCGATTCCGACCCATAGCAACCCTGTATAGTGTTTCCGAGGAGCAGCTGGTGAGCTTGAACCGCCAAACTTGCAGTTCAAACGGCTTTGCAGTCTGGCGCATTAACCCACAGCACCACACCAGGACTCCATTTTGTATGTAGTACATATCAATATCTGAAAGTATATTATTGATTTGTTTATCTATGATTTTTGTCAATAGAATTTAAGTTCTCTTTGGTACAGCATTGTGTCCCCAATACCTAGAGCAATGTCTGGCACAAGGTAAGCACTCAGTAAATAACTTTAGAATGATTGAATACACAAACAAGAACACAATGGAGAATAAAATTCCAAATACTGAACACCATGCTATTCTGATTCTTTAAACATAATGGATTAAAAGGGTTAAACATTCTTAAATATTAACCTGTGTGACTTGAAAGAGTGAACTGAATCGAGTTTTTCTAATGATAATATTCAAGACAGTAAAAACAAGTTGCATAAATACTAAAATATAAAATAAAGGTGAGGATTTTTTTGTCCTTCTTGATTATTATAATCAAGCACACATGTCCTAAATTAGCCGAATTATGGATTTGAAGCATATTGCTATATTTATATTAGAAGTAAGATCACTTTTAAAGGCCACATATAACTGGTGAGAGCACAACTTGCAGTTCACTGCTCCACATCTCAAATAAAAATGCCCCGATTTTAGAAGGACAATTCTACTACTCCAGAGCAAGACCCCAAAATGTTAAATGAAACACTTAAAATTTTCCTCTGATGTCAGAATTTCAGGGTTCTTCCTTTTCTCCAGTCTTTTCCTGTCTCTGGTCCTTCAACGGCCCTGAGGAGGGATCTTAATCCAATAATCTTCCTTTTGAGCAGAATGAGTGGATAAGTCTAAAAGTATATTCTGACAAAGTAAGTTTGAGCCACTTCTTTTCCCTTGCTGTGCTGCCACACTTTTTCCAATAACCAGAGCGTCATCTCTCCTCTAGACTGTTAGCTGCTCAAAGCACTTCTCTGCTTGCCTATCACCTAGCAAAGTGTCTGTCATGTAGTAGATACTCAAAAGGTTGAATGGACTAACTTGAAGGTAAACATTTGTACAGCATGATATATACATAAACGCTTGATTATTCACAAGTGACTGCAGGAGCACATACCAACTC
Organism: Chrysochloris asiatica; assembly: GCF_000296735.1. Classification (NCBI taxonomy): domain Eukaryota; kingdom Metazoa; phylum Chordata; class Mammalia; order Afrosoricida; family Chrysochloridae; genus Chrysochloris; species Chrysochloris asiatica. Next base: position 9,777,925 of record NW_006408596.1, read on the forward strand.
AACAATTTCTACATATACAATGCACTGACATTGATTCTGTTCTTCAAGTTGTGCAACCATTCTCCCTTTCCCTTTTCAAATAATTGCTCCCCCATTAATATAAGCTCAGTGATTGTAAGTTCCCTATTTAATCTTTCAAGTTTCTGTTGTCAGTTCGACCCCATATAATCATGATAGGACTAATACTGGAGAGAACAATAGTCCCTTTTTTCAACAACCTAAGTGATGGCTATATGCATGGACCTTACCAGGTGGAATCAAAGTGACTTCATATTTGGGGAGAGGCTATGGAAAAATTCAGTATTGCCCATCAAAACAAGGTTAGGGACCTATAGTAGGACAGATCATCAATTGCTCATATGCAAGTTCAGACTGAAGCAAAAGAAAAAATTCAAAAGTCCATGAGAGCCAAAATACACACTGGAATGTGTTCCACCTCAATTCAGAGACTATGTCAAAACCAGATTTGATACAATTGACACTAATGACTGAAGACCAGAGGAGTTGTGGGATGACATGAAGAACATCATACATGAAGAAAGCAAAAGGTCATGAAAACGATAGCAAAGAAAGAAAACACCAAAGTAGATGTCAGAAGAGAGTCTGAAACTTGCTCTTGAGCATAGAGAAGCTAAAGTGACTGAAAAAAATGATGAAGTAAAAGTGGAACAGAAAATTTCAAAGGACAGACCGAGAAGTCAAAGTCAGGTATACCGAAATGTGCAATGACTTGAAGTCAGAAAATCAGAAGAGGAGAACACGATCAGCATTTCTCAAGGTGAGAGAACTGAAGAAAATATTCAAGCCTTGTGTTTTAGTATTGAAAGATTCTACAGACAAAATGATTCCTGGTGGTGCGCTGTAGGATAAGCATTTGACCGCAAGATTGGTTTGAACTACAAGGTTGGCAGTTCAGATCCACCAGCCACTCCTCTGAAAACATATACAGGGTTGCTGTGAGTTGCAACTGATTGGAAGGCACTTAACAACAACAAATGGACAAAATGTTTAATGACGCAGGAAACATCCAAAAAAAAAAAAAAAAAAGACTGAAGAAATATAAGTAGTCACTGAACCAAAAAGAATTGGCCAATGTTCATCCATTTCAGGAAGTACCATGTGTTCAAAAATCAGTGGTAGTAAAGGAAGAAGTCCAAGCTGCACTAAAGGCATTGGTGAAAAGAAGTCTCCAGGAATTGACAGAATACAAATTGAAATGTTCCAAGAAACTGATGCTCACTTGCTTATGTCGAGAAATTTGAAAAACAGCTACATGACAAACCAACTGGAAGAGATACGTATTTAGTGACCATTCCAGAGAAAGATGATGCAACAGAATGCAGAAACCATTGGACAATGTCACTAATACCACTTACAAGTAAAATGTTGTAGAAGATCATTCAAAAATAGTTGCAACAGTACTTTGACAGGAAACTGCCAAAATTCCAACCAGATTCAGAAGAGCACATCCAACAAGGAATATCATTGCTGATGTCAGATGAATCTTGGCTGAAAACAGAATACTAGGAAGATGTTTACTTGTACCTCAATATAAAGAAAATGAAAATCCTCACAATTGGATTGTGATAACTAAATAACATCTTGGTAAACAGAGAAAAGATTGAAGTTATCAAAGATTTCAAGTAGCTAGATCCACTTCTATCAACACTCATGGAAGCAGTAGTCAGGAAATCAAGTGACATATTGCATTAGGCAAATCTGCTGCATACAACCTTTTTTAAAATGTTAAGGAGCAAAGTTGCACCTGACCCAAGCCATAGTATTTTCAGTTGCCTCATATGCATGTGAAAATTGAACAGTGAATAATGATTGTAAAACATAAAAAATAAAAAAATTGATCATGGGGTTGGAGAAGAATATTGAAAGTACCATGGACTTCCAGAAGAATAAACAAATCTGTGTTGAAGAAGTACCCTTAGAAATCAGGATGACGAGACTTTGTGTCTCAGACTTTGGACCTGATGTTAGGAGGGACCACTCCCTGAAGAAGAACATCATGCTTGGTAAAGTGGTGGGTTAAAAAAAAGCAGAAGATGGATTTACACAGTAGCAGTAATGGGTTCAAACACAACGATTGTGAGAATGGTATACAAGGCAGTGTTTTGTTCTGTTGTGCATAGGGCCGTTGTGAGTTGGAACCAACTCGATAGCATCTAACAATTATAACTCATAGATAGTTCTTTAAAAGAGCACAGTGCTTAAAGCAGATATTCTTCACTAGGTCAGCTAAACTACTGTTTGGTTTATAGAAGGTTTAAGGGCATATTTTTAGTTTACATCTGAAAGATTATCTCAGGCCAGTAGTTTTGGGGATTCATTTAGCCTCCATGGCTCCAGAAATTCTGGATCCCATGAGAATTTGAAATTTTATTCTGTTCTTCAGGGCAACTTTTTAATCCAGGTTAGTTTCTTTGCTGTTCTCTAGCCTGCTTCTGGGATTCCACTCTATTCCTATAAAATTACTGTATTTACAGCAGTAGCAAACAGATTTTAATGTTGGCCTAAGCAGCAAAACATTTTTTATGTTGTTGATTAAAAGGTCTAATTTTTATTTTGTGAAAGTCTTACATTAATTATCATTGCCCTACGGCACTTAACAACAACTGCTACCTTCTGTTGTGGAATCCTGGTGTGGCAGTACAAGCTCAGTATTGCACTATTAACCACAAGGTCAGTGGTTCAAACCCACCAGCCACTCCTCAGCAACCTTTTACAGAGTTATCATATGTCAGAATCAGTTAGATGGCACTTAACAATAACGCCTCTGTTAGTACAGATCACAAGGCTTCAGAATACGAAAAATATGATTCTTTAATAACTGTATGTTTTCAGGTGTGCCTTAATGCACTCATCATCCTTGTTGCTTTTAAGTGTTGTGGATTAGGTTCCAACTCATAGTGACCCTGTATAGAGTTTCCAAGGCTGTACATTTTTACAGGAACAGAAAGTCTCATCTTTCTGCTTTTTTATTTATTTATTTTTAATTTTCTACACTAATTCCTAAAGCTTGTCCTTTCCTATTAGTCAGTGCTAGTTCACTAATTGTTTGTTTTTCCTCCTTAAAAAAAAACAAGCTTTCACCATTTTCACTTGGGGAAATTAAAATACCTTTGAGGAGATAAGATGTTTCTAGTTTAATTTTCACTTACTTCTGTATCCTTTACTATTGTTTTCACTGAAGTGATTGGCAAGTTCTTTACCTCTAATTCACTTTTTTTTTTTTTTCTTTAAGTTTTTATTATGGATTGAGTGGAAGTTTACAGGGCAGATCATCAGTTTTACATGTAACAAATCATACAACTTGTTTCATCACAATGATTACAATCCCCTCCTTTGTACCATCAATTAACAGTATTTCTCTCTATTTACTTTAGCTCTTTTTTAAAAAAACAACAAAACACTCAGGTGTATATAATAATTTACATCACCAAAGGACACATTCTGCAAGTTCGCCTCCTGGCCACTATCTCTTAGTGCCTCTCTTCCCATGAATCTAAGAGACCTCAGCGTACCCAGTCTCCTTGTCCCCATCTCTGCCTCCATCTCTGGTGTCTCTGCTTCTCTGGATAAGGTCCCTCATTCTGCTTGTGCTCTTCTCACTTGATGGTCTTAGGGGCCTGTTTCTGGACTGTAAGATTAACTGCTCCCCCGTTTTTGTTACAAAATTTCTACCATTACAATTGTGACAGTCTCAATTTGTCATGGTAACTATGCTTCTGATAACTAATTACTACTGAATCATAAGAATCTTATCCCCATCTCTTTTTTTTTCTTTTTTTAAAGTTTTTATTGTGAATTATGTGATTCACATTTGGCAGTTCAAGTTAATTGACCTATGAGATGATGTTTCTGATACAGAGGGATATCATAAAACTACCTGCATATAGGATCTTCTCTACCCTCAGCACAACACTAGTCACCTTTTCTCTCTAGCTAGCCTTCCAGATAAAAATAGTCTCTTCAACTCTTCTTGCTTTCGCCCTAACTTTTGCTAGCTATACATAATTTAGTAATCTTGAAATGAACAAAACAAAGGCGACATGGTGTATTTGCTGATACCTTCTCCACAGCATGAAAAGTGTGAGAGTTTATACAAAAGCTCATATGAGTCCTTCTCCCAGGTAAAGATATAATTGGGTGTGTCATTTTTGAGAGTCCCGACTAGTAGGCTTTTTGTGAAATGAACATTTGAATTGTGTTAAGTAACCCAAGAGAAAAAAATCATTTTTCTCAGGCCAACGTTGAACTTACTTGTCCAGGCAATGCTTGCTGTGGTGGTGGTAGTGGTGTGCTGTGGAGTCGGTTCCCACTCAGCAACCCTGTATAGGGTTTCCTAGTCTATAAATATATTTACAGGAGCAGAAAGCCTCATATTTCTCCCATGGAACAGCAGTTTCGAACAGCTGACCTTGAGGTTAGCAATCTGATTCGTAACCACCACACTACCAGAGCTCCTTAAATATTTGCTGAATGTCTACTAAGTATCAAGTACCATGCTAGGTGCTGGGGAGATTTTTCAACCCACATTTATTATGCTTTCAGAAAGTCCATTCTCATACAGAGACTAACAAGTGAGTTTGATAATGTAGATGGTGGAAAGGTAAACCCAAAACACAGTAAAGGACAGGGGAGTATATTCCAGGATTAGTTTAGAGTTCTAGCATTTCTAGACAGGTGACTACACCAGCAAGTTCATTACAGGAGCATAGTCAGATACTTAGGGGGAACTTCCAAATAAAAGTAAAGCCTCTTCTCTTGAACATCCTGGTCAGTTGTATTACTTATTATATATATTTATTATACTTAAGTAATACAAATATGCTTCCCCCTAAAGTAGTTTTCCTTCTTTTATAAATAGAGTCCTAGTTTTCCAGAGTTGCTTTGTAATGGAGATCCCTAACACTATTACTTATTATATTTAAGGAATCCTTGTGTGGTGCTGTAAACACTCAACCACAACTCACCAACCACTCTTTGGAACTCTATGCAGCGTTGCTGTGAGTCAGAAACGACTCGACAGCGCATAACAGCAACATTACATTTAAGGTAGATTGCAATTTTGGACCTGTACTACAGACAGGATTCCTGTTGTGGTGCTATAGGATAAGCACTGGACTGCAAACCATAAGGTTGTAGATTCAAACCCATGAGCTGCTCCTTGGAAACCCTATACAAGGTCACTATGAGTCCAAACCAACTCTCCAGCACTTAACAACAACAGCTACAGACTGACTTCTAAATGAGCATTACTTAAAAAAGAGACCTCAGTTGGTCACTTAACTGGCCATGCATCCACTAAGATAATATGTTTGGGGTTTTAATTTTCCCAGTATATTCCTCTATTCTTTAATAAACATAGAAAATATAATACAACTTCTAACTTGATAAGCAAGGTCCAAACCCCAAAGTGCAAAGTTTTTGTGGGTTTTTTTCTTTTTTTGCTGAATTTTATCAAAGATAAATTACTAATATTGTAGTTATACACATTTCTTTGTGAATAAGCTTTATATTGTTCTCTCGTGTGGGCAGTGTGGATTCTAGTGACACTGGGGATGTGTGATAATCTGTTTATTGCATTTTAAGAGTTAGCTGCTACCATATCATCTGAGGTGTCTCTCTATCAATGCACCTAATAAACTGGTCAGCTATATGTAATATGCTGTAATATACATATTAAACTATGATGTGTGAGAGCCTTCTGCAAACAACAAAGATCTCCGTGATCTCTTTGTTGTTTGTGAACATTTACAAGTTTCTGACTTTCCTGAAATTATTAAGTAAGATCAACTTGGGAGAGAATTAGAACTTACTAATAGACATTCATTCAGCAGTGTGGATGGTGGCAAGTCCCAGTGGCTTCCTCTCTAGAACCTTAAACCAAATGCACAAATCCCCGTTCCACACCCACTCCAAAGTCTCAGCAAATTACATAGAAAATGTCACTGAACTGGTCAAACTTTTTTTTGTAAGTTCCACGGTCCTGGGAAAGAGGACACATTTTTAACCTACAGAACTTTCTGCAATGATGGAAATGGACTATACTGTACTATCCAGGATGGTAGTCACAAACTGTGTACATGTATAGTGTTGAGTCTTTTAGACATAGTTAATGTGACTAAGGAACTGAATTTGTGAAAGTTATTTCATTTGAATTCATTTTAATTTTAATAGCCACAGGTGACTAGTAGCTACCTAATTTAGCAGTACATGGCACGTGTGTTCAAGGTCACGTGATTTTGTTTAAACTAAACAGAGTAGATTGAGTCCTGGTGAGGCACTGTAGGATCAGCTCTGGACTACTAATCACAGGTCAGCAGTTCAAACCCACCAGCTGCTTCTTGGAAACCCTATACAGGGTGACTCTGAGTCAGAACTGACTCACTGGCACTTAACAACAACAACAAAACAGAATATATATAATTTTTTTAAATACTTAATTTATGAAAAATAGAGTAAATACAAAATATAATAAATAGAAGGGGGAAAAAATCTCTAATAGACATATCATGGTAGATATCCTTCCAACCTACCAAAGTATACTAAATGTATAAATAAAAACAAAAAACAGTCCAGTGAAAAATTTAACCTTGGATCTTGGCCTTTACATAAAATCCTGGATGTAAAATGTAATTTTCATCAAGGAATAAATGTTTTTAACTTTAAAATTTTTAGACTATAGTAAAATTTTATATTTTCTGAATCTCAAATTCTTGCTTTCTGAGTGGAGCAATTATAAAACATTTCTAATAGTCACACAAAAAATTGCTAAACTACGTTCCCAAAAATGGTTTCTCCTAAAACCCAAGGATGTTCAGAACCCTTTTCTCTTCCCCCATTCTGAAAGTGAACCATTTAAAAATCCCCTAGGTTTGTACATGGCTTTGAGCTATTAATTGTTATAGTATCCTTTTTCTGTAGGGTTAGAGCTACTGACTGACTGACTGACTGACCGACCACCCCATCTTTTATAGAGGGACATCCTCCTCTGAAAGCATTTTTCCCCTTTAAAAGTCATTTCAGTTGCATTTAAGGAACATCCATTATTATCCTTTCAGGGACTGTTATCTTTTTCCCTAGGTTTTACAATTAGATTAATCACCTTTACCTATCAGAAACCTAGACTTAATTAAATCAGTGAAGAACATTAAATTCCATCTTTACTTACTCTGGTGACCATACCTATGCTGAGTTGGGGAAGAATTTGTGAAAGTACCATTTGGTTAAAATTGTATGCCTGTCTCTTTAAATCTAAAAAAAAAAAAAAAAAAAAAAATGCTTTCTGAAGCTGTAGAGAGAAGGTGCTAGAACTGTGTACGATCATGACTGGAAAGCAGGATCCCTCAGTGACTGCTGAATCTTCCCAGCACAAGACAGAGAGGCAGTTCAGCACAAGCCTACACTGGTTCTAGGCAGAACGATGATCCTACCGAACAGAGCTCAAATAAAATTAAATTGAGAAAGCAGATCTTTCAAGGGAATGAGGCGGAGGCTCGCTTTTATGTTAAAAGCAACCAGCATCCTCCTGGCTAGACATGGACATGACATTTTTTAAAGGAATTATTTGGTTACAGCGTTTTAAACAAACTGTTTTAAGGAGTCTGTACATTGCATTGTTTTTTCTATTCTTTTTTTCTTTTGCATATATGTAATTCTGGAGGTAAAGAAAAAGCCTGCCAGGGATTCAGAAGGCATCCCACTAGCGATCAGCTGACATTCCTAACTGAAGGCTGCAATGTGTTGCTTATTCATTTTGTACCGTGGGAGCTGCGGGGACTAGCAGAGAGCTAAACTATGCATTTCAAACAGCAGTGCTTGTGCAGAAAGAGGGGTGAGAGAGAGGCAGCCGGCGAGGAAAGAGCACAGCTGGACTTTCTCCTTGTTTTTATCCATTTCTGCAGGATCATGTATTCATAAGGGATGAGGCGGGCCACGGCGATCCCAGGCCTGAGCCGCGGCCTACCCACTCAGTTCAGAGCCAGGCCCTCCACTACCGGAACCGAGAGCGCTTTGCCACGATCAAATCAGCATCTTTGGTAAGCAAACACCCCTCTACCCATCTTCCCTTCCTTCCCCTCCTCCCCATCTGGCAGCCTCTCGCCCTCCCTGAGCCTCTCGGCTTCATGGATGGGAGGAAAGGAGTCAAGAATGTTTTCTCCCTCCTAATAATTTTATTCATTTTAGAACAAATCTGTTGGCATAGCAACCAGATCTCAGATATTTTAGCATTGTCTAACAGCATGGAAAATATACAAAAAACCTTTGTGTGTGTGTGTGTGTGTGTGTGTGTGTGTGTGTGTTTGTATATGCTGCATGTGCAAAATAAAAGGCCTTTGAGATGAAGTTGCTAGCTTATCTAATTTTATAAAAGCTATTTGTGTTTTCATTGAAATAAATAATGCTTAAAATTTTTTTTTTTTAATATATTGATGTGTGTGTGTGCAGGGCACTATGCTTTTTGTTGTATTATGCCTGTGTGTCTGTAATAAATACACACATCAAAAGATAAAACATAATTTCTTTAAAATATATGGTTGCTTGCTAACGTATGAAACTGTAGAATATAAGATACTTGCTTCTCAGGGATGGATTGCTGGTTCGTTCTGCTTCATTCATTTATTTATTGCAACAATGGTAGTGGCTGCACTTCCCCACTTAACCCCTGAAGAATTTCCTGGCAGTGATAAAGCAAGAAGGGCTTTGTAGGAGAGGATTAGGATGGTTGTGGAAGGACAGAGACTGTAGGATTCTTCAGCATTTTTACTATTGCAAATGTGATTGCTGGATGCCCTTGTAGTAGCAAAAGGGGTGTGTGCTGGAAGAGTTAGTTTTCATGCCTCCTCCCCTTGTCCCCCCCCACCTCCCGTGCGCGTGCGCGCTCCCACACTTACACACACACACACACACACACACACACACACTCACACCATTCCATCCTTCACACTCTAAACTCTCCTTAATCTTTTGCTTCTGAATCTTGCTTCTCATCCAAAAGAATCATTGAAATACTCGTTGTTTTGCTCAGATTGATGTTAGAGGTCACATGGGTAAGAAGAGTTAGTGTACACTGCTCGGCTCTTACATCTAGAACCTATGATGACATCATCCGAGGCCAACCCAGAAATGATCGTTTTTCTTATCCTAATTTTTAATCCTGATTTCCACTCTTATTTATCAAGTCTTTGTAGCTTTAATTATCTTTGAAATTGATAGTGGATTCTAATCTTTACACACCCCAAATACAGGGAAAATGGAAGTTAAAGTGCCCACATACTGCTATATCTGCTGCTGTCTGAAAGCAAGCAATTCCATGTAGACTGCTGATAAATAAATAAGCCCATGTATAAGTTCCTTTATATACAAGTTTCTCGTAATCTCCTTCATAGGCCATTTTTCATTTTAAAGAAACGATAGCCTATATAATGGAGATCTTAAAATGTCCACCATGTATTTGCTAATGATTGTTAAGCATCAAAAATATATATATGCTTTTGAGTCTAAATAAAGCAGCGTGGAACTATGAAATAAGAATCGCCTTCCTGCCACGCTATCTGATAATATAAGAAGAAATGTGTTATTTTAGAGGACTGCTGTTACTTACCACAGAGTCTTGTGAGACTTGTCCCTTTATCCACAACTGTTCATGTTGAAATGAGAGGAGGGATCATGAGCTAGCACTGGGAACCCCAGCACCATCAGCAGGTTTTGCATATAAAGCAGACATTATACCAAGTGATTTCCCCTGCTTTGGGTTAGGTTCCTTGCTTTTCTCACTTGACACACCCTCATTCCCACATCATATATTCATGACCTCTCCAGTCTCCCAGTAAGAAATTACTACCGCCTTGCAGGATGCTCCCACACTCACATGTGGGCTCACCCAGGGCTACTCTGTGAGGATATCAGTCTTCACTGTCTTATCTTCATGTTGAGAGTGGCTTTTCTACTAGGCCACCTCTAGTCTGTGGGCAGAGTCCTCAGGAACCGCTCTGAATCCTACAGGCTTCAGAGTGCCCATCCAGAGGACATTCTCCATCAATCTCTGATAGTGTTTTGATCTGCAAAAGGGCCTCTGCCCCCAAGTTAAGTTAAAAACAGAGTATGCAGTAGACTGATGCTTTATGCACAACATTAGTTGTTTTATGGGGAGCACTGTCTCCATAATACTTAGAATATTATAGTGGGATTGATGGAAATTTATCACAATTAGTGGTATTCATAGTGGTTTTTAGGGAGAAAAAAAATAATGGAAAGAAAAAAGTGGTTAGAGTGTGTAATTTTGTGTCCCATTTTGGACAATCTATTGTTGTGGATATATAAATATATATTATCAAGTATTACTGTTCTACTGCCTACTATGTTGTTTTAATGGTTAAATCCAATAGAAATATGTAATAAGAACACTGGAATATCAGAAAGAATCATTTAATTTAAAATATATATTATGAATCCTGGTATTTTAAAGATCCCAATCTAAATGAACGGGACTATAATTACTTAAATGATATAAAAATGAAAGTCCAGACAAAGGTTCACAAAACAGACTAAATGCTTTAGAGAAAGGAAGATCGCTTAAGGGAAATAAGACCCAATATATCCAGATTACACTCCCAGCTAAGGTTACTCATGGTATAAGTAGATTTGTGTTATCTTTCAGTAACCCAGAAATTGATTGGAACTTAATCCAACAGCATTTTAGGAGGTTGTGGAACAATATACACTTGTCTGTGGATATTCATCAGCTACATGCTCAAATTTATGATATAAGTAATTCTCAAAGTGAACACTGAGTGGCTACTAATTTGCTACCCCTGCTAGAGAGTAAGATCCCCTAAGAACTTGATTGAACCTCAGCATAGTGATCCTGCTTGGTCACCTTAGAGCAGGTGGTGGGCTGGCAACGTCTTGCGTATGGGGTCCCCAGCCGATCTCCTCCCTCCCTGCCTTCCTCGGATGGCGGCTGTTTATGCTGGACGTGTGGCCAGAGACGGGTAAGGATCACGTGGAACCTCGGCAACTTAAGACAGAGCCATTGCCATGCTGCAATGAGTTTCAATGACTGGTAAGACTGAGGAATTCGCACTGACCGCCTAAGACAGGCAGCGTCCCTTAAACAAACAATAAATAAGGAGGATTCGGATGCAGACCGTGCAGACCCGGTCAGGAGGCCAAGCCCCTGTGGGCCCAAGCGTTGTTGACGGTCCAAACCATAGGCTCTGAGGATCAGACTTTAGCTACCTAGTAGACATAGCAAACTGTCCCTCATCTGATTATTCAGTAATGCTTGTAAGTAATCTCATACATGAGCCCTGGATATCCACAGACAAATGTAAAAACCTTCCCTAAAAGCCGAGACTGTAAATTCTAAAAAGGCAAGTCCCCCCCACCCCCATCCAAAAAAAAAGCTAAAGAGGATAGAGAGAAACACTGTAAACTGATGATATATGGAGGGGATAATAATCAGTGTAATGAAACAAGCTATATGAATGATTGAATGTGAAGCTGATGATGTGCCCTGTAAACTTTCACTCAATCCAAAATAAAAACATTTAATTAAAAAAAATGAAAGTCCAGTATAACAATACTATATTGACTTATTTCTTTTGGTTTTATATATTCTTTCTTTAGAAATTTTTAACAGAGATGCTAACAAACCAAACATGCTACCATCAAGTTCATCCCAGCTCATAGTGGCCTGATAGGACAGAATAGAACTGCTTCACAGGATTTCCAAGGCTTCCATAAAAGTAAATCTTCATGGGAGCAGACTTCCTCATCTTTCTCTCACAGAGCAGCTGGTTGGTTCGAACCACTGACCCTTCAGTTAGCAACCTGACCCTTAACCCACTGCACCACTAGGGCTGCTTAACAAACCAGAGTAATCCAAAAGAGAACAACAAAAGGAGAAGAAATTCAGAAAATAATTCAATTGCTAGATAACTAAGTGAAGACTGTATATTCTACAAGGAGTGTGGAAGCTCCATACAATAAGCACTGGACTGTGAACCACAAGGTCCACGGTTCAAGCCTGCCAGCTGCTCTGTGGGAGAAAGATGAGGCTTTCTGCTCCTACAAAGGTTTAAAGCCATAAAAATGCTATGCAGGGTCACTATGAGTCAGAACCAACTCAACAACACTTAACAACAACAATGTGTATCTTTAGGGACTCTGGTATGGTGTTGTAGGATAAACTAAACTGCAAGGTCAGTGGCTCAGACCTACCATCCTCTCCTCAAAAATCCTATACCAAGTCGGTCTGAGTTGGAACCTACTTGATAGCACTTGACAACAACAATATATATCTTAATGGGGAGTGCAGTGGCTCTGTAAGATGAACCTTAGACTGTGAACCACAAGATTGATGGTTCTAGCCTACCAGCTGCTCCGTGGGAAAAAGATGAGGCTTTCTGTGCCCATAACGATTCGCTGTCTTAGAAACACTATACAGGGTTGCTATGAGTTGAACTGACTCACCTGTACTAAACAGCAACATTCTATATCTTAAAAGAGTCGTGGTGTGGCACTATAGGATAAGCACTGGACGGCTAACCTCAAGATCAGTAGTTCAAACCCACTAGCCGCTCCTCGGAAACCCTATACAGGGTTGCTGTGTGTCAGAACTGACTCAATGGCACTTCACAACAACAACACATATCTTCAACGAAAATAAAAGCTAATGAAAAATGTTATTATTCCTCAAAATTGTTTTCTGAGAGCTCCTCTTCTATATAAACCTTTAAGAGGCCTAGCTCTGTTTTCCCCTTAGCATTTCTCTCTGCAGTATGCTTCTGAAAGAGCAGTTGACAAAAGTGTAAAGCCCATGGTCAACCGGCTTGTATTACTGCATGTGTTCATTATGTGTTGTGTCGGTATGCACTGCTACATCCCTGCATTTATAGGTAAAGGAAAGGAAGGGCTGTGAGCCTTAATGCAGAGGAAGTACTGGAGTTTGACAACTGTCCTCTCCTGTCTTCCTATGGTCATTTCCCATAATTAGGATAAGGAAAGGTAGTTCATGGAATCTTGTTATTTTACCCTTTCTTTTCATATTCTTGAAGCAAGTTCACATGAGTTACCGTGGAAATAAGTTGTTTATGCTTTCTCGTAACTGTTCATCTATTCTCTTGGCCTTTCAGATGTGCCATCCTTGAATTTTTACATTATATTAGTGAATGGGGAATCTTAATATTTTAATGAGATTAGTGACCCATGAAAGTGTTTCAGCTGTTACTCCATGTGATTTCTTCTTAAAATGCCCTCATACACTGGGTCGCTGGCAGTTTCCATAGGAGAGGTTAACATAAAGAGCACCCAAGGCATATCTATCAGACAATTCAGTCTTTGAGTCTCTGGAATGCAGTTGTCTCAGCACACAGAGGAATGTATGTTAGAATGCACATTAGGGAGACAGGCATGTGAGAGAAACTCTCCCTTGGGAGTCCCTAGGACAATCATGTAGGAAAGAGTGATGTGTGTTCTATTCATGCAAATGTAGATTATTTTACTTGACTTTACCAGTAGAAAACCCCCAAAATATCCCACTGCCATCGAGTCGATTCTGACTCATAATGACCCTGAATACAGTTTCTATAGATCTTTATCGGAGCAGAAAGCCTCATCTTTCTCTAGAAGAGCAGCTGGTAGGTTTGAACTGCTGGCCTTTTTGGTTAGTGGTCCAATGCTTTTCCTACAGTGCTACCAAGAGAGTCTTCATTTGGTTGGTTTAAAATGCAACCTAATTATTCAGCAAATTATGAAATTGGATACCTGAATGAATTTGAAAGACAAGAGTAAAATTGTTAATGCCTCACCAGTACATGCTACAGTCTCACCCCTCATGAATCCCTGCTAGTCTCTTTCTAAATGCTTGAAAGTGCATTCTCTTCTTGGAGAGCATCCCAGAGGATTCTTTATCAAAATACTATATCTCTCCTCTTCTTGGTTTCTTAATCTCGTTAAAATCTTTGTTGATGCCAGTTTTCACTTGTGCTGCCCAATCTACATACCCAGCCCATACAGTCAAATAAACATATGTCAGATGAATGAATTTCTTATATGAACTTGGGCATACATGCATATTTATACATGTCAGAGTTCTTTTTGTAGCATGTTCTATTCTAAGGCACAATTAGCTCCTTTTAGAAAGAACTTGAAACATTTTTACCCCTAGGTGTTCTATAGAGTAGAATGGTAACTGTCTAATGATAAAATGTGACTCATTGTCTTCTTCTGAAGAACTTGATATGAACTTCATTTGCTCTAAATGCTGAGATGACCAGGTTTTTCATATGCATTATTTTGATTCTTACATATAATTAATCTTATGAGTTGACTTTGATCTCTGAAGAAGGTATCATCAGCTACCCTCTCCTATTCTGTGTTTAGTAAGTTGCTTTCTGGCTTTCCTAGTACAGTGCTTTGTGGACATACAGAACATTTGAATGAATTGATTTGTGTACATGCCAAACTTTGCTGGGATTAAGTAGGGTGGTATGGAACCAGCTGTAGAAACTCTCTGGGGGGAAAAAAATCATCCTTCTTGGTTCAATATTTTTAATAATTTTTCCCAGGTATAGGAAATGAGTAACAACTCAGATTCAGAAATTATGCACATGAGGGGCTTCAAATAATTTGTGAAAATTTTCCCATTGTCTTTCATTTCCATTTTTCTGTGATCTTTGTGGTCCCCTCATGCTTACTGTATAATCTACAACTTGGATATAGATACAGTTTTGTTGTTAACTCACCCATTTCCTTAGATCCACTTCTTCTGATCTTTACCCCTGCTACCCAAAGTGCTTAGCAGAGGGGAAAAGAGACAAGCTGCTGCTCAGAGTCTGGCAGGAGAAAGAGAGAACCCAACATGTATTGAACATTGCCAGTGTCTCAGATACCTTGAAATTAGTAGTTCTTCCTTACAAATGAAGAAACAGATTCATGAGAGACTAATTTGCTCAAAGCCAGTTAGATAGATGGTTAAAAAAAAAAAAAAATGGAGCAAAGTTTGCTTACTGACTACCTGTTGAGTGTGGAAAGATAATCGGGCTGTGAACCGCAAGGTCAGCAGTTCAAAACTACCAGCGGCTCCACGGGAGAAAGGTGAGGCTTTCTGCTCCCATAAAGATTTACAGCCTCGGAAACCCTGTTCAGGGTCGCTATGGGTCAGAACCAACTCGATGGCACTTAACAACAACTAATTTTTTAAATTGCCATTGTAAAATTCAATACTCACTGAATTTTTGTAACTTTCTTCTATTCATAGACTTACTCTGTTTGTAACTGAGACTCACCACTCTGTTTCTGGGATGTTGATTGCCTCCATTGCTTCATAATAATCATTTTTCTGCCTTGGTAATGTGGATTTTCTCAGACAATTCAGGAACCGTAGACTTTGGTTGAAATCCGAATTTATAAAGATTAAAAACATAGATTATAAACCACAAAACATAATAAAACTGTGGGCTATTTTTCTTCTTACTGTTATTGACCAGAGAGTGTGCTCTCAAAACACACAGTGTAAATGGAATGCACATAAGCGTACACACCGATCAAAAATGTGTTGTTTGCATGGTAGGCTTTGCAAATGAGACATGTAGTTTTACTTTTATGTCAATTCATTACTCTAACTTGAGCATGGAATGATAAAACTCAGTATCTCTATATGTACCTAAAAAGACACTTTCTTTGAAACTTAGAAAGTTGGATTTGACAAATGGAAGGTATTATTAGACATTTGAGAAAGTGTTTGTCCAAATTATGGGAAATTTAAAGGCAAAATTCCTCTCGAATGCAGTGATGTTTTTCTCATGTAGCCGGGTGGAACTACAGAGATACTGTGTTGAACTTTGTCGTTTGTGTTTGCGACATAGTTGTACCATGTGTGCTCTAACATGCAATAGGACTACCTTCTTTGCAGAGGCCCACCCACCAGTGAAGATTA
Organism: Chrysochloris asiatica; assembly: GCF_000296735.1. NCBI lineage: Eukaryota > Metazoa > Chordata > Mammalia > Afrosoricida > Chrysochloridae > Chrysochloris > Chrysochloris asiatica. The sequence goes on from NW_006408596.1 coordinate 9,793,883, forward strand.
AAAATGTCCTTAACACACCTCATTTCACTTTTATCTTTAGACCTCTTGGTTTAGGGAAATGGCTATCCTGACAATATTGTATTGGCTACAAGCCAAGTCAACCATTCTGATGATTAATTTTTAATGTGTTGCCATATCTTTAGAGAGTGCCATGCTCCAGCTTTGGTAATCTGGTTAATGAAGGAATGCTAGAATAAGAAAAACGGAATTTCTGGGTAAGGCATCTACTCATTAGCCTAGAACAGACCTTTTGCTGCCTAGTTGTCTTAGGGACAGCTGACTGCAGAAAGGATTGAATGGTATGCTTTTTTGTTGATTGGATTTGTTTTTTTCTCTAAAGTTGAACTTCAGGAAGACTCACCCAGGAGGAAATAAAAGTTACACATTTCAAACTGTACAACTTTCCCTCCTTTTGTCAGAAAATTAATATTTTTTATTAAAAAAATAGTACATTATTGTGATGACAAATAGATTATTGATTTTCTCTAGAGTATTAAGGTACCTTTTTGGCGATGCTGTCAGTTTTAGACTTGAAACCTCTTCTGCTCTTAGGTATCATGAGGATTATACTTTAAAAAAGAGAAATGAACGTGAAACTGAGTATCCGTTTCCACTGGAAAGGTTTCAAAGTTTGGCTAATGTTTAATGGTGTACTTTGATAATATGATCCAGTTACAGAGCACTTGCTCTCCTGATAGTAAGGACTCAGTTTAGTATCCAGGGGCACCCTCTAAAAAGAGCAGAGAAACAAACTGGTCTTTGTATAAAAGGTACTTTGACCCATAAACTGAAAATAGTAGAATTAATAGCAGCATAAAAATTTCCAATGAAACTTGTTTGGGGTCTAGTTAGGGGAAAGTGTCTTATACTAGATTGTTGTTGTTGTTGTTGTTGTTAAGTGCCATCGAGTCGGTTCCGACCCATAGCGACCCTGTACAGGGTTTCCGAGGGTGTAAATCTTTACGGGAATAGAAAGCCTCATCTTTCTCCCGCGGAGCAGCTGGTAGTTTCGAACCGCTGACCTTACGGTTCGCAGCCCGATTCGTAACCACTACGCTATATACTAGATTAGAGTGATGAAATTACTTAATTAAAAAGTTATGTATTACCATTAATTTTTTTTTCTAAGATAGATAGGAAATATGAGAAGAAAATGACCTAAAAATCTAACAGCAAGATAATCCATCCTGTGCTGTCGAGTTAATTCCTATTCAGACTGACACAGGAAGATAAACAGGAATAATAAACTGATGGACAGATTGGAAAAATTATACAAAGAAACAGGAATTGCCACAGTTTACCTTTCATTCTTCAATTTGTTGGATATTCGTTTGAAAATGGATTAAGGAAAATTTATTAAGAAAAATAGCCCACTTTAAGAGGCCAAGTATATGCATTATCAGTTGTTGTAGTTAAGTGCCACTGAGTCAGTTCCAACTCATATTGACCCTGCATAGGACTTCCTAGAGTGGCTAGCAGCTTGAACTGCCTACCTTGCAGTTGCCATAGTTAGCAATCTAGTGCTTATTTTACAGCACCACACTTCTTTTATGGAGGAGCCAAGGAGTAGGACAGATGATTTTAAAAGAGCGAGTTCGCCCTTTTTCTCTCAACTCAAAAGTAGAGAGTAAATCATGTTCAGACTATTTTGAAAAGATATTCAGGGTTCTTAGAACTGTTATAGAGTCCCTGAGCAGCACAGATGGTTAAGTGCTTAACTGCTAGCCAAATGATTGGCTGTTCAAGCCTACCCAAGGGCACCTCAAAGACAGTTTTGGCTAGCTACTTCTCGAAGGCCACAGCCTTGTAAACTGTGTGAAGCAATTCCACTCTGCACACATGGGATCTCCATGAGTCAGAATCCACTCAACAGCAACAACATGGTCTATAGAACCATGATCCTTAAAAAGAAAAGAAAGAAAGAAAAAGCAGGAGTTCTGAATAAGTTTTGCCCCCCAGGGGACATTTGGCAGTGTCTGGATACATTTTTTATTACATTACTTAGGAGTGCAGTAGCTCTAGAGTATAAGCACTAGACTGCAAACCACAAGGTCAGTAGTCCAAGCCTACCAGCTACTCCACAGGAGAAAGATAAGACTTTCTGCTCCTGCAAAAATTTACAGCCTCGGAAATCCTCTACAGAGTTGCTGAGTCAGAACTGACGCGATTGATGGCACGAAACTCTGTCTGAAAGTTTGTCTCCTATGAGTGTAGTCACCTGAATTCTGTTCCCTAACCCAATTCAGGTTACACGGCAGATCCATGAGCATGAGCAGGAGAACGAGTTGCGGGAACAGATGTCAGGTTATAAGCGGATGCGGCGCCAGCACCAGAAGCAGCTGATCGCCCTGGAGAACAAGCTGAAGGCTGAGATGGACGAGCACCGCCTCAAGCTACAGAAGGAGGTGGAGACGCATGCCAACAACTCGTCCATCGAGCTGGAGAAGCTGGCCAAGAAGCAAGTGGCTATCATAGAAAAAGAGGTCAGTGTATGCACACATGCCTTTGTACCACAGCCAAGCCAAGCCTATTCCAGTCAGTGGCAGAGTGTTGTTGGCAAGAGGTAGGAGTGGTATGCCTTTTGGAGGTGGAGGCACATTACTGGCTTGGGGTCAGGCAAAGCACTCGAGGTTTTATAGGCTTACTTAAAATTGTCATTAAGAGCTAAAATTGTAGCCAAAGATGAAAGTTATATTTTGTCTATTCAAAAATATTCAGAGCAGCATACATCTGATGGGGGTACCCACTATTCTCTACAAATAGTCCATTTTAGTATAATGTCCCTGCCTTGAGAGGACTGTACTAAGGATAAAAACTTGGCCGTTGTTGAGGTATCTAAGGAGAATCTGTTTTATCTACCCAGGTTCGAAAGGAATTTTAAAAATAGAACAAAAGACCAAGGAGAAAGTGTGAGTCAAAATATCACCTTTACTACTGATAAGTCTTAGATAGGAGAGATGATTTGTGCCTGCAGGAAAGCAGACCTAATAACACTGAACAAAATTAAACCAACTTGCCTACCCAGTGCTAAAACCAAGTCCCCTCCTCACCATCTCCCATAAGACTTACACAGTTTTGAAAAGCAGAGGTATACATGTGCTCCTTGGGGATGAAGCATTAAGGGCAGATGTGAAGGATGTTTCCCTCTCCACATGGAAGCGAACCTCAGCATTGTAGAAGTAGCATTCCCCCTAAGAGACATCAATCTATGAAACAGTGTGGCATGAAGACCTCTGCCCAACTAGGGTTGGTGTCAATTAAATAAGCCAGTCATGTTCTTTCTTGGGAATGTGACTTGGTAAATGGGGGAGATAATTGTTTGGTTGATCATAGAGGTGAGAGCTAAAAAGATTCTATGAAACATAATTTAGATTTGGCCACTAATATGAGCTAATATTTATTGGTTTATCTTCTATTTGGTCTGTGTTTTATCCATTCAGAAGTCTCAAAAATGCCATGGTGGGTAAACATTATGGATTGCAGCAGGCACTTAAGAAAACAAAATGTCATTAACTTTGCATATTATACTAGAGATCCACTAGGAAATCTGGTAGTTAGAATAATTAATCAGTTAGAGTTTGATTCCTTGAATAATAAAACTGGCCAGTCTTCATTGTTTATGTATTTTTATAATTTTATCCTCTGACAACCAATAATATATTAAAATTCCTTTCATTTAATCCTCAATTCTAATTTCATCCACATATTTGTGTGTACAATAAAGCATGTTTATGGTTCACTGTCATCTTATTTTTCCTGTAATTGGGAGTCTAGTTTTCAGTGGCAAAAAAGTTTAATATGATTTTTTGTATACAGTACAAGAGAATCAGGACAAACATTTCTTTGTGTTTTTTTAATTATTCATACAAAAATCATTACTTGATTTAGTACATATGGCTTTTGTTTTCATGTATTGGAGGACATAGACTGAATTCTGTGTTATGAATGGATTCATCCTAAATCATATTTGTTATTTTTTCAGGCAAAGGTAGCTGCAGCAGATGAGAAGAAGTTCCAGCAACAGATCTTGGCCCAGCAGAAGAAAGACTTGACAACTTTCTTAGAAAGTCAGAAGAAGCAGTATAAGATTTGTAAGGAAAAAATAAAAGAGGTAAGAATACAAATATCTGCAGTCACTGCGTTGCCATTAGAATGGTTAGACCTTCAATTGGACTCATCTTGCATAGTGTCTAACCCATGGTTCCCAAACTTTATATTAGAATTACTTAAAGTGCTTATTAAAGCAAATTGGTAAGCCTCACCCTGGTTTTTTGATTCAGAGGATCTGAAAAACAGAAAACGTGCATTCTATCTAGTTCCCAGGCAATGCTGATGCTGCTGGTCTAGGGACCACTCATCAACCAACTCTCAACTCTTCTGGAGTACTTTGTTTATTCTCTTTCCTTCAGTTCAAATGATCTTTTCAAAATGTAAATGTAGTTCTATCTACCCTGGCTTAAAATTATCCATTAGCTTCCCATTGCTCTTAGGATAGATCATTGTTGTTGTTTAGCGCCATCAAATCAGTACTGACTCAGAGTGACCTGGTATAGGGATATTGAGGAGCATCTAGTGGGTTTGAACCACCAGCATTTGGTTAGCATCCAAGTGCTTATCCTCTAGCACCACAGCAAGACAGATTTCTATGTGGCTTGCTGCCAGCCTACCTCTGCAGTTGCATCTCATGCCAATTCCCATCCTTTTCACTGCTCCAGTCACAATGGTCCCTTTTCAGTTCCTCAAATGTATCAAGTTCTGGCCTTCTTCAAGGTCTTTGCTGATGCTGTTTCCTCAGCGCTGATGCTCTCCTCCCAGCGAGCCCCTCCCTAACTGCAGTTCTTAGTTAGGCCCACTCTTGTTTCTTGTAAGCTTTAAGACTCTTTCTTAAGACCTTAACTCAAAACTTCCCCAGGGAAGCCTTTCTGACTGCTTTCACCAACACAGGTGCCTCTGCGTTCATAATGGTAGAATTTTTAATTATATATGTAGTTTTTCAAAATTATTTTAGCCCTTTAACCAACTTAACCTACTAGCTGTTAAGCACCTCAAGAACAGGAACCTTTTCTCTTTTCACCCACCACTGTATCACCGGCACCTAGTCAGTGTGCATGGATATTTGGTTAAAGAATGATTGATACATACATAGGTGTTTGCTTCAGGACCACTAGTGAACTTAAAGAATGCTCTTGAGGGACTGCAATTTGACTTGAAAATTCAGATGTCTTCAGTTGTCCTTTCAACAGTTTTTACAGGTGACTTGATTGCAGTTCCAGAGATTTTCCTTCTTATATGACTTCTTGTTAAGTGTCGTCGAGTCGGTTCCAACCCATAGTGACACCCTGTATGGTGTTTCCTAGGAGTGGCTGGTGAGCTTGAACCAGCTACCTTGTGGTTCAAAAAGACTTTGCAGTCCAGCTCATTAAACCCCAGCGCCACACCAGGATTTCTTATTTATAGATTACTAAGTGTTTCCTGTAGGATAAGCTCTGGTCAGCAATTGAAACCCACTGTGGCGCTGTGGGTTAACGCACCAGACTTGCAAAGTCGTTTGAACTGCAAGGTCAGTGGTTCAAGCTCACCAGCTGCTCCTCAGAAACCCTATACAGGGTCACTATGGGTCGACTCGACTCAACGGCATTTAACAACAACAACAACAACACCCACTCTTGAAACCTATACTAGGTCACTATGAGTTGGAACCGACTCAACGGCACTTAACAACAACAACTGCAAGTATATTAAGGAGTTCTGGTAGTGTAGTGATTACATATTTGCCTGTTAACCACATGGCCAGTGGTTCAAATCCACCAGCCACTCCATGGGAGAAAGAGGAGGTTTTCTGTTTCTGTAGAGATTTATAGCCTCAAAATCCCTATGCAGGGTCACTGTGCATCACAACCAACTTGATGGTACACAACAGTAACGAACTGTGTTAAGCTGTTATAAGATTCAACATGGGGCATTGTATTCGTATATACAATTATGTGTTTGTGCTCAAATTTTTCTTTCATAGGTTAGTAATAGGGAACTTATAAAAGAAAAATATGAACCCAAACACACAGAGTCCTGATATGGCACTGTAGGATAAGCGCTGGACTGCAAGATCACTTTGAACCATAAGATCAATGGTTCAAACTCACCAGCTGCTCCTTAGAAACCCTTTACAGGGTTACTATGAGTCAAAATCGACTGATGGCACTTAACAACCACAACAATAGGGAACTTAGTTTGGTTCCTCTCCAATTCTTTATCAATAGGGAAGTGAAAACAAGTGGGTTGATATGAGCCTCAGGATATTTGGCCTGCCCAGGTGAGCTACAATTAAAAAAAAAAAAAAGCATTGCCATAGAGAATTGTTGGTGCTGACAGAAAATTGTGTCTGTTCCACCTGGCTGAATGGAGAGAATCTCTTAACTCTATGAGGTCTAGAAAGTCAGGCTGTAGAGAGAAGCAGCCCAATTAAGACAGTTCACATCCTCTCCGTTTCTTCTTAGTTATTGAACTGAGCCTAATTATTTTACAACGAGGCTTCAAAAAGTTTGTGGGAAAATTTCTCTTTGTTTATAATTTTTCCATGAACTTTTTGAAGTCCCCTCATATAATAGCAGAAAAATACTGCTGAATTAGAAGATTCGCTTTGATTTTTTTCAGTAAGAAATTTTTTCAGTTTTGTGAAAATACCTTCTTTTTAACTCCATGTGTTCACTTTTGCTTTAAAGACCACACTTTATGACAGTGGTCATCATTGTGAAATTTTTGGAAGATTACATGAACTGTACCTTTTGAAGATTCTCCCACAAAACAGTATTTGAGTACTTAGTACTCCTGCATAAGGTTATTTTAGGTTTACCATACTCATTATTTATAAACCTAAGAGACCACAAGCCTAAACATTTGAATCTTCAACCTGTTCATGAAGAAAAGCATTCCTACAGCCAGTTTGTCATCCCCCCAGTGAACCTTTATGTGCAGAGTTAATAACAATCCTTGTGAAGTAAAGCTGAGTTCAAGCCATTTAAAGTGATACATGTATGCTTAGAAGTTGATACGATTAAAGTCCTTGAAATAACAAAACAATCTCTGTTATTCCTCCTGTTGATAGATAGTAGGGGTGTAGGTTATACAGAATGTTGGCTGGTCCAGAAAGAACTTATTCTTGATTTTGTAGTAAATTTTTATAATCATTATTTGAATGTGTGTGTGCAAACTAGTGGTGGATACCAAACCTACTATGGAGAAATGAGTCATCCAGCCTTCCTATTTGTGACCCCCAACTTACTTTAGTTTACTGGAAACAGATCTTCCTACATGTTGATTCCTAAATTTCACTTATAATAGAAAGCTGAAAGCTGATTTAACAAAGACTTCTTGATGAAGTGCAAAAAACAGTCCAGATGTCGTTATCACAAAACATTAAATAAGTGTTAATTATTAAGGGGAAGGAGCTCTGGTAGCGTAGTGGTTACGAATCGGGCTGCGAACTGCAAGGTCAGCAGTTCAAAACTACCAGCTGTTCCACGGGAGAAAGATGAGGCTTTCTGCTCCCTTAAAGATTTACAGCCTTGGAAACCCTGTACAGGCTCTCTATGAGTCGGAACCGACTCCAAGGCACATAACATCAACAACAACCATTAAGGGGAAGTGGTCTTCTTTACTCATAGATTAACACCTGTGAGTGTTCTGATTGACTGCTTTATTCCCCTTACCTATATGGCCTGGGGTGATTGAGTTTTGTCCTTTTGAAAGCATAAGTGACTTATTATCATTCTGATCACAAATGAAGAATGAAATTCAAACAAATGACATTTGGTTAGTTACCTCCTATCTTTGGAATTTGTTTCCTTCTCTCTGTCTTGTCACCACCTTCTTTGTCCAAGCTATCATCTCTCTTGCCTGTATCCATTGCAGTATCCTCCCAGATGTCTGGATGTATCTGTTTTTGCGTCTTTCATTCTGTTTTCCACCTAGTAACCAGTCAGATTTTAAAAATACTTCTTAGTATAAACCCATGTATAGAAGAAGCCCATTTCTTCTTTATTTGTCTTCTGAGGCCTCTACTGGTCCTGCCTACCTGTGCAGCCTCATCACACATCACACTAGCCCAGCCATTTGAACCTCCTTTCTGTTTCTTGATCAGACCTTGTTCCCTCCCTAACCTTAGAGCTTTGCACATACTGTTTCGTCTTCCTTCTCCTTTTTCACTGTTTTCAAATTTCAGCATAGTTGTTACCAAAATCAAAACTTTTTTATTCATCATTCTTGTAGAACCAAATACTACCCCTTCCCAGCACACTTAATTAGTTAATTTTCAGTTAACTTCTGTGTTTCTTTGATTAATTGTTGACTCAGGACCATTAACTCCCATGATGGCAAAAAGTATGGTCTTTTACTTACCATTGTATCCTTGTGTCTTGTACAGTGCTTGACAGATGGTAGGAGCTCAGTAGGTGTTTGTTGATTGAATGAGTAAAAAAAATAAGTTCTGAGGTTGAGAAGCCAGAGGCATGGAAACTAGTGTTTCTCTCACCTATTACTCATTTAACAAATTGGTTGAAAAACATGAGGGAGGACAGTATGCAACACCTAGCCTTTCTGCCCTTACATTTCATTTGCTTTCCAAATAATTCACTCTCTTACCGTTCTTTTTGTTTAATGTAACTGGCCTTTTTCCTTTCTTTCTTTCTTTCTTTCTTTTAATAAAGGAAATGAATGAGGACCATAGCACACCTAAGAAAGAAAAGCAAGAACGGATATCCAAGCATAAAGAGAACTTGCAGCACACACAGGCTGAAGAGGAAGCCCACCTTCTCACTCAGCAGAGACTGTACTATGACAAAAACTGTCGTTTCTTCAAGCGGAAAATAATGATCAAGCGGCATGAGGTGGAGCAGCAGAACATTCGGGAGGTAAGTTATGTTCATAGCTTTTGTCACCAATTTATTAGACAGTAAGTTTTGTGAGGAGTCCTGGTGTGGCCCCGTGGAGTAAGGCGCCAGACTGCAAAGCCATTTGAACTGCAAGGTTGGTGGTTCAAGCTCACCAGCTGCTCCTCAGAAACCCTATGCAGGGTCCACTGTGGGTCAAAACTGATTCAACAGCACTTCACAACAACAACAACAACAACAACAAAAGCTTTGTGAGGATCATGACCCTGTCTGTTTTGTTCAATTCCGACACACTTAGTTTTTAACATAGTGCCTGGCACAGAGTTGTTGTTGTTAAGTGCTGTCGAGTCAGTTCCGACTCACAGCGACCCTGTACAGGGTTTCCGAGGCTGTAAATCTTTACGGGAGCAGAACGCCTCATCTTTCTCCCATGGAGTGGCTGGTAGTTTCGAACTGCCGGCCTTAAGGTTTGCAGCTCAATTCGTAACCACTATGCTACCAGAGCTCCTTACCAGACCAAAAAAGAAAAGTCAGCAAATGAATTTGCCATTGATAAGAGAAAGTACATTTGGAGAAGAGGGAATCACCTTTTCCCAAATTAATGTAATATGAGGAGGTTAAAAATGTGGAAAAATTTCATGATCTTTTAATTCCATTTTTCCATGAACTTTTTGAAACCCCCTCACAAAATTTTACTGAACATCTATTAGAAGCCAGGAGTCCTGGTGTGGGATAATGCACTGGATCATAAGGTCGACAGTTCAGATTCACCAGCTGCTTCTCAGAAATCCTATACAGGGTCACTATAAGTTGGAACCAATTCAATGAATGGCACTTAACAACAACTACAGCTACATTAAAAGCCAAATCAAAACAAGTAAAATAGTAAGGTTTTTTTTTGTTTGTTTTTTAACCTACTTGACAGGGACTTATGTATGTCTCTGTGACTCCACAGCAACCACTTAAGTAAAGATGTGATACTCTACAAATTAAATTCATTAATTCTGCCATCCAGCACTTACTGAGTGCCTCCTAAATGCCAGGAACCATGCTGGACACCAGGATTCCTGAGACACTATAGCTCCCACCTTCGGGGAGCCCTAAGTCTAGTAGAAGAAAGAGACACATACCGATTAATTACTGTAGCATATGTGCAGTGTGGCACTGTAAATTAATGCGTCAGACTGCAAAGCCATTTGAACTGCAAGGTCGGTGGTTCAAGCTCACCAGCTGCTCCTTGGAAACCCTATACCAGGTCGCTATGGGTCGGAATCGACTCAATGGCACCTAACAACAACAACATAGCAGACATACCAGACAGTCATGCCAGGGAATGGAGAGTATGTGGCTGATAAGTGTGACTAGAGTTATGAGCATGTGAAGAGGAATGTCCCAAACATGAGTAGTTGGAGCAGAACCTGGAGGGCTTTTCACTCTGAAAGCGTACATGACTGTCAGAGGTTTTTAAGTAGAAGAATAACATTAGATTTTCTTTTCATTAAAAAATTCATACATCAGTGTGAGGAGGAGACTGAGGAGTGAGGTCAGCTGTGGTGCTCTTTCAGAGGCAGTGCAGATTGAGGAGGTCAGCTGGGGATGATTCAAAAAAGAATTTACCGTAATGTTTGGCCAAATGGATGTAGGAATTTCAGAAGAGGGTGGCATCAAATATGACTTCCTAATTTGAGAGAAAGGAATACAGAATGTGTTTCAGTTGCAGATAATAAATTCAACAGGAAATCATTGTGACCTAGTAGAATCAAAGAAAGCTTCATCATTTCATTAGCACCGTGATCAAAATGTACTCAGAGTGTGCTAAAACCCAGTGTTAACTGGGATGAGGGAGGAACAAATACTTCACACACAATTAATGATACCCTGTGAAAACTGTGAAAGCAGGAAGCTGAATGAGACAGAAACCTGTCAGAGAAGGAATATTCAAATATTTTCCACTAACAAAGTCATAGAAATGTGGTAACATTGCACCTTGTCAAAGGCGGAAAACTTGCAAAACCCAGCAAAACAAGGAGTCAAGTCAATTCCAGGCTCTCAGAGATTTCACTGTACAATATTTTTGGAGAGCAGTATTCAAATAGGAAGAAGACAAGCTGAAACAAACTAAAACTTAATGAACACAGTATTATGGCCCAGGCTCAAGCTGTTAATAGATGTCATTTTATTGGAAGGGGAAGAAAGAAACTATTGAGCATTTTTGACTCAGGCATTGATGTACCTAATATTTTACTTTAGGAAGATTAGCCCAGTTTTACATAGGCTGGATTAGAGGATGTATTCTCAGTGGGGCAATATTGCCCTCAGAGGGGAGAAAATGGTTTCTTGTGGAAGAAAGAGAATCTTAGATGTTACAGTGACCTGTGGCCCTCTGAATGACCACAATACATAAACAGATATACAGTGTACCTGTGGTGTTAAAATTAAAATTTCATGAGCGGGAAAGGCAGTTGGGTAAGGGGAAAGCTCCTTACAGGGTAATACTGGAAAAAAGGTTGAGAAACACTGGATTCGAGGTAAAGGACTAGAAAATGGGGCATGGAGCAGGGTGGTAGTCATAGTTGTAAAAGAGGAGTAGATTTAGAATATATTTTGAAATATAAAATAAACCGGAGCTGGCATATAATAGGATATGAGGAGAAATCTGAGTGTAGAATAAAAATCGATTATAGAGTTTGAGACTTCGGAAATTGTAGTTCAGTAGAAACAGGAGAGCTTACAGGTTTTAGTCAAAAAATGATAAATTTAGTGGTAGATATGCTGAGTTTTCCAGAAGACAAAAAAATAAAACAAAAAAGTCTAGTAGCCAGTTGAAAATAAGGTATAGGCAAGTATTAATATTTAAAACATTTGAGAATTGTTATTGTTGTTATAATAGTTCATTTGAAGGAAGACTTACACTAAACAGACAATTAGTGTCAATCTAGAACGTTGTTGTTAAGTGACATCTGGTCATTTCCAAAGGAGCTCTGGTAGCGTAGTGTTACGAGTCGGGCTGCTAAACTCAAGGTCAGCAGTTTGAAACTACCAGCCATTCCACAGGAGAAAGATGAGGCTTTCTGCTCCAGTAAAGATTTATAGTATCGGAAACCCTATGCAGGGTCACTATGAGTCAGAACTGACTCCAGGGCATACCATCACCACCATCACCATCACCATCACCACCACCACCACCAGTCTGTTACGACTCATAGCTACCCTGTTATAGGGTTTCCAAGGAGTGGCTGGTGGGTTTGAGTCACTGACCTTGTAGTTCAAACTGACCTTGCGGTGTGGTGCTTCTCCTACAGCACCACACCAGGACTCCTCATAGAAAGTTGTGCCTGTTAAAAAAACTACAGAAACAACATTACTATTACGTTCTAACCAATTGAGGTAAGAATAATGTATTACTCTGTATGGGTTTTGTTTTTTTAAGAGCTCAGATTTCTCCTAATTTAGATTTATTCCAGAGCCAAATATAGAATTGTGTGTGTATATATGTGCATGTAAATAAAGTGTTGAGCAGTGAATATTCTTAATAATCTATCCCACCTAGAGTCTACCCTGAGGACGTCACCATTCATTTGGTATAAGAAGCTTTATAAAATTTCATGGAAAAATTGAATTAAAAGATAATAGAATTTGTTTCATGAACTTTTATAAAACCACCTATACTTCCAAATTTTTACCCATTTATTAGTCAAAAAATATTGCTACTAGGGTTCCAGTTTATATATACATGAACCCATTCCAAATAAATGTGTTTGAGCATGTTTATGCAGCCAATGGTAGTTACAGACAAGTTCTCTCTGTACTGCACTAATCTTAGTCTCATATGAGTGCCTTCAAAAATAGGGTCCAGTCAAAACAGTGGCCTCCCAGGCCATCTACTGTGCCAGTTCAATTCAAGGCAGAGAGAGATCAGCTAGCTCAGAAGCTATGGTGACTATTCTTTGATATTCCCAAGGTGTAATTTTCATAGATTTTCTCAAAGGACAATCACATGCACTTAAAGAGAGTTTTTAAGAAAATTGGAAGCTTCATTGCTGAGAAAAGGGCCAAGAAAGTTGCACTGAGGTTTTTTTGTTTTGTTTTGTTTTTAAATCATGACAATGCATCTGCTCATTGTTGGAGGTTAGGAAAGGCTGTCCTATGGGAATTTCATGGGAAGCCTTACCCCATCTACCCTCCAGTCCTGATATTGCCCCATAAGACTTCTTTTTAGTCCCTGAACTCAAAGAACACATAAAAGGAATACAATTTGAGTCCCTTGAAGGTGCCAAAACTGTTGTTTTGACGTGGTATAAATCAAAGAGTTTAGAATTCTTCGCAGAAGAGTTAGGAAAATGCGAATACCACCTCTCAGAAGTGTGTAGACCTACATGGAGGAAATATCGAGAAACAATAGGTTCACATTTTGAATTTTTTGTTGAAGAAAGTTTCTGTGATTTTGTAGCAATACATTTTGACATACCCTCCTACACACTGAGTGCGCTGGTGGGCAAAACTACATGTATCATTGCTTTTATTCCTTTTTTTTCCTCTCAAAGTTTTAATTGTTCATTTACCAAGAGACACTACTCCTTAGGTCACATAATCATATTCAGGAACATAGGTCAGTGACAGTGTTCATGGAACTCAGTCCAAAGCAAGTCTTTACTTTCCAAACTCATTTTATGTTCTGAAAGATGCCAACTCTCCTCATCTCCTCAGAATCCTTCATGGAATCATAATCTTTACAGAAATCTGCTTATGCCTTCTCTTCTGGTTAAGCTGTTGCAACTAGTGTTGTGCTGTGGGATAAAGCGCTGGACTGGGACTGCAAGGTCAGTTTGAACCACAAACTTGGTGATTCAAACTTACCATTCACTCCTTGGAAACCCTTAACAGGGTCACTGTGAATTGGAACCGATTTGATAGCACTTATGAACAATAGCATTGCAAACTTAGAACTACAACTCCCAAGGACACAATGCTCCAACAGTATAAAATCACTTAGCCAGAAAGCCATGCATCTGAGGTTTTGCAAAAACTTTGGAAGACATTATAGTTCTTCTCTCTGAACACCAGCATTCTTCCTACTGGTGGAGAAATGGACCTATATCATTACTTTTGTTTTTGTTTTTAATTGGTTCTCAGCTTACTGTGTTGAATTTGCATAAAGGTGCACATGGTGTGATTCTGCTGTGTGTTCTGTCATTTGTGCAGATGAAACCATCGTTGCCTCAAAATTCTTCCAAATACTGTATCCTAAACCAGAAAAGAATAAAGCAGGAAAATAGAAGTCATTTGTGGGAATATCTCTTAATGAAAAATTGCTGAAAATCTAAAAATCTTTTCCGCTCTGTGAAAATTATATTACTAATCTAAAATATTAGTCTTTCAACTTCCACATGCCTTGTTACCGCATATAAAATAATAAATCCTTACAGTATCACTGCCTCATAGGGTTGTAATTAGGACTGAAGAACATAAATGAAATCACATTGAAAAATTGAAAGCACATTATGCCATACTATATAGACACAGCACGAGGCTCATCTTCTCGTTGATATTTTCTCCCTGTGGTTTAAAATTTTATAGGCAATTTACCATTTTATACTCTGTAAGATAAACACTGGGCTGCTAACCGCAAGGTCAACAGTTCAAACTTGCCAACCACTCTGCAGGAGAAAGATGAGACTTTCCCTTCCTATAAAAGATTTGCTGTCTTGGAAACCACCCTATGTAGGATCGGTATGAGTCAGAATCAACCCAATGGCAGTGGGTTTGGTTTTTGGTTTGGAACTCAAATATATGAATTAAAGGTACAGGAAACAAATTAGATTTGTAATAGAAAGCCGTTTCAGTATCACAATTCTCTGTCACTCTTCTGATAGTTCTTATAGCAGTAAGATGCTATATGCCAGATATTCATTTCTGAGTTCAGAAAAATAATGACATTTCTAAATACAGAAAAATAATAATGGCATAGAGTTCTACATTTTGAAGCATGTTCTCATGTTCTTTTATTTCATCTTTTCAATAATGGAGTCCATGGTTGGTATTGTCCTCTTTTGTTTTATACCTGAAGAAACTAAAATGTATATTAAGGGTCTTGCCCAAAGACGTACTAAATCAGTGGAGGAGCTAAAATTGACACTCAAGTATTCTGACCCCCATACCCTGAGTATTTTTCAGTTGATTCTCAAATTTAATATGTATCAGAATTACCTGGTACCTTATTATGAAGACTAGTCACTTGTGACCCAGGTAATTCTTACACAGATATTATATGGACAATATCCTAGAACATTCTGTTAAGCATAAAGAGAAGCATTTGTTATCTTCTAAAACATGTGTGCTTTTTGTCTCCCTCTCTTTGTCTTCTCCCGCATGAGCTTCAGGGCTCTGGGCAACTCACACTTCACACTCAGGTTGGACTTCTCACCTTGGGGAAAGTATAAGATGTTCTGTTGTCCAACATTGAGATCCCTGCTACTCAAAGGTCAAAGATGATATAGTGGCCTAGAGACAGGCCCTTTACCTACTTAGTGGTCTCTCTTAGCTTATTCTGGGTCATTGCTCTGGGAAGAGTTCACTATCCTGTGGTGCCACCTAAGGGTCACTTGTTATTTTTAAAAGAAGAGTACTGATGGTCCAGGTAAAGAGGAAAAATAAAACAAGGGAAAGAAAAATGCTGGAAGGTGGGATGGGGTGGGAGGAAATGCTCTAAGATTATCTATTACTTCTTAACACTAACAAAAGTTGTATTTCTACTTTAGATATTTTCCCACCAGAAACTCAGCTCCATGTGGGAATAGACTTGTTGACTGGTCCACAGCAATGCCTGACACAGTGCTCCACAAGTATTTATTGAATAAATAAATGAACAGTTAGTGACCGTGCTCTGGTAGTAGTTGCTGTTCTATTTAAAATGCTTCTCTTTAAATAGATTGAGACCCAAGTATGCATGATATTCCCAACCACACCAGTTTACACATGTAATTGATATTTCTGGAGTCCTCGTGTGGTGCTGTGGTTTAATGCACTGGTCTGCAATTCAGGCTTACCAGTCGCTATACAGGGTCACTAGGAGCCGGAACCAACTCAATGGCACTTAACAACAACAATGACATTAATACTTGTGTGAAAATTAGTGACTTGCATAGTGGATGGCATCAGAGATGACACCTGTTGTTCTCATCTAAAATCTAGCACAAATACTTTGTCTTCTCCTTGACCTTCCTACCTAATATTAATGCCAGCCTTTTCAGACATTGAGTGGCTCAAACCTTTACTTTTATAGTGCTTATCACTTCCAGCCTGGGTCTTTAACATGTTATTTTGCATATAAAATGTCTTTCTTTGTATTAAGGTTCATAAAAAAAAAAAGACATAGAAATATTATATAAAATTAAATGGAATCTCAAAGGAGACTCGTCAGGTAATGACCACTGAAGTACTTATAGAGTCTGCTTCTAAGAAGAACTGCAGCAAAAGCAAAAACAACCTTAATTAAGGTGCTTTTTTATTTGTTAACTGAAGTTTATTTGAAGTAGTTTAAGCTAAAACCAGGAATTTGCTGTAGGAATATCTCATAAAACCCAGTAGCAGGAACATAGCTAGGCCTACAGAAGGGTTTAGAAACCAATCTGGAACTTAGACATTAACATATTCCCTGCACTTTTTTGGTTGTCTTCTTGCTCTGAAGCCCTGTTGTCTCTGATCCTCAGTCCTGTTAGCAGTGGATGGCCATTACATATGGAGTTCTCATATGTTCCTTAAGGCCATTCACATGTAGAAATTAGCTCTCTCTGAAACTCAAGTCCAACTTCTAGGAAAGAAAATAGATTGGTATATGTTGAGTCACGTGTGTACCTCTGATTCAATCAGCTGTGAGCCGAGCATATATTTCACTAAGTGTCTGTTACACTTCCTTATAAGAGTACTAAGGAATCCTTATGGCACAGTGATTAAGCACTTGGCTACTAGTCTAAAGGTCAGAGGTTTGAACCCACCAGCCCCTCTGCAGGAGAAAAAGGCCTAGCAATCTGTCTTCATAAAGATGCCAGCTTAGGGAATCCTGTGAGGTCGTTAGTTCTACTGTATTCTATTGGATCACTGTGAGTCAGGATTGACTCAATGGCACCCAACAACAATGTTAGTGTGTTAGCAACTTGAGAAGAGGTGTCATGACTTAATAAGCATTTAAATGTACCCAGAGCACATTATTCAGATCTTTGTATATAGTGCTATTTAGGAAAGATTCTTAAATTGATGAGTTAAAATAATACCACTCAGCTTCCCATTATTTTCTCCTAGTTTTCTTTCCTCTTGCCACTCCAATTAAAAGAAAAAAAAGTGAGGGGCGGGGGTTGCGGAGGGACAAACAGATATAAGTAGCAAGAAGAAAATGATGACGATATGCAATAGAGGTGCACTTGTTGAATGTTAAACTGATGATCTGCTCTGTAAACTTCCACTCAATTCACAATAAAAAGTTAAAAAAAACAAACAAACAGAATGATTAGATCTAGAAAGCATCAAACAGACTAATGGAAAAGATGAACGGGGAAAGATCTAGTTTGCTTTCTCCCAACATGTCCTGTACACTAAGATTTTAGAAAATAGATAATTTTCCTACTTTTGATACATGCAAAAACAGAATATTTCCCAGAAAACTCTGAGCTTCTCAGACGTTATTTTAATTCAGTGATTCTCGACCTTGGCTGCATATTAAAACCTGGAGAATTCTCAGAAATGCAGATGTCAGAGCCCCACCCCAAACCAACTCTTATAAACTCAGGTTGTAGATTTCAGGTGTCTGATGTTTAAAAAGCTTTTCCTCATGACTTTAATGGGAAAATAGAGTAAATCACTAGCTTCCCTAAAGAAACATTTGTTTCACACCTAGGCATAACACATCACCTAATAAAAGCTTATAGCAACTCTGTGAGGTATGGAAGGGTCAGGTAGAGAGAATCCCATTCCATACATGGTACAGTTGTGATTTCTATGAAGTTACCTATCTTGGACATGGCGGACCTTAGAATGGAACCTAAAGCTCTAGGGATTGCTAATTTAGTCCTATTAAATCATGCTGCCAAAAGCTAATGGGTTTAATTAAGAGACAGTTAGCATTACCACTCCTTGCCATCCTTCACTTAGTTGTACATTCCTTCCAATTTCTGTTCATTCATCTCTCTCTTTTTATCTTCGTTCCGGAATGCAGGAACTAAATAAAAAGAGGACCCAGAAGGAGATGGAGCATGCCATGCTAATCCGGCACGATGAGTCCACCCGAGAGCTAGAGTACAGGCAGCTGCACACGTTACAGAAGCTTCGCATGGATTTGATCCGTCTACAGCACCAGACTGAACTGGAAAACCAGTTGGAGTACAACAAGAGGCGAGAAAGGGAACTGCACAGAAAGCATGTCATGGAACTCCGGCAACAGCCAAAAAACTTAAAGGTAAGAGGAAATAGAGGTGTGTCCCTAATTTGAATCCAGAACACAGCTGAACTTGAGCAAGGGTTGCTAAACTTAGCTGAGGATCATTTTTTTTAATTATAAATTTTTGGATCCTATACTTACTGAATCAAAATCTCCAGATGTGAAGGACAAGAAACAATACATAACCAGTTCCTGAAGAGATTCTACTGGGAAAGTCAGTTTGGAAGCTATTGTACTAGATGGTCTCTCAGTGTTTCATTTCCTTAGACCTTCTCATGACTTTCAGTGGTTCTAATTCCAGGAAATGAGAGAGGTAGTTGGCAGGTATAACAGATAAATTTCATCTCACATGCCAGTCAGATTATTGGCAGTAGCTACCTTGAGTGCTGCTATGTTGAAAAGGACTCTGAAGCCACATTCTAGCTAAATAAGAAAGATTGTAATTGGTTATTGACATCTATTGTGGACAAAGAGTCCTAGTGTGGTGCTATAGAATAAGTGTTAGACTGCTAACCTCACTGTCAGTGGTTCTAACCCTCCAGCCACTCCTTGAAAACCCTATGCAGGGTTGATATGAGTCAGAACCAACTCAACAGCAGGTTGATGGAGTCAGGGACAAATATACCTGTGCTATTTGCTGCCCCTGCATTCAAGATGAGAAACTCCTCTGGCCCCCATTGCCTGAAGATCATTTCAGGTGACTGATAATTAACAAGCCAGATGAACTAATCCACTGTTATCTGTAGGGAGGATATTGTCAGTGTTGACACAAATATGAGGCCAGCCTCAGTTACACTGGCCACAGTCCTCTTCTAGTCAAATTCTAGTTAATTCATGATCCTTGTCATCCTGTGTCTTCAGTGTGTTCATGGAATGCACATGTGACTGAAGCAGCATGATGGAATATCTTCTGGCTTTAAATAACACACTCCACTGTATCCTTGCCAAAATGCACATCTTACATTGCTCCATGCAAGTGCAACCTCTTAATAGATTTTTTAAAATCATTTTCCTTGTCAGTGTAGACTGAAATCCACTGGAAATGGATTAGGATGTGCATATTTCCTAGCTGTCTGCCTTCATTGATAAATCAGGGAGCTGCTATACGCCAGAGCAGTGAGAGCTGCTTTATGTAATACCATCCCCTCTCCCCTTGAAACAGCAACAAACAATAACAAAGCTTTAGTAACATTCTGCAATCTGTTTAGAGCTGCCATTCCCTTGGAACAATTAATTTTTCCTTCAAAGCCATTTGTAAATTTAAAGTTATTTCTGTTCTTTTAATATATAAGACCAAAAGTGTTGGTAGAGTTAATGCCTGTATGTGTCATATGTAGTATTTTTATGATTATAGACTAACGATATGGGTCACACTGCACCAAAAACAAATGATCCAGGCCCTGTGTTGTGTTGTTAGAAGGAAGATTGTCTGTGTTCTAATGTGTCTTCATTTTCCCTTTGTCACTCTTTCTGCACAGGCCATGGAAATGCAAATTAAAAAACAGTTTCAGGACACTTGCAAAGTACAGACCAAACAGTATAAAGCACTCAAGAATCACCAGTTGGAAGTAACTCCAAAGAATGAGCACAAAACAATCTTAAAGACACTGAAAGATGAGCAGACGCGAAAACTTGCCATTTTGGCAGAGCAGTATGAACAGAGTATAAATGAAATGATGGCCTCTCAAGCGGTAAGTGGTTAGGTTCAGTGCCACGGCTTCAAGAGCTTTGGGAATCAAGGAAATTCAAGATCCAGCCATTTGTTTCCAAGATGATCCTTGCACAGATTTAGGATATTGGTGGTTTTCTGCTCAAAGAACTGAGGAAATGACGCCTACGAATAAAACCAAGCCAATGTGGATACTTGCTGGAGTATATCTTACAACATGGAACTCAAGAAATAACATGTTAAAGCAGACCTGTGGCACATAGGGATGCTGAGGGCAAAACGTGATAGATACCACATATACCGTATGTTTATTCATGAAAGATTTGCTGACTACTCCCCAACTAATGTCAGGCACAAATGAATAAGACACAGCCCCTGCATGTGTGGCGCTCCCAGTGAAGTGAGGAAGTAAGACACACAGGCACATTCATTGAATAAACTTTTATTAAGCATCTTTGTTCAGCACACAGCTGGACTCACAGATAACAGCGATGAGCTAGATAGTCAACCATCGGTTACCTTACCATCATAAGAACAGTAATAAAAGCCTACATGCTTTGAAGTGGGAGGTGCTGGGGGTTATGGTAGGACAAATAGGAAGAAACTTTGGTGTGCACCCAAAATGGAGCGCTCATAAAGGTCTTGGTGAGCCAAGAATGAGAGCTTGCCTGGTAATTCAGTAAAGGTTTCACAAAATGAGTCTTTAAGAGTTAGAATTTACCAAACAGGCACATTTGAGAAACTCATTGTAGTTGCTAATGGTGGTAGTATAGAGTGCTTCTTTAGAGGAAGTAGGTCAGAGTTCATGTCCTCAAATACCTTATTAAGGTTTCTGGGTGTTGCTCTGTAAGCAATGTAGAGCTCCTGAAGGCTGTTGTAAAAAGGAAAGTGACAGGACCAGATTCCTGTTATAGAACTAACTATTGGCAGTAATTCGTAAATTTCAGGAAGCTATTATAACAGTCAGAGTAAACAAGCGATGACTGTCTGAATAAAGAAAGAACATTCCAGTAGAAATGGTAAAGAAGGGAAGTATTTGATAAATATTTAGGAGATAAAATAGAACATAGTGGATAGTTTGAGTGTTAGTTTTGGCAATATAATGGAGCAAGTCACCATTTAGCAAGATAGGAAAAAGGAAGGAGAGGTGAGTTCAGGTTTCCAGGGACATAGTTGACTAAGTTGTGGATGTGCTGTTTGAACTACGTGAGTATAGATCAGTATAAAGATTGAAATACAAATCTTATAGTGTAAGAGGAATGTCAGAACTAAGCACAAAAAGTTAGGCTTCCTAGGTATATAGGGGCAGTTGTAGCATTAGGAAGAGATTAAAGTCTACTATGAAATATACAAGAGGCTTCAAAAATTTGGGGGAAAAATCCCATTGTCTTAATTCCATTTTTCCATAACTTTCTGAAGCCCCCTTGTATTAGAGGGGGAAGGAGACAAAGTCTGTTGAATAGCAACATGTAAAACGTATAAGGACTGAATAGGCCAAAGAAGATAAATAACCAGAGGCTCGGGAGGGAAATCAGAAGAGATCATGTCACAGAAACCAGAACAAAGTTTTCTCGATTGTTTTAAATAAGAGACCAGTTGCAGAGAGACCAGTTCAAATAATAAACTTGAAGGTGCTCGTTGGGTTTGACAGTGGATTCTGACCATTGATTATCACAATCAGTGGAGTAGGGGAACAGAAGACATTCTAGGGCATTGAAAGAGGTGAGATAGGAACCGTAAGTGAGACTGCTCTTCCCAGATACTTAACAGAGATGGAGAGGAGACAGCAAGCTGTAACTAGACAAGACTGAGTTTAAGGAGGCCTTCTGTTCTTTGGGATTGGCTTTAAACATGTTTTTAGACTGAGGGAAGGAACCAGTGCATTCATTCATTCATTCAACTGGTGTTTATTGAGTGCCTCCACTGTGCTCCAGGCATCATGTTGAATGAGACAGTCATGGATCTTGTCTTTGTGGAGTTTATAGTAGAGTGGAGGAAACAGACATTGAAAAAGTGTGCTCCACTCTGTAGCTGGGCATGGGCAGGGTGCCTACCGACTATAAATCTGGAGTGCTGCCCTGATCTAAGAGTTGGGGAATGCTCTGTGCTCATCTAGTCTGAGCTGAAGGAGTACATTCCAGGCCAAAAGAGCTGCAAATGTGAAGAATTCAAATCCATTCTGTTTGTGACGGGAGATTAGGAAGAAATGAACATGAGAAGGCTATATAGGGGCTTGCAGGCTTTGTCATAACTTTATATCTGTATCTAAAAGCAGTGGGAGATGATTGACTGAACACTGATGAGTGTTCAGCAGGGTCTTGCCATCGAGTTTGCATTTTTGCACCATCGCTCTGGTGGAGAATGACCTGGAAGTGGTTATAAAGAGATCATTTATGAAGTTGCTCCTTTTTCTTGGATATGAAGGAGTGGTGCTAGACTAGGGAGAAGGCAATCAGAATGATGAAAAAAAGAACAAGTTTGAAAACTAGACAGGAGGTAGAATTGAGACCAGATTAACTGCAGAGGGTGAGGTATTGGGAATGAGTCCCAGTTTTCTGGGTTTGAACAAAACAACACATGACCTATATGGTGAAAATGGAGGTGGGGCAGATTGGGGAAATGGGAAGGGGACGATCATGAGTTCATATTCATTGTGTTGAGCTTGAGGCCCTGGAAAAGATGTTTAATAATCAATGGGATACGCTAGTCTGGACCTCAGAAGTGAAATCTGAGATACAGATATAAATGAGGAAGTCATTTGCATACAGTTGGTAGTTGAAGCCTTTGGGATAGGTGTGATTCTAAGGAAGAGGGTCCAGGACACATCCCTGAGAAACACCTACTTTTAATGGCCTGGTAAGGTAAGGAATAGCTGGAAAAGGATCAGCCAGAGAAGGAGGAAGAAACCAAGAGGGCAGCATCTCGGAAGTCAAGAGAAGGATGTTAAAAAGTAAGGGGCTGTCTGCATGCTACTGGGAGCTCAGGTAAAATGAGGACCACTTCAGGAAGTGCTTTGGTGATTTTAATATGAACAGTCTTAAGTAAAGAGTAAGATCAGAATGAGGAGTGAAAGGTGAGTGCAGAGATAGGCTAAAGGCAAGGAGAAGGGGAAAAAGAGTTGATAGGAACATAGTGGTTGATTCATCTTCATATTCGCCACATCTGCAGCTATGCCTGGCATGTAGTATGTGCTCAATGAATGTTATATAAAATAGAAGGGAATGAGGTTAGGAATATAGGTCCATGTTTGCGCTTGAATAAAATAAGAGAAATACCCTTTCTTCTGAGACTGGGAGGAGATCATAAAACCCATGATAAAGACAACTACTCCTTAGTGACTGCTTGCCATGTCCCAGGCACTGTTTTAAATTTTGTCTAGGTGTTACTCCATTTTTATGAAACTCTTTGAAGTAGTTACTGTTTCAACTATGTTACCTTTGAGGAGACTGGGGTTTAGTGATGTAAACCTGTTTAGGCAGATGTTGGCAAACTTTTTCTGTAAAGGGTCAAAGACAGTCCTTTAGGCATTGTGGACCAGGTGGTCTCTGTCACAACTCCTCAGCTCTGCTGTTACAGTGGGGAAGCAGCCATTAGCAAGATAGAAACAAGTGAGCGTGTCTCTTTTCCAGTAACACTTTATTCATCAAACTAGGCAACAGCCAGATTTGGCCCATGGATTGTAGTTTGCCAACTCCTGGTTTAGGGAGTTACAGAGCTAATTAGTGGTAAAATTGGCCTTCCCCATTTTGGGGGGATGGGTGGGTGGCTGGCCAATCTTACCTTATACTACTTCTATCACATCCATTTCTCATGAGGTTTAAGTCACTTTAGGAAACAGATTCTCTTATAAAACTTGTTCCTGGTTTTTAGTCTGTACAACTTTTTAGTGATGAACACCCAATACTGGAATAGTGTCTGGTTTCTGGCACCAGGACTATCATAGAGTCAGAAGCTCATACAGAATAACCTAGTTGCTGACATTAATAATAGAATGCCAGACACAAAAGAAGATGGAGGTGATTCAATGTACTAAGCTTCCCATAGGAGCCTCTCACCCACTTGGCCAGGATTTATAGCAACTAAATGCCAGACAGAAAGAAAGGGACAGAGTTCCCATTCCCTATATTGGTAAGGAATCTCCCCATCAGGAAAAGATCCAAAACAGCCCTGACTGGAGTGCCTGTCAACCTCTTGGCATTTTATCCCTGAGGCTGTTCTGAGTCTGCTGCAGACTGGCTGCACTTTGCATCCAGTGTCTCTCCTCCCTTTGTTCTTCACTGGGAAAATGAGAAGAGAGCTATTGTTTTTGGTGGGTGTTAATAAAAACTGGTGAGGATTAATTATTAGAAAGTACCTTGGAGATGTGATTGCATAATTTATTCTGTGCTCATTTATCTCTTAAGTCTTATTTCTCCAAAAGTGCTAAAGAAGACACTAGGCAAGTAACTTTATAAAACAAGTCTAATAACATTTCAAGTGAGATACTGATATTGTCACAAATTGTACAAAGTAGGGAATGTAGCATAAAGTAGAGAATAAGTATCATGGCAAAGTGGTCCATATGGAAATATTCAGAGTAGACCAAGCTATCTAAATTAAGGGCTCTAATCTTGTTCTGAGCTGAAGCTGCTAAATCTAGAGAAACCGGAGCTTGAGAGAACGGCAGGGTCTTCATCCCTAAGCATCATCCTGCTAATGACCAAAAACTTTTCCTGGCCCATTGCCCTGGAAACAGTTAAAACTGCTCATTGAGAAGAAGGCTTTTTCTGCTGGCTAGCTTGGCTTGTTCCTCACGCAGATTTGTGCATAAATATAAAGTGTGATGTCCGCGGACAACAAGGTAACTACCAGGCTGCCTTGTAATCTGGAGCTCTCTTCTTTCAACCAGAATGATCAAAGCCACCCTCTGTGGGGAAGAGATATTGAGCCCCCTGCATCTCAGCTCACAGTGTGGTTGGCCGGTTGGATAACTCGGGTGGCAAATAGAGACCAAGGTGACTTGCTGGGAGCATAACAGTCCTGTCCATAGTATATTATGTGAGTTTTGTGAAGATTGGGTTCACCTTTTAGCATTAAGGATATCTAAATATGTATTGATTTTGGAATTAAAGGTATCTAAGTATGGAAATGGTGTAGTCAAAACCAGATGTTATTGTTGTTGTTAAGTGCTGTCGAGTAGGTTTCCAAGGAGCAGCTGGTGAGCTTGGACCACCTACCTTGCAGTTCAAACCAACTTTACAGTCCAGCACATTATTGATCACTTAGTAGGAATTAACAACAATCATAGAAAGTAGGAACTACTATTGTTATTTTTTTCAGGTGAGAAGTATGTGACTTGGAGAGGTTAAACAGCTTGCCACGGTGATAGATCTAAGTGAACAGTGGAGCTTGAATTCAAACTCAGGTGTCCACCTCCAAAGTTAACCTCCAGAGCTATGGGCTCAGTCACTGCATAGTGTGTAGCCTTCCTGGTTCCTGCTGCTGTGGTTTCAGGCTATATTGAAAAGAATGTTGTTTAGAACTTTGTATCCACTGGGCAGACTTACTGTATTTTTGGTTGCTTTGCTCTGAACACACCTAGGGTGTCTGTTTTCTCAGGCGACGTATTTCAGTCCCAACAAAGAAATCTCTTCCAGTAGTCCCAAAGTACTGTAAGCGAGAGGAGAATGACAGTGTGTGTCTTATGTGCCCTGCAGTTACGGCTAGATGAGGCTCAAGAAGCAGAATGCCAGGCCTTGAGGCTACAGCTCCAGCAGGAAATGGAGCTGCTCAATGCCTACCAGAGCAAAATCAAGATGCAAACCGAGGCACAACACGAACGCGAGCTCCAGAAGCTAGAGCAGAGGGTATCTCTGCGCAGAGCACATCTTGAGCAGAAGGTATGAGTGTCACTGTGGGTCGTGTGCAGCTGAGTGTTAGAGTGGGGACACAGCCTCGGACACTGCCACAGGGGAACCCTGCCCCTATCCTGGTGGGGGCTGAAAGTAGACATGTGACATATATCATCTGCTTTTATCCTCCCCATGTCACTGTGGGGCAGGCATCACCCCCACCTTCTACAGGCCAGGATACTGAGCCTCAGAATGCTGACGGTTCGCACACAGTCTGTCTGGTTCCACAGCCTACACTGCTTCGAAACCCTCAGCCTTCACAGCCAAAAGAATGGCAGTGGCTAGCTGGCCAGTTGATAGGGTACAAAGGGGACAGTAAGCTGATGGCATCAGGCTAAAAGCTCCTGTTATGTTCCTGGCTTTTAAATGGCATGAGGAAGTCAAATTCAGATCTGTCTTTTATTTCCGGCAATTTCTAAACCAAGGGGTATCACCAGAAGGGCTCTTTAAGAAAATTAAAATGAAGAGAGGCTGATATGGCCATGCATAATAAATGTTATCTGAAGTGAAATATTCATTGCTTTAGATATTGCTGGGGAATAAGAAGTAGAAAAGATTTCATAAAGCATCTCAGAGCTGTTAAGCATTTATTTGCTTAACCAGATATTTGCACGTCCTTCCGGTAGTTCCCTGAGACCAACGTAACAGAATATGTTCCCAGATCCTGCTCTAGAACTAAATTGCTAATGACCCAGGGGGCATTCAGCTCTATGGGGAGGCTGCACAATCTAATTGTGCTTGAGTGTCTTGTAGCTTCTCCTGAGCCACCTCCTGCTGAAACAGGACACTGACCTAGATCAGCTCAGCTGCTTGCTTGCTGGAATGGTTTTGCTAGCCCCACGTGGGCTCCAAACATTTTTATTGTTGGGAGCTAACTTTTAAGTGTATAAGATTAAATACGAGTGGTTTATCACAGTACTTTCCCAGCCCGCTGAGTCTAGTTTACTGTTGGTTCCTCTGTGTTGGTGTGTCCTGCTATGCATGTGTGTATACAAGTGCATGTGGGTACTTACTGGGAGACAGTTTTTACTAAGGACTGCTCATTGTGCTTGTTTCAGATTGAAGAAGAGCTGGCTGCCCTTCAGAAGGAACGCAGCGAGAGAATAAAGTACCTATTGGAAAGGCAAGAGCGAGAGATTGAAACTTTTGACATGGAGAGCCTCAGAATGGGATTTGGGAATTTGGTTACATTAGATTTTCCTAAGGAGGACTATAGATGAGATTAAATTTTTTGCCATTTACAAAAAAAGAAAAACGAAAAAAATTCCGACCCTGCAAAACCACATTCCCCATTTTAACGGGCGTGCTCTCGTTCTCGCTCTCTCTCTCTCTTCCTCTTACTGACATCGTGTCGGACTAGTGCCTGTTTATTCTTACTCCATCAGGGGCCCCTTCCTCCCCCCGTGTCAACTTTCAGTGCTGGCCGGAACCGGCCATCTCTTCTACTCATAGTACACGTCACAGTATTGATGTGATTCAAAAGGTTTCAGTGAAAGCTTTGGAGACAGTTTTAACAAAACCAATAAACCAACAACAACAAAAAAAGTGGATGTATATTGCTTTAAGCAATCATTCATTACCACCAATCTGTGAAAGTAACGCAAAAAATAATAATAATAATAAATAATAATAATAATAATCAATGCCAAGGGGGAGAGAGACACAATATCCGCAGCCTTACACCTTAACTAGCTGCTGCATTATTTTATTTTATTTTTTTGGTATTTATTCATCAGGAATTAAAAAAAAAAAAACAAAGTTTTATTAAAGATTGAAAATTTGATACATTTTACAGAAACTAATTGTGATGTACATATCAGTGGTGACATATTATTACTTTTTTGGGGCTGGGGGGGTGGGTGGGGTGAAGAGATCTTGTGATTTTTAAGAACCTGCTGGCAAGAGTTTAACTTGTCTTCAGCATATTCTGATTGTATCATAATCATTTTCTGCTGTTGCAGAGGATGTGAATACACTTAAGGAGCTCACAAAATCCCAGTAGCACAAATTGGGCTTTGGCAAATCGTGTATTTTGTGTATAGAAGGAATTTAAGGAGAGGTATTACTTATTTTCATATTGTATTTTAACTGTTTCTCTGATCAAATTTTTTTACTTCCTCCTCCTATTCCTCCCCCCCTCCCTCCTTTTCCAATTCAGTATTTGGAGTTCAACACTGTCTCTCAATCAGATCATCTTGATCTTTTTCTTTACTTCCCTTCCCCTCCCTGAGTCCCATCTCTTGGTCATAAATATTGCATTATTCACACTTTCAAACTGTGTATTTTCTTACAATAAAAAATGATGAAAAAAAAAAGGCTTTCCTTCTTTTGCATGCACTTTAAAACAACAACAGACATTTTTCAGGTTCCAAGGAAGAGCATGATAACTGTCAGAGCTTTTAATTATATTTGTAAATAAAAGTGTTCATCACATCGCCTTGCTGTGTTATTGTAGCAGGAAGTTTCCCTTCTAGGCTCACCAGTTCACTGTGCAGAGGGAGAGCTGCCCTCCGGAAACCATTTGCCCTGTCCTGGGTTGCTCCAAGAAGAGCCCTTCAAGGTTCCAGGTAAAGCTCTTATCCGAGTTCCTCTACGGGGCTGGCGATAGGGTGGCACTGTGGGGAATGGTCAGCTGCACCTTTCTGCTACTAAGAATAGAAAACGGCACATGCACCAGTGCACATGCACCAGCTGTGCCGAGGAACATGGATTGCTAAGAGGTTGGGCAGCCTTAAGGAAAAGCAGGCTAGAGAGAAGGCATTATAATCAAATATGCTAAATGATCCCATTATAATAGCAGAGCCCTCTTCCCTCATAGTCTGCTTTTAGTAGAATAATTGTATGTTTATAACAGTGAGGCAGTAAAAAGTGTAGTTTGTAGAATGTGGTTTGGGGCATAAGGACATGTAATGAGAACATTACATTCTTCATATTCTCATTCTGAGCATTGAAAATGACTCTTTAGAATGTGACCTGAAGAGCATTCTTGTCTCCTACAGGATGTGAAGTCATCCCAGACAAATGTGAACATGTTCACTGTGATGGACTAAAGGAGAAAGGTCTACTCAAAGGATGACAAAATAACAACAAGAGTTAATCCCAAATTTAATAATCACCCAATTCATTGAAGTTATATTGGAGATATTTGAAAATAATATTGGAAAGGACTAGTAAGAATACTCATGTTTATATCGTCTTTGAAAAGCAATGCTTAGCATTGATGAGGCACTGCCCTAAGCATTTTACAGATGAAGTAAGCTCTCACCAGTGGGATCTGAATCAAGACCTGTGTTATTCCAGAACCCACACGCCTAACCACTGGGCACACTGCCACCCACAAGGACGTTAACTCATAAATAAGGCAGAAAGATGTCCTTGAGTTTATTCCATCCATTTCTCTCTGTAGTGAGAAATGCCTAGCTTGGGGAAAGATCTCAGGCCTGTGAAACAGGTGCTGATCTTTATAAAAGTTCCTTCTCCTCAAGTTTGGACATATCCTAAGGCAGTGGACCCAGAAAGAAAGAACATGGTCCCTGCTCCTAGCCCCTGATATAGATGGAACATTCCTTCTAGTACCTGCCTGAGGATGCCATAAGAATAGACACATGTGGGTGGCAGCAAGAGAATGGGTCTTGAGAGAAGTGCCGAAGCAGCAGTAAAGAGCCTGTGTCTTTTCAGCATCTGCTAAACTTTCTGAGTTGAAAAGTTATGACTGTTTGTTGTACGAGCTGCTTACCTTTGACCTGGAATTATTAATGAATATTTATTGAGTATTCATTATTTGCCAGTCCCTTTGCTTATATATTGAACTGTGTCCCCCCAAAATATGTGTTGTGTGTCTTAACCCTCTATACCTGTGGATTCACTTCTATTTGAGGCCAGAGCTTTTTTTGTATATTAATGACAAATGTTAAGTGCTGTGGAGTCAGTTCTGACATGAACTCATACTGACCCTGTATAGAGTTTCTGAGGAACAGTTGGTGGGTTTGAACCCTTGACCTTCTGGTTTGCTTATCCTATAACGCCACACCAGATATCAGTATGTTGTTGTTATTAAGTGCCTTTGAGTCAGTTCTGACTCATAGCGACCCTGTATAGGGTTTCTGAGAAGCAGTTCATGAACTTGAATCACAAACCTTGAGGTTCAAACCTTCTTTGCAGTGTAGTGTATTAGCCCACAATGAACACCAGGACTCCAGATATTAGTGTAAGGTGTGCCTTAAAAATTAGGCACAAAACAAGCACATGTAAATGGGGAAAAGGCAGATGCCACATGGAGATCCCCAAGGAATGTGAGAAAAATGTTGCAGAAGCTGAGAGAAGGATTTACCCTAGAGCCCAGACCTTGAATTCAGACTTCTTGCCCCTACCAACTGCTCTGTATGAGAAACATGAGGATTTTTGCTCCTTTACAGATTTACAGCTTCAGAAACCCTATACAGTGTTGCTATGAGCCAGAACTGACTCCATGGCACAAAACCACCAGCAGCAGCAGCCTATAAACCGAGCAAATAAATGTTGGTTAAAACCACCCACTTTGGGTTTCTGTTATGGCAGTACTAAAAAACTTAAGACAACAACTGGTGCTAGAAAGAATGGTGATTTTGGAGCTGGGTAATGTGCAGAGGCTGGAGGAATTTTGTTGTAATTTGTAGTAAGGTCCTAGTTTGCCCTGAAGAGATCATAGGTAGAATTATAATGATTCTGATGAGGGCTCAGAAAGAACTGTGAGCGGTGATGAAAGCTGCTATCAGCATGAACAGAATGTTGCTAGAAATGTTAAAGGTGTTTCTGCTGAGGCTTGAAAAGAAAACAAACATGATTGGATACTGGAAGGAAAGTGATGCTTCCTAGCCGATGACAATGACTTGTTTGAATTATGTTCACATGTTTCATGGAAGGTAGAACTTGTAAGTGATGAACTTGGGTATTTGGCAGAAGAAATTTCTTAAACAAGATCTAAAAGTCTGTGTAGTGTCTCCTTGCCACTTTTAGTAAAATGCAGGAGGAAAGAGAGTTAAAGATAAACTGTGCAAAATGAAAAAAGAACTTAAAAGATATGGAAAATTCCTAATGAGATATATCAAAGGAAATCATTAAACTATCATTAATATCACATGCAAGTAACATTTTGCTTAAAATAATTCAAAAATGGTTGCATCAGCACATCAACAGGGAACTGCCAGAAATTCAAACCAGAATCAGAAGAGGACATGGAACCAGGAATATCATTGCTGATGTCAAAATGATCTTGGTTGAAAACAGTGATTATCCAAAAGATGTTTACTTGTGCCTTATTTATTAAGCAAAGGCTTACAGTTTGGTTGACCATGACAAACTGTGGATAACATTGCAGAGTATGAGTATTCCAGAACACTTAATTGTGCTCTTGAGACACCTGTACATAGACCCAGAGGCAGTTATTGGAACAGAACAAAGGGATACTGAGTGATTTAAAAATCAGGAAAGGTGTGCATCAGGATTGTATCTTTTCACCATACTTATTCCATTTATACACTGAGCAAATAATCTGAGAAACTGGATTACATGAAGAAGAACGTGGCATCAGGACTGGAGAAAAATTCATTAAGAGTCTGCAATATGCAGATGATAAAACCTTGCTTGCTGAAAATGAAGAAGACTTAAAATTCTTGCCAGTTAAAAAGATCATAACTTTCAATATAGATTGCACCACAGTGTAAAATGTTATCAGAAGGAACCATTCCTGGAGAAGGGCATCATGCTTGGTTAAGTGGAAGGCCAGTGAAAAAGAAGGCCCCCAAAGAGATGGATTAACACAGTGACAGCAGCAATGGGCTCAGGCAAATAATTGTGAGAAAAGTGCAGAACCAACCAGTGTTTTGTTCTGTTGTACATAAAGTTGCTATGAGTTGAAAGTGACTGGATAGAACCTAATAAAATCAAGGAAAAAGTAAGAAAGGGCAAAGGAGTTCAGAAAGTGCCTAAATTTGCATTCCTCAAGGAATAGTTGTTTTATTGCACATCTGCTGTGTTGCAGTGGATGTGGTCACTACTTTGTTGGAGCTTGTGGTTTAAATTTGCACACGACCTTTTTAAAGTGTTGAAGAGCAAAGATGTCAGCTTGAGGACTAAGGTGCACCTGACCCAAGCCATGGTATTTTCAATAACCTCACATGCATACGAAAGCTGGACAGTGAATAAGGAAGACCATAGAAGAATTGATGCATTTGAGTTACGGTGTTGAAGGAGAATATTGAAAGTGCCATGGGCTGCCAAAAGAACAATCCAATCAGATCTGTGTTGGAAGAAGTGCAGCCAGCGTGCTCCTTGGAGGCCAGAATGGCCAAACTTCGTCTCTCATACTTTGGACATACTGTCAGGAGGGACCAGTCGCTGGGGAAGGATATCATGTTTGGTAAGGTGGAGGGTCATATAAAAAGGGGAAGACCCCCAGCGAGATGAATTGGCAAAGTGGCAGCATCACTGGGCTTAAGCACGGCAACAATTGTGAGGTTGGTCCAGGATTGGGCAGTGTTTTGTTCTGTTGTGCATAAGGTCACTATGAGTTGGTACTGACTTGATGACACCTAACAACAGAAGACACGTAAATCAACAATGGACTGTACTAATCCAACAGCAGATTATGAGTGTGGCTGTAATGCAAGTACTGGGTGCTGCCAAGAGGTCTGAAGAACTACACCAGTTTCCGTCATAATTAGTGTCAGAGAATGCTTACGGGCAATGTCTAATTAACTGGGTAAAAGAATTTATCTGGGAGAGTTACTACAGAGAAAACAAAGTTCAACCTCAGTCTCATTTCAATCCTCTCTTACTCCTACTTATGACATTCAAGCTGACCTGTTGTTTCATTCAACACTTAAAATTCATTGCTGCTACAAAGTCTTTGCACTTGCTATTGGATTGTTCTACCTAGACCACCTCCTTGCTTCTTCAAAGAAGGATATTCTTGACTACTCAATCTGAGGAGGTTCCATCACACATATTCTGTCCTGGCATCACTTAGTTATTGAATTTTTCATTTACTCTAATTATTTGCTTATGTATTTATTGGCAAAGAGTTTACCTTGACAACTAGAAACATCACTATGTAGAAACTCATGTACCCTTCTGATACTAATTTAGTACTTTATTTTACTATAGAAATTCGCAGAATTTTACAGGTTAGAATAGCCATATAAGCCCACAATGTCTTATCTGTACTACAGATTCCAACTGAAAATGAGACAGTAACACAAAAGTAATCACCTGAGGAGACTGAAAAATAAAAGGTGGCTTGTGAAAGGCAGTCAGAGTATGGAGAAGCAACCTCCACGGCAGAATAAAAACAAAAAGACATAATTCATCTGCTGAAAAAGGATACCATTCATATCCATATACAAAGTTAAGTGTATGACATCGTGGGATAATGCACTGGACCGCCAGGTCAGTTTGAACTGCAAGGTCAGGTCGGTAGTTCAAATTCACCAGTCACTCCTCAGAAACTGACTCACGGCACTTAATAATAACAACATTGCCAATAGTCGTGCTATATAGTAAATGCTAAAGGAAGTTCTTCACACTGAAGAGAAGTGATAGAAACTTGGATATTCGGAAATGCAATAAGAGCAACAGAAATTGTCAGTATCTGGATAACTGCAGAAGACTTTTCCCCTTGAATTTGCCATGCCCATCCCCACAATCACATGAATCAATTCCATAAAATGTAACTTTAAAAAAAGTTTGCTACCATTGGTAAGGAAAACCATTGATTATATTTCTATGGAGAATCCTGATAATAATGAACAGAATGTTGCTAGAAGTATGAATGTTAAAGTAACTTCTGGTGAGGACTCATACAGGAATAAAGATCATGTTATTGAACTGGGAAAAGCCAATCTTTGTTATAAAGTGGCATAGAATATGGCTGATTTGTGAGTGAATAGTGTTGCTGTATACAAGCCATGTGAAGATGCAGGGACAGAGACAGAAAAAGGAGAATGCCATGTGAAGATGGAGAAAGATTAGAATGATGTATCTACATGACAAGGAACATGTATGCCGTTGAGTCAGTTCCAACTCATGGACTTCGAGGCTGTAAATCTTTACAGGAACAAAAGCCTTACATTTCTCCCATGGGGTGGCTAGTGGATTCAAACTGTTGACCCTGCAGGTTAGAAGCCCCAAACATAGCCCACTATGCCACCTGGGCTCCTTAAAAGACAGGATAAAGTCATGAAACAGAATCTCCCTCAGAGGAACCAACCTTGCTGTCATTTTGATTTCAAACTTCTAGCCTCCAGAATAAAAAAAATTCTAAAGGGAATTTCAGAATGGTGAGAAAATAAATGTCTGTTGTTTTAAACCACCCAGTTTGTGGTACTTTGTTACAGAAACCATACGAAATTAGTGTAGCTATCAACCACCTTGAATGAATTGACATTTACATAACTCTATATCCAAAACCCACCACTTATCTGTGAGTTTCTCCTACTGTGCTGGCTTCCTGGTGGCTGGGAATCTGGAAGCTATGCCACTGGTATTTTAAATACCAGAAGGGTACACCCATGGAGGAGAGATTTCAGCTGACCTCCCAAACTAAGACAAGGAAGAAAGAGAGGTGGACTACTTCTGAATGGTTAGCCACTAAAAACCTTATGAACAGCAGTGGGACACTGCCAGATAGCACCAGAATACTGCATACCGAAACATGATAAATAGCAATGCCGGAAGATGAGTCCCTCAGAACTGCCTCCTCACAGTAGAGTTGACTATGACAACGTGAATGGAGTAAAGCCTTCAGGACTTTTCATTTGCTGATTGGGCACAACTCAAAATCAGAAGAAACAGCTATAAACATTCATTAATAATTGGAAGGTGAAATGTACGAAGTATGAATCTATGAAAATTGGCAGTTGTCAAAAATGAAATGGAATGCATGAAGATCAATATCCTAGGCATTGTTGTTGTTGTTGTTGTTAAGTGCCGTCGAGTCGGTTCCGACCCATAGCGACCCTGTACAGGGTTTCCAAGGGTGTAAATCTTTACAGGAGTAGAAAGCCTCATCTTTCTCCCACGGAGCAGTTGGTAGTTTCGAACCGCTGACCTTAAGGTTTGCAGCCCGATTCGTAACCACTACACTACCAGAGAATCCTAGCCATTAGTGATCTGAAATGGACTGGTACTGGCCATTTTGAATCTGACAATTATATAGTTTACTTTGCTGGAAATGACAAATTGAAGAGGAATGGTGTTGCATTCATCATCAAAAAGAAAATTTCAAGATTTGAAGTATAATGCTGTCTGCGATGGGGTAACATCCAATTAATACCACTATTATTCAAATTTAGGTACCAACCACTAGAGCCGGTAATGATGTAATTGAAAAATTCTACCAACTTCATGCAATCAAGATGTTTTGATAATTGATGGTGATCAGAATGCAAAGACTGGAAACAAAGACAAAACATCACTAGTTGAAAATATGGCCTTGATGACAAAAATTATGCTGGAGATCACATGATAGAATTTTACAAGACCAATTACTTATTCATTGCAAATAATTTTTTTTTTAGCAACATGAAAGATGACTATACATATGGACCTATCCAAATGGGATAGACAGAAATCAAATTTACTACATCTGTGAGAAGAGACAGTGTAGAAGTTCCATATCAATCTCCTACAACCAAGCCGGGGCATGCTGTAGAACAGACCATCATATACAAGTTCAGGCTGAAGCTGAGAAAAATTAAAACAAGTGCACAAGAGCCAGAATTTGACTTTGAACATATTGCATGTGAATTTAGAGATCATCTCAAGAACAAATTTGATGCATTAGACACTAATGACCGAACACGAGAAGAATTGTGGGATGACATCAAGAACATCATACACAAAGCAAAAGATCAATAAAAAGACAAATAAGGAAAAGACCAAAATGGGTGTCAGAAGAGACTCTAAAACTTGCTCCCCAGTATAGAGATGCTAAAGCAAATGGAAGAAAATGAGGAAGTAAAGGAATTTTGAACAGAAAATATCAAAGGGCAGCTCGAGAAGATGAAGTATTATAATGAAATGTGCAAAGACCTGGAATTAGAAAAACAAACAGGAAGAACATAATCAGAATTTCTCAAGCTGAAAGAAAAGAAAAAATTGAAACCTCAACTTGCAATACTGACGCATTCCATTGACTGCTAGAATAACAAGTAAATTTGTGTTGCAAGAAGTACAGCCAGCCCCTCCAAGACTGAAACTCAAAGGGAACACTGGCAAGCATGCAAGCTTGCTGGGGACCATGTTGGTCCATTGGTGAGTGGAAGAAGGGGAAAGGAAGCAATGAAGATATGGGCTGAGTTCAACCATGTTCCATATACTCCTGCGGACCTGAAGATGAGAGGAGGAAGGGCTGGCTGGTCTGAAGTGTGGTGAGACCTAAGAACCCCTAAGCCCATGGACAAGAACCTAGCCACAGAGAGAGAGAACCGAGAGTGAAATATCCAGATGATATGAAGTGAGAGTTGAAACACAAGAACACCCAGACTTGGAGATTGTACCCATTTGACATAGTTTTGATGGCTAGACAATCAAAACTCAACTAGAGGAAGGTAAAGAAATTTGGTAAAGGAAACAAGTGTAAACTGCTACAATTTGATGAACTTGACCTATACTAATGGATGTAGTAACTCAAAATACCAACCAGGAGGGAAGGAGTTTTCCCATCAAGGATCAAACATATGCCCTCTGTACACAGGGTTGATAGGGATGAGTAACTTAGACAGTGGCTACCTAAAAAAAGGGTGGGGGAAGCTATAAATAGGCACAAAGTGGCTGGCTTTCAAGTTTTCAAGAGGGAGTTCAGTTTCAGAGTGCAAGGTGGGATCCCCACTGAACAGTTTTCATCTTGTCTAGCTAGGTCTAGTGAAAGGAGATGGGGATAAGAAGCTTATGATTTAATAGTGAGTAATTATTATCATGACTAACTGCAACTGTCACAACTGTAAAGGTAGGAGTTTTATAACATGAAGGGGGGAGTAGTTAATCTTACATTCCAGGGACAAAGGATCCTAGGACCATCAAGGGAGAAGAGCATGAGTGGAATGTGGGGTCCTATCCAGAGAAGCAGCGACACCAGAAATGAAGGCAAAGATGATGATATGGAGAGATAGAGCAGCTGAGGACTCTAAACTTATGGAAAGAGAAAGGCTGTGTGCTGGCGGCCAGGAGGCAGACTTGCAGAATATGTCCTTGGGTTGTTTAAATGATTGTATATTCCTGAGTGTTTTTGTGTACATTAAAAAAAAAAAAAGAAAATAGGGAATAGAAGCAAAAAAAAACCCAAAACAATAGACAGGTATATAGGGGGGACAACAACACTAGTAAGGTATGCTCACCATGGAATTGCCAATCATTCAAAATCAAAAGGGTGACATATACCTAAGGGTAATGTTGAGAAGGAATGGGAAGGCCGGTGGAATGGAAATAGGAACCACAGGGAGGAAGCAGGATAACTCTTGTTGCCTAGAAAGGATTTCCGTCAAAATGAAACTAAGTGTTTTGTTGTTGGTGGTAAGTACCATCAAGTTGATTCTGACCGATAGCGACCCTGTATAGGGTTTCCAAGGAGCAGCTGGTGAGCTTAAACCACCCACCTTGCAGTTCAAATGGCTTTTCAGTCTGGCGCATTAACCCACAGCACCATGTATGAGTTGTTAATTGTAAAACTGAAATTCCTGTTTGGAAACTTTTAATTAATTCACAATAAAAGGTTAAAATAAAAACACATTTTTTAAAGTACAGCCAGGATGCTCCTTAGAAGTCAGAATGGCGAGACTTCATCTCTCATACTTCAGACATATTATCAGGAGGGCCAGTCCCTAGAAAAGGACATCAGGCTAGGTAAAGTGGTGAGTGAGAGAAAAAGAGGAAACACCTGAATGTGATGGATTGACACCGCGCCAGGAGCAACTGGCTCAAGTTTAACAATGATTGTAAGGATGCTGCAGGACTGGGCAGCATTTCATTCTGTTGTGCTGAGTCAGAACTGACTAGATGGCACCTAACAACAACAACAACAAATGGGGAGAATACTGAGTAATGGCAGAAAGTATCAGAAGAAGATAGAAGGAATACACAGTCACTGTGCCTAAAAGAAATGGTTGATATTCAACCATTTCAAGAGATAGCATATGATCAAGAGCTAATGGTATCGAGGGAAGAAGTCCAAGGTGCACTGAAGTCATTATCAAAGAACAAGGCTCTGTATATTGATGGAATACAAATTGAAATCTTTCAACAAACTGATGAAGCACTGGAGGCTC
The DNA here is from genome assembly GCF_000296735.1 of Chrysochloris asiatica. Taxonomy (NCBI): domain Eukaryota; kingdom Metazoa; phylum Chordata; class Mammalia; order Afrosoricida; family Chrysochloridae; genus Chrysochloris; species Chrysochloris asiatica. The sequence goes on from NW_006408596.1 coordinate 9,832,057, forward strand.
TCACTCATCTAGGCCAAGAAATTTGGAAGACAGCTACCTGGCCAACTGATTGGAAGAGATCCATATTTGTGCCCAATTCAAAGAGAGGTGACCCAACAAAATGTGGAAACCATCAAACAATATCAATATCACATGCAAGTCAAATTTTGCTAAAGATAATTCAAAAATACTTGTAACAGTACATTGACAGGGAACTGCCAGAGGTCCACGTCAGATTCAGATGTGCATATGGTACGGGGAATACCATTGCTGACATCAGATGGCTCTTGGCTGAAAGCAGAGAATACCAGAAAGATGTTTACCTGTGCTTTATTGGCTATGCAAAGGCTTTCAACTCTGGATCATGATAAGCTATGGACAACGTTGTGGAAAATGAGTGTTCTGGAACAGTTAATTTTGGTCATGCAGAACCTGTACATAGATGTACAGGCAGTCATTTAAACAGAACAAGGGGACTCTGAATGGTTTAAATTCAGGAAAGGTGTGTGCCAGGGTTGTATTCTTTCACCATATTTATTCAATCTGTACACTGAACAAATACTCCAAGAAACTGCATTATATGAAGAAGAACGTGGCATCAAGATTGGGGGAAGACTCATTAACCATCTGCGATATGCAGATGATACAACCTTGCTTGCTGAAAGCAAAAATGACTTACAATACTTACTGATGAATATCAAAGATCAAAGTCTTCAGTATGGGTTGCACCTCAATGTAAAGAATACAAAAATCCTCACCACTGGAGCAATAAATAACATCATGATAAATGGAGAAAAGACTGAAATTGTCAAAGACTTTATTTTGCTTGGATCCATCTCAAGAAATCAAACGACTTGTGGCATTAGGCAAATCTGCTGCACAAGATCTCTTTAAATTGTTCAAGAGCCAAGATGTCAAAATGAGGACAAATGTGTTCCTGACCCAAGTCATGGTGTTTTACATACTCTCAGATGCATTTAAAAATAGGACAGTGAATAAAGAAAATTGTAGAAGAATTGATGCAGTTATGATGTTGGAGAAGAATATTAAAAGTACCATGGACATGTTGTCAGGAGGGACCAGTCACTGAGGAAGCATATCATGTGTGGTAAGGTAGAGGCTCAGAGAAAAAGAGGAAGACCCCCAGTGAGATGGATTGGCTAAGTGGCAGCATTGATGGACTCAAGCGTGGCAACAGTAGTGAGGTTGGCCCAGGATTGGTCGGTGTTTCCTTCTGCTGTGCATAAGGTCGCTGTGGATCAGTACTGACTCAATGGCACCTAACAAAAAAAGCTTACCCTATGCTGGATAATCTTTTAGTTCTAGATTTTACATTTAGGTCTTTGATCAACCTTGTGTTTGTTTTGGTATATCGTGTGAAATATGGATCTTGTTTCATTCTTGTGCAAATGGATGTCTAGTTTTCCTGGTGCTATTTGTTAATCGGACTATCTTTTCTCTGCTAATTGTTTGTGCCCTTTGTCAAAGATCAGCTAATCGCAGGTGGTGGGTTTACTTCTGGGTTCTCATGTTATTTTCATCTTCTCCTTTTCCTTTGTTAGATTTGCCGCCAGTTTGTCAATTTTATTAATTCTTTCAAAGTAACATCTTCTTTCAATGTTTTATTGTGAATTAGGTGATGGTTTAGGTGGGAAAACACTAGGTTTACATTAATCCTATCGTATATCGTTTTATTGCCATGGTTACAATCCCCTCCATGCATCGTCAATCAACCAATGGGGAATACCATTGCTGACATCAGATGACTACCAGAAAGATGTTTACCTGTGCTTTAATGACTACGCAAAAGCTTTCGATTGTGTGGATCATGACAAGCTATGGACAACATTGCGAAGTATGAGTATTCTGGAACACTTAATTGTGCTCATGAGGAATCTGTACATGGACCAAGAGGTGGATGTTCAAACAGAACATGGGAACACTGAATGGTTTAAAATTAAGAAAGGTGTGTGACAGGGTTGTATTCTTTCACCATACTTATTCAATCCGAGAAAGTGGGTTATTTGAAGAAAAACATGGTATCAAGCTTGGAGGAAGACTCATTGACAACCTGCAATATGCAGATGATACTACTTTGTTTGCTGAAAGTGAAGAAGACTTAAAATACTAACTGATGAAAATCAAAGAGCACAGCCTTTATTAATGGATTGCATTTCAATGTAAAGAAAACAAAAATCCTCATCACTGGACCAATAAACAACATTCTTATCAATGGAGAAAAGATTGAAGTTATCAAGGACTTCATTCTTCTTGGATCAACTGTCAACACTCACGAAAGCAGCAATCAAGAAATCAAACGACATATTGCATCAGGCAAATCTGCTTGCACAAGACCTTTTTTAAGTGTTGAAGAGCAAAGATGTTAGCCTGAGGACTAAGGTGCGCCTGACCCAAGCCATGGTATTTTCAATAACCTCATATGCTACGAAAGCTTGACAGTGAATAAGGAAGACCATAGAAAAATTGATACTTTTGAGTTATGGTGTTGGAGGAGAATATTGAAAGTACCATGGACTGCCAAAAGAACCAACAGATTTGTGTTGGAAGAAGTGCAGCCAGAGTGATCCTTAGAGGCCAGGATGGCCAAACTTTGTCTCTCATACTTTGGACATGTCAGGAGATACCAGTCGCTGGAGAAGGATATCATGTTTGGTAAGGTGGAGGGTCAGAGAAAAAGAGGAAGACCCCCAATGAGAAGGATTGGCAAAGTGGCAGCATCAATGAACTCAAGCGTGGCAACAACAGTGAGGGTAGCCCAGGATCAGGCAGTGTTTCGTTCTGCTGTGCAAGTTGGTGACTTGATGGCACCTAACAACAATAGTTGTTGTTGTTAGGTGCCCTTGAGTCAGTTTTGACTCATAATGACTCTGTATAGGGTTTGCAAGGAGAAGCTGGTATGTTAGAACTGCCAACCTTGTGGTTAGCAGTCCAGTGCTGATCCTACCCCACCAGGATTTACAAATTTCTTCAATTCTGTTATGCTTTCTTTGGAGGGATTTTAATTTATTATGATAAATATAAATTATATTATGTAATTGATCCTTTGTTGTTGTTTTTATTAAGTGCCATTGAGTCGGTTCTGATTTATAGCAATCCAGATTAGGGTTGGTATTTTTTAGTATTTTTATGTAAAATTGATCTGGTTATAACAAATTCCTTTTATTTCTGTCTATCTAGGAGTGTCCGAGTTTTACCATTGCATTTGAACAATCGTTTGGCTTGGCGTATGATTCTTGGTTGGCAGTTTTTCTTTCAGAGTCTTCTGTATAGCATCCTGTTACATTCTTGCCTACAATGTTTCTGCTGGGAAATCAGAGGTTAGTCTTATTGTTTCTCCTTTATAAGTAACTTTTAGTTTTTCCTGACCTGCTCTTAGGATTCTTTACTTGTCTTTAGTTTTGAAAAGTTATATATATTATACAAATATTATTGTTGTTAAGTGCCATTGAGGCGGTTCCGACCCATAGCAACCTTGTATAGGGTTTCCAAGGAGCTGCTGGTAAGCTTGAACCACTGACCTTGCAATTCAAATGGCTTTACAGTCTGGAGCATTAACTCACAGCGCCACACCAGGAGTCCATACATGTATTATTATGTCTTGGTAATTTCCTTTTGAGGCCTATCCTGTTTGGCATTCATTTAAATTCTCAATTGACTGTCTTCTTGTGTTTTATGATGTAAGGAAACCTCTTGGACAATTTTTAAAAATGTTT
>NW_006408596.1:9836014-9838856 GCF_000296735.1 Chrysochloris asiatica
CACTTGAATTTAGAGATCATCTGAAGAACAGATTTGATACATTAAATACTAAATACCGAAGACCAGAAAAATTGTGAGATGACATCGAGTACATCATACAGGAAGAAAGCAAAAGGCCATTAAGATGACAAGAAAGAAGAAAAAGATCAAAATGGATGCAGAAGAGACTCTGAAACTTGCTTTCCAGTGTAGAGTTATTGTGAATTGCCTGCCGTTGAGTCAGTTCCAACCCATAGAAACCCTGGATAGATAGGATTTCCCAGGAACAGGTGGTGAGCGAGCTTGAACTGCTGACCTTGCATCAAATGGTTTTGCAGTCTAGTGCATTAACCTACAGCGCCACATCAGTACTCCCTGGCCAGTTTAGTCAATTCTGAGGTTAGCCCAGTTCCGGGCAGTGTTTTGTTCTGTTGTGCCTAGAGTCACTATGAATGGGTACTGACTTGGTGGCACCTAACAACAACTCTGGGATTCCAGTCATGTAAATTATTTGGTGTCCCCTGTAAATCTGAGGCTTTCTTTGGATTTTTCCTTTATTTTTTCTGATTGCCCTTCTGTTGTTGTTAAATGCCATTGAGTCAGTTCTGACTTATAGCAACTCAGTGTAGGGTTTCCGAGGAGCGTCCAGTGAGTTTTAACCACTCAACCTTGTGATTCAAACCAATCTTGCAATCCTATGCTTATCCTACAATGCCACACTAGGACTCTTCTAGCCAACTAATATGGAGAGATTTGTCGTCAGTTTCAATTATTGAACCTTGCATTGATTCAAATCTGCTCTTTTGTCCTATTAATGTGTATCCATTCCTGAAATCTTGGTGTTAATCATTAGGATTTCTAGTTGTAGATTTTATATTATTTCTATTTTAAATTTATTTTGTCCATTGGTTCTTGTAGTATTTCCTTGAATTATTTTAACATTTTTTCTGTATTCTCCTTGCTTTCTCAATCTTTCACTCAACACATTGAAGGTACCTGAGTCCTGGTATGGTGCTGTGGGCTAATGTGTCAGACTGCAAAGTCGGTTTGAACTGCAAGGTTGGTGGTTTGAGCTCACCAGCTGCTCCTTGGAAACCCTACACAGGGTTGCTATGGGTCAGAATCCACAATCCACTTAACAACAAGTAGCATTATTTTGAATTTGTTATCAAGTAGTTCCAATATGTTTTCTTTCTTAGAAATGTTTTCTGACTCTACATCTTGGTCACTTAATTGATGGTTGTATGTTGGTGTGTTCTTAGGCACTTACCATCTGCCGCCTAGTGAGTGCTAGTAGAAAATGAAAGTGTATATACAATTCTCGGTTTGCTGTTCAGGCCGCTCAGCTCAGAGGGTATTTAACAGGTTTTACTGCTCTCTATTGTTCATCAGGTGGTATAGGTGTTAATAGTGGTTTTTCCCAGTGGGAGGGACTACAGAGAGTTTGCCTGTATTTGGGATTTATGGGCAGTTGCTGTCTCCCATCAAGTGGGGAAAGAAGAAAATACACATGAGAAAACAATCCAACCAAACAACAGCAAAATACAATAATCATAAAGGGGAGAGAGAGAGAGAAGAGAAAACAGGCAGCAGTGACAAAATAATATAACTAACAAGAGAAAGTGGAAAAGAAATATAATACAGAAAAGATTAAAAAAAGACAATAAAAACTAGGAAAAGAGAGACAAAGGAATAGTAAAGAGGGATCAAGAGGGGGATAAAAGAGAAGAAAAAGGAAAAGTAGAGAAAGAAAGGATAAAAACAAGGGAAGGGAAAGAAGGAGAAAGATTTAAAATTGATGAAAGGATAAAACGAACGTATGGATTGGACCCAAAGAAGAGAAAATTGTTGAGGGTTCCTGCCAGCCCAGGAGTTCAAGAAGAGAGCATTGGAGGGATGAAAAGGTGGAATAAATTAAGTTCCTAATTGTTGTTTGTGGTCACAGCATCCAATCTGGAAGTAGTTTGTGTAGGCCCTAATAGTGGCTGAGATCAGGGTCTTTGTTCTCAGAAGAAAACACTCAGGCACAGAGGGCAGCTAGGGGGAGGTTAATAGGTTCTAAGAGTTGTTACTAGGGGACCAGCTCTGCATGTTCTTTTGCACTGAAGAGGCAGGGTTCACTTGCCTCCAGGGGCTAGATTAATGGACCCAGTGCCCAATTTACAACAGCATGGCCTTGATCTCTGGCAGAGCAGGGACTGTAGTGGAGGTGGATGAGGATTGGGTCTGGCCATGCTTCTGATCACCAAAATCATACCTGGCTTGTTTCTAGCCACCAGTCCAGACCCCAGCTGAATCCAATGCTATGAGCAAAAGTTCAAGATGGCTGCACCCAGTCGAGCCAGCCAATGATTCACTCACCTGTCTCCTTTCTGACCCAGTTGAGCTTCTTTTCCAAGTCAGTATTCAATTGACTTTGCTATCTTCCTCTGAAGATAATCCAGGGTTCCAGGATTATCATCTGTGTCTGTTTCATTTTGTGTCTCATATCTTGGTTACAGAATGTCTGTGTAGCCTGTCTGTCTAATCCAAACTTCTGGCTTCAGGTTCTCCTCATTGCAACTTTCCTGGTCAATGAAGTTCTCCATTTTCTTAAAACTTCTTCATAATAAGCCTTCATGATTGTTCTATCTTTGGCATCCCAAAAAACACAGTTGACGTAATCCTCTGGGCTGATCTCAGTGCCTTGAATGTAGATCCCCTGGGAAGCCGGTTTTGACTGGACCTATTTTGGAAGGTACCCTAATAAGACTAAGACAAGTATATTACTGAGAGAGCTTGTCTATAGTCATCCATTGAGCACAGAGACATGTTTAAACACACTTTATTTGGAAAAAATCCATGTTCACAATGCTCTTTTTTT
>NW_006408596.1:9841338-9912392 GCF_000296735.1 Chrysochloris asiatica
TTTTTATGCTTTCTGATTGCCTCCAGGTAGATGTGATCAGGAAATGGGCTTCCCTTTTCACTCTTCTTCTTGAGAAATTTCAAGATGCTACTGTTGGTTGTTTTGATGTAATTTAGGATTTAATTTTCAGCTTATTACCTTTTTGTCTGCTTGTCCCACTCCACAATCCCCGTTCAGGCCTTGTTTCTAGTTGTAAACAGTTCCAGGCTGGCTGTGGCCGTTTGGTTTTAATTGGAAACTGTCTCTTTAAAGTTCAAGGAGATTTGTGCACATGCGTAGTAGAACCCTCTGAGGGTGGGGCTGGGGTCCCCACTAGCTCAGGCATCCCTATAGTTACAGAATGGAGGTGCGCAGACAGCAAGGGACCAATGAACAGCTAGCTACCAGGAGAAAAGAATGTCCACACCTTTATCTCAGCGGTTCTGCCAGGCGTCTGTGGCCGCTCCAATCTTTCCCCCTCTTGGCCTCACCCAAGATGGCGGCTCCTGGAGCAGCTGAGCGTCCGGACTAGAAAGCAATGGATTTCTTGCTTCTGTCACAAATTCCCCCAGCTGTAAGTCTTCCAACCTTCTAAATATTCCTTTATATGTAGTTCAGAGTTCTGGGACCAGACCCTGAGCCTGCTTGGTTGGGTATTCTGTGTTGTTGTTGGCGGAGCTCCTTTACTGCACTTCCACCTGATCCACCATCTTGTTTGTTCTCTCGGTCACAATGCTTTTTGACTAACCCTCATGGTAGAAGGAAGCTTCACCTTTATGTGCACATATTAGAAATCAATGAATTAAGGTTCCACCTTAGGAAACCAGAAAAAGAAAAAAAAGTAAACCTAATGTATGTACAAAGGAGGAAATAATAAAGATAAGAACAGAAATCAATGGAACGAAATAGGCTATCCAGGAAACTACCTAAGCCAAAAAGTTGTTCCTTGCAAATATCAAAATATTGACTAATCTCTGGATAGACTTATCAAGAAAAAGGAGCACAAATTACCAGTTGCATTCACAAAATACCTAGAAATAAATGCAAAGAGTTCTAAGTAAGTAAATGGAAACAGTGTATGTACATGTATTGCAAGACTCTATCATATTAAGATTCCAGTTCTCCCCAGATTCGGTGCAATCCCAATCAAAATTCCAGCAAGCTTTTTAAATAGAAATTGGCAAGCTGACTCTAGGATGTATATGGCTCTACAAACAACATAGAGTAACAAAATCAATTTTAAATAAGTATAACAATGTTGGAGGACTCAGCCTGCTAGATTTCAAGACCTACTATAAAACCACAGTAATCAAGATAGTTTGGTATTGGTGAAAAGACAGATATAAACAGCAGTGAAATCATATAAAGGGTTCATAAATGGACCCTCATATTTTTGGTCAGCTGATCTTTTACAAAGGTGCTAAAACAATTCAACAAGGAGAGGAAAATCATTTCAACAAATGTTACTGGATCAACTAAACATTCACATAAAGAAAAATTGAACACCCTCGTCTCCCACTGCACACAAAAATTCATTCCAAATGGTTCACAGGCTCAAAAACAGAAAGTAAAGCTGTGAAGTTTCTAGGAGAAAATCTTGTAACCCTTGGACTAAGCAAAGTTTTCTTAGAACACAAAATACAAACCATAAAAGAAAAATATAGTAAATTTGACTTTTAAGAAAATAAAAAATGTTTGCTCTTCAAATACCATTAACAAGTCAAAAAACAAAACCACAGCTGAGCAAGAAGATAGTAACAGACATAGGATTTGTATCCCGAACTCAATAACATGAAGACAAACTCAGGAAGAAATTGAGATGTGAGAATGTACCAAAAGAAGATACAGAAATAAGCTCATGGGAAGATGCTCAACATAAAAGCCATCCAGGAAACACAAAAGCAAAACCACAGTGAGAGACCAAAATATGGTGATGGTGGTGGTGTGCAGTCGAGTTGGTTCAAACTCATAGTGACACGATATAGGGTTTTCTAGACTGAAAATATTGACGGGAGCAGAAAGCATCATCTTTCTCCCATGAAGCAACTGGTAGATTTGAACTGCTGACCTTGTGGTTAACAGTCCAATGACTAACTCACTACACTACCAGGGCTCCTTACTTACCCATTAAAAGTCTAATAAAAGAAGGGGAAAAAAATTTGCCATATCATGTTTTGTTGAGGCCATAAAGCAACGGAAATTCCCATAAAGTAGAAAGCCCACTTTGAAAAATGTGTCCGCTTCTTAAAAAGCTAAACAAATATTTAGCATATGATCCAACAATTCCACTCCTAGGTAATTACACAGGAGAAACGAAAACCTATATTAACACCGAAACCTATACATGTATTCATGTCACTTTGTCAGAGACAAGTAGAAAAAGTATGTATCACCAGTTAAATGGATAAACAAATTGTGGAATAATCCATGCAATGTAATACTACTCAGCAGTAAAAAAAAGAATGATTACTGCTTGTAGTGACAGGGATGAATCTCAAAAGCTACCCCCTAAATGAACATAGTTACAAAAAGTAGATCAGTAATTGACTAGGGATGGGGTAGAAGGAGGAAGGAGTTACAAAGGAACACAAAGAAATTTGGGGGATAATAGAAATGTTCTCTTAATTCTGGTGATGGTTTCCTGGTGTATACATACATACAAGTAAAGTATATACTTTAAATAGGTGAAACATAGTGTTAAGTGGAATGAATTGTGTCCCCCAAACAAGGTAGGCTGAAGTCCTCACCCCTGGCATCTGGAATTGTTTTGGGATTGTTTGGAAATAGGCTTTTGGAGTGTTATTGATTCACACTTGTATTTCAGTCGTGTTGCCAAGATGTTAATGAGACACAGAGGGAAGCTGGCCATGTGAAAGTGGAGGCAGGCTTAGAACGATGCATCTAAAAGCCAAGATACACTAAGAATCACCGGCTGGCACCAGAAGCTATGTGAGAGTTATGGAAGGTTCTTCAAAGTTCTCAGGAGTAGTCAACGTGGCCAACACCCAGATCTCAGACTCCCAGCCTCCAGAACTGTAAGCAACAATTTTCTTCTTAAAGCAACCCAATTTGTGGCACTTTGTTACAGCTGCCCTAGGAAATGGATGTTGTATTAAGTGCTGTAGAGTCAGTTGCGACTCATAGCCACCCTGTATAGGGTTTCTGAGGAGCAGCTGGTGAGTTTGAACCACCAACCTTGTAGTTCAAACCAGCCTTGAGGTCTACTGCTTATCCTACCGTGCCACACCAGGATTCTTAATAGTTTGTCTCAAATATGATGGCAGAATTAGGACTTTTCCTGATAAACAGAAATGAAAGGCATTTGTAATGACCAGACCAACTTTACAAAAAATGTTAAAAGGTGTTCTTTGGACTGAGAACCAACAACAGCAGACAACAACCTGCGATTCCCATACATGACAACATCACCCAGAACTCAGTCCAGATATAGAAGTGTTTAAAGTAAAACAAACCTACAAGAGACTGCAAAGAGGGAATGGTGTAGATACAGAGCTTCCAAATGGCAAGCAAGTCAAGTAGATTTCATGATAAAACAGACTTTAAGTTTAAGAAAATAAATAAATAAATTACCAGGGAACCTCAAAGAAAATTACTACACCTGTACATCAAAATAAAAATAAAGGAAAATAATCAGAAAGATTTTGTAAACATTAAGAGGGCAGAAATGAAAATGAAAAGAAAATACACACACAAAGTAACTCATGTGTAACAAACAAACCAACCCCACCACACACACACAAATACACAACAAAATGATGACAGCAGTCAATTCATACCTATTGATAACTACGCTGAATGTAAATGGATTAAATATACCAGTCAAAAGACAAGAGAGGGCAGATTGGATAAGAAAACAGGATCCTTTAATATGCTGTTTCCTAAAGAAACATGCTAACATGGATGACAGAGCTGGCAATATAGAAGAGATTGGTTAACAGAGGAAAGAAGGTAGCAGGAGACACAGGGAGGAATGCAATCATTAAGGGGAATACAAGTAAATACTTTTAACTATTGATACATATAGGGGATTACAATCAATGTAATGAAGCAAAGTAAATGATGTTTTTGAATGTAAAACTGTGATGTGCTCTGTAAACCTTCACTCAATTCACAATCAAAAGCTGAAGAAGACAAGATCTAAAACCTCAGATTGAGAGTCCTGAGTAGAAAAAACATCAACCTGAAGATCAGTCTCCCTTTCTGATGTTCATGGAGTTGAGAACTCAGGAGTTGGCGAATGGCTTTAGAAAACTCTGTAAAAAAACCCAGCTGTACATGAATTTTTGTAGAAGTATACTTTTGGGAATGGCAGAGAAAGAACTTTTGTGGTAAAAGGTATGGATATAAAGAAGTCCATACTCCTGATGTGGCTCTGTGGGTTAGTGCGCTGGACTGCAAAGTCGGTTTGAGCCATAAGGTTGGCGGTTCAAACTCACCAGCCCCTCCTTGGAAACCCTATACAGGGTCACTATGGGTCAGAACTGACTCAACGGCACTTAACAACAACAAATACTCCCTAAATCTAAGACTCCCTTTACAAACTTTCCTTTCCTGATGACCATTAAGACTTCATTATGTGTCAGGCATTACATCATATGCTGGGATTACTGAGCAAGACTGTGCTGTCCTTGCCCTCAGGAAGGGTCCAGTCTAATACAGGAGATAAATCTGAAAAGTTACACACACACACATACACAATTGTAATGTTGAAATTAGGGTTGTTCTTAGGTACTGTTAGTGGTTTTCTACTAGTGGCAAATGTGACAGAGAACTAACTGCCCCACAGGATTTTCTTGGCTGGCATCTTTATAGAAGCAGGTTACCAGATCACAGCAAAGCAGTGCTAGAGAGCCTCGTCAGAGGATTTCCTGAAGACCAATTAAGAGACACTTCAAGGGTGCATAAGGAATCCTGGTGTGGTACTGTGGGTTAATGCAAAGCTGTTTGATCTGCAAGATCGGCAGTTCAAGCTGTTCCTGGGAAACCCTATAAAGGGCCGCTATAGGCCAGAACTGACTCAACAGCACTTAATAACAATAACAAAGGAACCCTAGTGGGGGCTGCTGACCACAAGGTCAGCGGTTCAAATCCCACCACTGTTCCTAGTCCGAAAGATGACGCTGTTTGCTGTAGTAAGAGTTATAGTCTCAGAATCTAAACTCAGAAGCTAAAACATTGTCAGAATCGACTCACTGACAGTGGGTTTGGGTTTTCTGTTTGTTTGTGTCAGTGTGAATGGGATAGTGTTAAAGAAATGAGAGGGGAAGAGGACTTGTAAAGGACTGAGTCTGGAGGTAAGGAGCTTGGCATGTGTGGAGAAAGAGGACAAACAGGAGTAAACTATGTTTATTAAGTGAGAAAAGTGGCCTGAGGCTGGAAAGGCAAGTAGTGATGAGACCAGGGTAAGCCTGACGGCTGTATGAAAACTCTAAGCTACATCTGGGAACAGCTACAAAGGGTTGTTGTTGTTGTTAAGTGCCGTCGAGTCAGTTCCGACCCATAGCGACCCTGTACAGGGTTTCCGAGGGTGTAAATCTTTACGGGAGTAGAAAGCCTCATCTTTCTCCCGCGGAGCGGCTGGTAGTTTCGAACCGCTGACCTTAAGATTCGCAGCCCGATTCGTAACCACTACGCTATAAGTAGCCACTGAGGCCCTTAGGCTTTGTGCCCATCTGAGAACAGTTGCCCATCCTGTGTTTCGTGACCCTGAAGATGTGAGCCATGCACTACACCATGTTTAGATATTGGAAGGGCATTTATCCTGTTTCTGAGATCTGATCTCTGTTAATCAGCCTTTAAATTGGGTTTCCAGGCTAACTGACACATAGGATGTTTGTTGTCATAAACCCAGAATGGGGTGTGGTCGCAGAATTGATATAAACCAGTTTTGTGTTGCTAAAGCTATACTGTGATACCCGTTGGAGACTCATATCTCTGTTCCCAATCCTTGTAATCACACATTTGGTAAACATGTGGAAAGCAGAGGAAAACTGGGCTGTTGATAGACATTGTTCCTTAAAATGATCAAGACATGTCAATCAGCTCAAGTTCAATTGTTCACCTGTATTAATTCACTTAAATCTCGACAATGGAGCTTTCTGATGTTCTCCAGCAACACTGTGAAATAAGGAAGGTAAGTCACCGGTCCACCCACTTTTTACAACCATGGACGGAGAGTCTCAAAGGGAGTTTGTGTGCCAGAAAGAACATTGTACTTGTGAGCTAGGCTTCCCAGCTAGAGCTGGCTCTAGAAGCAGGCTCCTAGCTAGGAACCTCTGAGCAAGCTGATGTCATCTGATCTGTTAGCTAAAACATGGTATCTTCTTGTTGTTAGTTATTTAATATGCCTTTTCATGTTATTTTTTGGGTATGCTTTTGTACATAAACATCACCTGGTTTGCTTGGGTTATCATTTTCTTACTTTATAAACCCATACCTGTTCTAGACAAAAGAAACTAATAGATTATCATCGTTGGATTATGGGACTAAAATAGCACTAATTAGTAAAACAAAAGTCTCACAGAGAAAAGAGATGGGAATAAGATTCTTATGATTCAATAGTAGCTGTTACATGCAACTGTCACAACTGTAAAGATAGTTTTGTAACAAAAAAGAGGGAGTAGTTAATCTTATAGTCCAGAAACAGAGAACACTAAGCATCAATGGAGAAGAGCATGAACGGAATGTGGGACCCTCTCCAGAGAAGCAGGGATACCAGAGATGGAGGCAGAGATAAGGACATGGAGAGAGACAGCAGCTGAGGACTAAGACACATGGAAAGAGAAAGGCTGTGTGCTAGTGGCCAGGAGGCAGACTTGGAGAATGTACTCTTTGATTGTTTAAATGATTATATATTCCTGTGTGTTTTTGTGTACACCCCACCCCCCCAAAAAAAGGTAATAGAAGCAAATACTGTTAAATGATGATGCATGGAAGGGACTGCAATCATTGCAATGAAACGAAATACGACAGGACAAGTGTAAAACCGACGCTCTCCCACATAAACTATCACTCAATTCACAAAACTTTTTAAAAAAAGAAACCATATTCTTCAAAAATGTCAACATCAAAAAAGGCATAAACAGCTTTAGAAATTTTCCCAGTTAAAGTAGACTAAAGAGATAGACTAAAGACAACCTGTTTCTGAACTGAAACATGCCCTGGAGGGAAAAACAAAAAGCCATATGGATTAATAACCCCAAGGTCAGCAGTTCAAATCCATCAGCTGCTCCTCAGAAATCCTATCGAGTCCCTAACAAACAGAACCGACTCAGTAGCACTTAATAACATAAATGACATTATTGGGTCATTTATGTAATATGGATGAGACATAGTTACTATAATAATATTAAATTTATAAAGTTGAAAAAAAAAAAGTCTCAGAAAGTAGGCATTTAAAGAAAAGGCATGATTTTGCTAAGTGCAGTTACAGTCAGTTCCAACTCAGTAACCCAGGGTTCCTGAGGCGCTGCTATAGGGTTCAAACTGCTGACTTTACTGGTTAACAATCTGGTGCTTATCCTACAGCACCACATCATGACTGTCAAATCGGCAGAATGCGTTAAAACATGAGTAAGAGCTAAGATACTTATTTCAACACTGTTAAGTGTACTGAGAAAGACATTTTCTTATATGAAAAGTGACCAATTCAGACCATCATGCCATCTTTCTGAGGGTCTGTGAATATCAGAATTGAAAATACACCTTCTGGCTATCTCAGAGCAAGGCATTTGCCCACAAAAGCACTTACAAAATATCCTATACATGGATCAAGGAGCTTCTAAAAGTTTGTGGAGAAATGGAATTGAATTTTTTCAACTTTCTGAAGCCTCCTTGTAGAAAGACATTCATTGAGAAACTGTTTACAAGCAGCACAGAACCAGAAATAATCACAAGTTGGAGGACTGGTTAAATATATTATGGGACATCCAGAAAACTGAGTTATCTGTTCCAACTAATTTTGTCCAACTGAATGTAGAGACTTAAAAGATGTATCACATGAAGGTACATTAATTGAAAAGAAACAAAGTGTTGAACAATGAATGTTATCCTCCACGTTAAGTGTCAGCTATCAAGTTGGTTCCAACCCATAGCAACCCTGTATAGTTTCCAAGGAGCAGCTGATGAGTTACAAATGCCAACTGTGGTTGAAACCGACCTTACAGTCCAGTGCTGATCCTACAGCACACCAGGAACCATGAATACCAGCGTGTATAAAGTAACATTGTAATTTTGAAGGATAAATACGTAAAAATATGCTGGTGGGTATATTTAAACATCTCTCTGGAAGAAAATAGTTTTGGTGGCAGAGTGGTTAAAGCCTTCACCGTGCAGCTGTGGAAGAAGACAGGGAACGTCAGAGAGCAGAGCCTGGCAGCTGGGGGCAATGTTTGCCTCTACTGCTGTTTGTGTTGGACATCTGCGTACAACTCTGTTCCTTTTTTGAAGGAAATCAAGAGTTGTTTTTCTTTATGTAGCTTATTTTATAAAAACCTATTAAAAAAAATGATGGTCTACCTCATCCACTTCCAGAGACAGCAAGAGGCAGTGTTTCCAAATTTTCCAAAGAGAAGAAAGTGTTGGGAGTTAAAGATGTCAGAAGTGTCCCACCACGTCAGACCCAATCATCCAGGATCCCCTCCTCCACCAGAGACTACATCATAACAGTAAGGGCCTCCAGCCCTTGTGGTCCATCAGGTGTTGTGCAATGGTGGTCTTCTCCCCACCAATCCCTTTCTGTGTTAGAGCTGATCCTACCTAACAACCCTGCACAATGAGAGGTGGAGTCTACTGGCCGGTGTGATGGAACCTGCACACGTCACCGGCAGGAAAGGTTTCCAGTCCACTTCTTGAAGACTACCTTCTTAGGCTGAAAGGACCCCTTACAAAGTACAGGTGCTTTTCGAACAGGAAGACTTGGCCTACAGCTTGTATGATTTTCTTAAGCTGTAGCTTAATGACATGGACCATCAGTATTGTCCTGGGTTGTTACTTCTGGTCAGGGAAAGGGGTGCATTTACCCTGAGAGGTTGTCTCTTTACGTCCCACATTTATGAAACCCCACACCCAAAAGGGAAAAATGTCAGTCCGCTGAGTGTTTTCATGTTTATTGAACTATAAGGCAACAGCAAAATTAACATAACACAATATTCATTTACTCCACATCAACATTCCTTACGCCAATGGAAAGTGATCAGTTCAACAGGCAGACTCGAGGGCTCCTAATAGCTCTGCACCTGGCATGGCTGCCTGTCCCAAGGGCCAGGCCTGAACATCACACACGCTGGCTTCCCTTAAAGATGCAGGCTTTGCTCTACTGCTGTAGACTTGGTCTTTTGACCTGGATCTTCTTCCTCTTTCAATTCTAGGTTGCTATTTTTAACAATTTGAGGGCCCCATCACAATACCAAACCATCACCCAAAACTTGGAGTTCAATATGATTAAAACATAAATTGAGATGTGTGGCCTAGAAGTATAAAGGAAAAGGCATCCTAAACAATTATCTGACTTCTCCAGTCCACATAAGACTGAAGGGGAACTGGGAAGAGGAGAAATCTACATGCATCACTGAACTGGACATCACTGCCTGGAGCCTCCAGAACAGTTGCCCTCTCGCGTTTTTCCCTACTTCCCTGATAGCTGCTCATAGAGTTTGGGCACATAGTCATCCCATTCGGCTTGGTAACACGTGCCGGCAACTGGGGACCCGAGCTCATACTTTTTGCGGAAAGATGCCACCTTGAACTTGCCACGGTGGTCTCCAGATCGATTGCTGAGAATGGGTTCGTCACACTTCAGTGGCCTGTCCTGCTCATAGACCAGCCAGACATAACGGTGGAGGCCTGGAAGGAGACACAGAAGGGAAGATGTCAAGGAGTCAGTCATGTGGTCTATCGATCGTCACCCACCTTCACACATCTCACTGAAGGGATCCAAAACATACAGAAAGCACTCAGCACCCAGTGGTTCCTCAGTGCTCTTAGCATGAAGTCCAACCTCGCTGTTACAGCCTCTGAAGAGCAGCAAGATCCAGGCCTTGTCCACCTCTTGAATCCCCCCTCCTACCTCTTTCTTCTCATTCATCAGCCTCCAGGCTTCCCCAACAAGACCCTACTGACAGTCCTTTCCCATCACTCCCACCAGAATGTCTGTTTTAGTTCTATTGTTGTTGTTGAGTGCCGTCACGTCAGTTCTGACCCACAGCGACCCTGTATACGGTTTCCGGGAGGCGGCTGGTGAACTTGAACCACTGACGCTGTGGTTCAAACAACTGTTCAGTCCAGTACATTAACCCACAATGCTACACCAGGACTCCCATTTCTATCATAGTGCCAACATTATCAGAGCCCTGGTGACAAAGTGGTTAAAGCACCTGGCTGCAAACCAAAAGGTTGGTGGTTCCAACCCACCAACCACTCCATGGCAGAACCATGGGGCAGTCTGTTTCAGTAAAGACTGACAGCCTGGGAAACCCTGGGAGGCGGATGTCCTCTGTCCTACAGGGTCACTGTGAGGCAGAAACAACTCAAACACCGGGTTTGGTTTTTAATCACGTTAACTATCTTCGTACCTGCGAAACCTTCTTCCTTCACAGACAGGAGATGTCCTCTGAAATGAGCCAAACTCACTTTAACCAAGTAGGGAGAGCAAAGAATGGATTAAAACCGGCCAACATATCAAGTCCCAAGTATCAGACACAAATGGGATCATGAGCTTCTTGAAATAATTTTCCTAAAGAAGAGTCTTTTTAAAAAATTCTTTAAAATGTGAGTTATTCACAAAAGACAGGAGGGTCAATAAATGCACCATTAAAGATGCATAAACATCATTCATCAACAAGATCATATACAGTAAAACCACAAAATAGTACCATTTCAGAATGCCCAAAATCAACAACAGCACCTAACGCACGCAAAGTGATGGGGCCTACTGGAACTTTTCCAAAGCACTCAACCCAGTGTATCGACCCTTCTGGAGAACTCTTGGGCAAGTAAGGGTTTATAAAGTAAGCCTCAAATAAGTCTCAAAACTCAAGAACTCACTGACGTCAAGTTAATCCTGACTCGTGGCAACCCTGTGTAGGATTTCCAAGATATAAATCTCTACGGAAACAGAAAGCCTTGTCTTTCTCCTGCAGAGTAACTGGTGGGTTTGAACTGCCGGTATTACAATGATCAGTCCAATGCTTACCAAAAAGCGCCACCAGGGCTCCTCTATAACTCTCTATGACCCATGAACTCCACCCCCATATATTTTCAAAGGAATGAAAACACATATAAACTAAGATGACAGGAATGTACGCAGTTGCTTTACTCATAATAACCTAACACGGGTGGCAACACAAACGCCCGTGGACAGGAAAATGTCTGAGCAAACCATGGTCTATTCACAGACAGGAACAGGAGATGAGAACAAAGAGGAATGAGCTATAGGGATACAAACAGTAACGGATAAATCTCAGGCCTTGCCAGAGTGAAAGGAACCAGTCACCGGAGCAAACCGTACACAGCACATTACTAGTTGTATGAACACAAGAGCCAAAGACACCTCTGGAGATGGAGCCAGGAAATGGCTAGCTCTGTGGGAAATGAGTGGCTAAAGTCACACAGATTATCTTCTGGGACGATGGAAATGTTTTTGATGGCAGTTACATGGGTGTAAAGGAGCTCTGGTAGCGTAGTGGTTACGAACTGGGCTGCTAATCTCACGGTCAGCAGTTTGAAACTACCAGCTGTTCCGCGGAAGAAAGATGAGGCTATCTGCTCCCATTAAGATTTACAGCCTCAGAAACCCTGTACAGGGTCGCTATGAGTCGGAACCAACTCCACGGCACATAACAACAACACCACCACATGGGTGTATGCAGTAATTAACATTCATTAACTGAGCTTTTATGCCCTAAGCCTTTTATTACCTGTAAACTATGCCTTACTAAAAGAATATAAAGGAACCCTGGTGGCATAGTGGGTTAAGCAATGGGCTAACTACACACTAGCAGTTCAAACCTACCAGCTACTCCACAGGAGAAGGTTGAGGTGTCTGCTCCCGTAAAAGACTCACACTCTCAATCCTGAGAGGGCTGTTCTACTCAGTCCCCAAGGGTCACCAGGAGTCGGAATCGACTCTGTGGCAATGGGGTTGGTTTTGGGTAAAAGAATACAAAAAAAGAAGGTGGGGGGAGGAGCAGTTAAGGAAGCTTAAAAAAAAAAAGAGAAAACTGCTCCAACTTGAGAAAATGACTTTATTCTCAAGAGATCACCTCCCATAATTAAACGGCCTCATTTTAGAACTGCCTTTACCTTCCTATGATGAAGACACGCGAGGGTAGGAAACCACTCCAAGCTTCTGCATCTACAGCTAGAACGTGAGGCCACCTCCAGTTGTTAGGGAGCTCTTTGTGCCTTTCAGACTAACTCACAGCTGGATGATACGTCCAAGCCCTAGTCCTCTGATGCCCCATCCATCACTATCCCTTTGTTCCAGTGGGAAGATGCTGCAGAGTACATTGTTATTAATAACAATGGGGAGGAGGGGTGCAGTCTAGACGTTGGTGGAAAATTCCATTATCTTTTCATTCAGGTTTCCACAAACGTTTTGAAGCTCCCTCATTTTATCTATTAGCAGCTTAGCCAGCTCTTACACAATGTGGAAAGTTCCAATGATGTGTTCCCATCTCTCTCACATTTATAAATCTTATATAACACAAGTAATAATAATGTTAATACAAGTCTGGGTAAGCACTGGACTGCTAACCACAAGGTCAGCAGTTCAAAACCATCAGCCGCTCCTTAGAGTCCCTATTCAGGGTCAGAACCAACTTGACAACACTTAACAACAATACTGTAATACAACATGATGTGTATATCTGCTCTAGTTTTCAAAAGCTTCTGTTTTCAGAGTAACCAATTAGATTTGTGAGAGAAAGAACAAAGGAGCCATACAGAGATGAGGACGCCTTCTTCCCCAACTTTTTTTTTTCTTTTTTTTTAAGGTTTTTATTGTGGATTGAGTGAAAGTTTATAGGGCACATCATCAGTTTCACATTCAAACATTCATATAGCTTGTTTCATTACATTGATTATAATCCCCTCCATATATCATTAGTTATTAGTGTTTCTTTCTATCCTCTTTAGTTTTTTTTTTTTTGGGGAAAAACTTTGCCTTTTTGGAATTTACAGTCTCAGCTTTTAGGGAAGGTTTTTACATTTATCTGTGGATATCCAAGCTCATGTATGAATTACTAACCAGCATAACTGAATAATCAGATGAGGGACAGTTTGCTATGTCTGCTAGGTGGCTACAGTTTGATCCTCAGAGCCTATGGTTTGGACAGTCTGCAACGTTTGGGCCCACAGGACCTCGGACTCCTGACCAAGTCTGTACGGTCTGCACCAGATTCCCCCTTATTTCTTATTTGTTTACGGGACGTTCCCCAACTTTTAATTGACTGGAAACAACGACATTTCTGCAGTCTTCTATGGGAATGAGAAACACAAAGTTCTCACAGGGAAAAGGCTAGATACACAACTGTATTCAATCCATGTGCAGCTCTCCAGAAACCGACCCCAAGCATCCTACAGCATCATTTCCTTGGTGTCTTCCTGCTAACTTTCATGCTTTCTAAAGGCCTAGAAGCTGAGAGCTAAATTTGCACAGCACATCTGCTGCTACACAGCCCACTGGACTGACTATACATCTAAATACAGCCCACTGGACTGACTTATACATCGAAACAGGCTCTGGGAGCCAACTGAGCACTATAACGCTCAACTGAGCTGCCTTCAATCTTGCGTGGGGCAACGGTGCTGCTCATAAACAAAAATAACAACGCTTTCAAGACCAAACGAAAATGTGTACCACTTGGGGAACAACCAACTGTGTACTCAGGTCCCTTTCCCGTTCCCGCCCTCCTGAAAGCAGTCTTGACTGACCTGTGCCCTTGGGAGGCCCGGAGCCCACATAATCGGAGAGGACTGTACCACTGCTGACGTCGTTGCCCTTCATGTTGACCACCAGAAAATGGTGCCACTCCCTAAGTGGACAACACAGGATGGTCAGCACCACAAGCAACCACCCACTCACTGCGCCTGCCCATGTGTAATGAGCACAAGCTCCGTGCCAGGCTACGGCAGTGACCACGACAGCCCAGGTCCCCACTTTCTCAGCCAGTGCAGGCCTCATCCATATGGAGACAAGAGACAAGGACCCAGCCTCACCCTCCCTGAGCTGCTTTAAAGCATGCAGCATGCCCTGTCGAATGTTTTCTGAGAAGGCCAGAGAGTAAAGACTGTAGATTTTTTGGGGGGGAGTCACGTTGTCTCTGTTGGAACAACTCAACCAACTCTAGGTGGTAACTGAAACCAATCATCAGCCAAACCTAGATGAATGAACATGCCTGTGTTCCAGTCACACTGTACTTAACAGAGACTGCAAGTGGAATGTCACATAATGGCCACATGTAAGAAAGCTGAGTATTATGACATTCTTCTTTCAAGTTTTTTTATCCAACCATTTAAAAACATAAAAACCTTTCTAAGCTCACATGGCCATACAAAAAGCAGGCTGTGGGTGGATTTGCTCTTGGTTGTCATTTAGAGACCTCCCCAGGGAGGGGAAGGGGAAGGGGAAGGAAATCTATGTTGAGTGAAATAACCCAAACCAGGTCCACTTCTCTGAGTATGGCTATCCAGACACAGAGTCAGATAGTCTGCAGATCCTATTTGGACGGCCCATTGTTCCTGATAGCCCTCCAGCTTACCTGAATTTGGGGTCCTTCCTGCTGGGTGCATCTGGGTCTGTCAAGACCAAGGTGTAGAGTTTACCGGAATCTAGGCCATCCCATGTAATGCTGATAGGGCGGTTCTTCACCTGTAGTGAGGAATTCAGATATGCTGAAGAATCCAATATTTATTCTTAGAACTCACCTTCCTCAAAGGGAAAACAAAGTCAATTTATTAATACAACTGGCACTGTGGGTTAATGCACTGCACTGCAAAGTCAGTTTGAACTGCATGATCGGCAGTTCAAGTTTACCGGACACTCCTCAGAAACCTTATACAGGGCTGCAACCAATATAATGGCACTTAACTTTATACTGATGCTATTGAAAGGCTGCAGCTAAACAGGTGGTCCCTGGATTACAAACCAGTCCAATTCCTAAATCTGTCTTTAAATAGACTGTAAGTCTGAGTTAGGAACAGTTAGGTATGCTAGGCACCTAATACCAAATGCTTTTTTAAAATTTATAATGGATAGCGTACCTTGCTATGTATAAAACCACACACTTCCAGATATATGAAGGCAGCTTTAGCATAATACGATGTTTGGATGTGTGTTGCAAAGTAATGCCCCTTCATTACTAAAAACTATCATACCTCGAAGTGTTTATATAATACAATTACTGGGTTCTAATCCTGGTGTGGCACTGTGAGTCTTGCACTGGACGGCAAAGTCAGTTTGAACTACAAGGTCGGCTGTTTAAGCTCACCAGCTGCCCCTAGGAAACCCTATAGATTCACTATGGGTGGGAACTGATTTGATGGCACTTAACAGTCCTGCTGTGGCGCTGTGGGCTAATGCGTCAGACTGCAAAGTCGTTTGAACTGCAAGGTCGGTGGTTCAAGCTCACCACATGCTCTTTAGTAACCCTATACAGCGTCACTATGGGTTGGAATTGACTCGACAGCACTTAACAACGACATCAACAGACATTTCTAACCCAGGGACTGCCTGTACGTTATTTAAGCCAACAGCACTGGTGGACAAAGTGTCTGAATTTGCTGGACAAGTTGCCTGGAGCATGCCGAAGTGAAATCTCAATGAACTGGACTTGAACAGAAAAGAACGGGAGGGTGGCCAGACAGTTAAAGCTGTAGGTTTCAGCATGGCAAGAAAACACCTCTCCAAGAAGAAGCAAGTTGCTCACCCAGGAGCCATCAAGGCAAGTGGTTGGGTACCCTCAGGGCAAACTCCCTTCCAAGACTAAGATTCTATGGGAATACACGAGCAGGCATGTGGTCTGACTGGTGACCACATTGGTCACTGGTCAGGAGAAGTGAGGGAAAAACAGCAATGAAATTGTGAGCTAAGTCCGACTATGTTCAATAGACTTTTGTGTATCTGGGTTGAAACCTGGATGGCCAGCAGTATGGCAAGACCTGGGGACTCCTGGGCCCAGAGTCAGTCAGATAGCCACAGAGGACTAGAGTAGAGAGTGAAGCATCCAGCTGAGGGGAGATGCACAAGAACACCCACACTTGCAGATAACACCCACTTGACTTGGCTTCAGTGGCTGGATGATCTGAACTCAACTAGTACAAGAGGAGGGGGAAAAAAAAAAAAAAAAGAGTAATCTGATACAATTTGATGAACTTGACCTATCACGTATGGATGCAGTAGCTCAAAAGAGAGAAATCTTTACAGTGAGGATCATTCCCACCCCCTCCATACACAAGGCAGACAGGGATGGGCAATTACCCAAAATGGGGGGGCTACAAAGGAAAGAAGTGACTGGCTTACAAGCTTTCAAGAGGGAGACTAGTTCCAGAGGGGGCAGGAAAAGGTAGAGTCTCCACTGAGCAGTATCCACTCTGGATGGGGAGGATGAAAGGAGATAAGGATAAGACTCTTGTGGTACAATAGTAAATAATTGCTATCAGGACTGATTGTGGGGGTTGAAAATGTAAAGGCAGACGTTTTGCAGCAAGGAGGGGAGTGATTGACTTTGCAGTCTAGGAGTGGAGGTCCCTGGGACCATGAAGGGAGAAAAGCTGAGTGCGGGACCTTACCCAGAGAAACAGTGACGCCAGAGATGGAGGTGGAGAGGATGACATGGGAGAGATGGAGCGGCTGGGGACTCTAGACCCAGAAAGAGAGAGATGGGCTGTGTACTGACAACGGGGGACAGGCTTGTGGGGTACACCCTTTGGTTGTTTGATGATGCATGGAGCGAATTATAACAATGGCAATGAAACCAACATACGATAGGATGAGTGTAAACTATCACATAATTCACAAAAACCTAAAGAAAATAAAAATAAAGAAAACCACCTCTCTCCGAGGCCACAACCGTTTATTCACACAGTTGCCTGAAGCTTCGTAAACAGCAACCAGCGATGGTACTGGAACTCTAGGCTCCACTCGGAGCAGCCAGAGCGGAAACGGTAGAAACGCAGGCGGCCGTTGTGCTCGAGCCGGCCAGCTGCAGAACGCGCTGGCTCACTCTGCGTGCGTTCAACCCGAATCAGCTCTCACACAAAGGAGAAAACGCTAGTTACATAACAGGTCATGTGTTGGGGGAGGGGGGTAGCATTTGCTCCTCCTAAAATCTTGAACCCCCAAGGGAAGCTCTGGGGGCGTTAGGCTGGCCCCAACCCCCTGCCCGCCCCTAAGCGGTAGTTGGGTTCTTCCGGGCCTTGAAGTCCTAAGAAAGCAAATCTGTTATCTCACTGGCCTAACCCCGCCTGCCACGTGCTCGACCAGCACCCGCGCAGCACCCGCACCCCGCTTTCGCTGGGGAGCAGGTGGGAATCCCCTCCCTCCTTCTGGCGGCCTGCACGCCTGCTATTCTCCCCCCGCCGCGGATACCTGGGTGGGCGTCAGCACTTTGCCTAGCTCGTCCACCTCCGCTCCGCCGTATTTGACCTGCAGCGGGTGCTGCGGCTGCTCATCCACTTCCTGAAGGCTCAAGGGCCCAGACCACTTGCTGAGGTCCACCGGCATCGTGGGGTCGAGCGAAGCAGACAGCAGGAAGTGCAGCAGCAAGAGCAGCGCACTTCAGCCCAGCAGCTACCCCAGACTGCCCGGAGGTGAAGTGGCCCGAACACGACGGAAGCGCACGCTCCCGAGCACGCCGCCCGCCACGCCCAGCCCAGCCAGTCCGCAGCGAGACCTGGCCGCATTCCGGTCTCTGATTGGTCCGACTGCCACAGGCGTCTCACGTTCCCTGGTAAATGCCTACGCCGCGCGCGGCCTTTTTTTTTTTTTTTTTTGTTTTTTTTTTTTTTTGCGTCCTGGAAGTTGTAACTGGTCCATCTGAACCGGCGAGGTCTCCGGAACGATTACCAAGCTTGCAAACCTGTTATTTCAAGAAATACAATTGAGTTAACTTTACATTTTTAAAAACCTTTCTGCAAGTTTCTTTGCTCTACTTTCTAAATTCAGAAAAGGAACGCGCTGATTTTTTTTTGCACGTCTTGAAACAGGCCCCACGTGCCTGTCATTTCGCGCATGCTCACTTGTTTTGACGGAAAGCTCCCTCTCTTGAGCGTTAACTGAGTCGGCAGGTCGGACTTACAGCGACCCTGGATAAGGTTTCCAAGGAGCAGCTGGTGGGTTTGATCTTTAAACTTTTTGTTTACCACTGCAGTGCTTACTCTGCAGTGTCACACCAGGACTCCATACATGCATGTATGTTGTTAAGTGCCTCTAGTCTGTTCTGATAGCGACCCTGAATAGGGTTTTGGGAGTATGTCTGGTGAGTTGAACCACTGACCTTGCAGTTAGCCAGTCCAGTGCTTATCCTGTAGTGCCACACCTGGATTTCACATGTGTGTATAGAGAGAGAGACAGAGAGAGAGGTGTCGATATCGAATTCGATATATACACTTGAGCTCTGGTAGCGTAGTGGTTACGAATTGGGCTGCTAATCTCACGGTCAGCAGTTCAAAACTACCAGCCGTTCGGCGGAGAAAGATGAGGCCTTCTGCTCCTGTGAAGATTTACAGCCTCGGAAACCCTATGCAGGGTCACTATGAGTCGGAACAGAATCCACAACACAGAACCACCACCATCATATATATGCGCATATATTTTATTCTCCTTCCCACTTGATCCTGACAAGATTCCTGACAGTTTTTTATTAAAATACAATTACTACTATTGTGTTGACAAATGGCTCAACATCATCAAAAGTTATCCCACTGTAGCTAACAACAGCTTTCTTTTTACTAACTTTGCATTGAACAACAATGGGCTCAAACAGTTGTGAGGATGGCACAGAACTGGGCAGGGTTTCATTCAGTTCTGTTGTGCACAGGCACCTTGTTAGGTGCAAAACCAGACAGTTGGAACTCATAGCATTACCTAATGTAAAACAAAGAAATGTTGCCGATCCTGCACCATCCTTACAAACATTGCTAGGTTTTATTATACTGTTATAACCACCGTATCCCCCTTATTGAGACTCTTCCTTTTTCCCTGACCCTCTCTGGACCAAGCATGATGTCTTCCTCCAGGGACTAGTCCCTCCAGGTAACATGCCCAAAGTATGACGTAAGTCTCACTATCTCACTTGTAAGGGACATTATGGTTGTATTTCTTCCAAGACAGCTTTGTTGGTTCTTTTGGCAGTTTGCAATATATTTAAGAATTTTCACCAACATCCTAATGCAAAAGCATCAATTCTTTTTTTTTTAAATGTTTTATTGGGAATTATGTGATAGTTTACATGGGAGAATATTAGCTTTACATTCATCCTATTGAATATCATTACCTGGCTTTGGTTACAATCCCCTCCATGCATCATCAAATAATCAAACGGTATACCCTACAAGTCTGCCCCCTGGTCGTCAGCACACAGCCCCTCTCTCTCTCTGGGTTTAGAGCCCCCAGCCTCTCAATAGCTCCATGTCATTGTCTCTGCCTCCATCTCTGGCGTCACTGTTTCTCTGGGCAGGGTCTCGCACTCTGTTCTTCTCCTTTGATGGTCCCAGGGACCTCTGCTCCTGAACTGCAAAGTCAACCACTCCCCTCCTTTTTCTACAAAATGTCTACCATTACATTTCTAACCTTCACAGTCAGTCCTGATAACAATTATTCACTATTGTACCACATGAGTGCTGTCCACATCTCCTTTCATCAGACCCACCCAGACAGATTGGATACTACTCAATGGAGATTCTACCTTCCTCCATGCCCTCTGGATCTAGGCTCCCTCTTGAAAGCTTGTAAGCCAGTTACTTCTTGCCTTTGTAGCCCTCCCATTTTGGGTAGTCAATGCCCAAGTTGCCTATCCCTGTCTACCCTGTGTACCAAGGGGGTGGGAATGATACTTACTCTAAAGATTTGTTCCCTCTCTTGAGCTACTGCATCCGTAGGTGTTGGTCAAATTCATCAAATTGTATCAGGTTACTATTTTTCCCCCCTCCTCTTTATTCTTCTAGTTGAGTTCTGATCATCCAGTTATTGAAGCCAGGTCAAGTGGGTATTAATCTATAAGTGTGGGTGTTCTTGTGCATATGCCCTCACTTCTTATCAGCTAGATGCTTCACTCCCCACGCTAGTCCTCTGTGGCTATGTCACTGACTCTGGGCCCAGGAGTCCCCAGGTCCTGCCAAACTGTTGGCCAACCAAGTCTCCACCCAGGTGCACAAGAGTGTATTGAACGTGGTTGGACTTAGCTTGCAGCTTCTTTGCTGTTTTTCCTTCATTTCCCCTTATCGGTGACGAACGTGGTCACCAATCAGAGTGTGTATTCCCATTGAGTCTTAGTCTTGGAAGGAGGTTTGCACTGAGGGAACCCGACCACTTGTCTTGATGTCTCTTGGGCAAGCAACTTGCTTGTTCTTGTAGTAACAGTCGGTCTGCCTATATTGTTTTGTATTTTTCCTGTAGGTCTTCCTTTCAAGAAGTATCTCCTGTTCTTCTAGCTGCTCCAGGCTGGTCTGCTTATCCTTTCCAGTGGAAATTTCCCACCTCTGAAGGTACTGGATGGAGTTCAGGATTCCACCTATAGTCTTATGTAATGTAGAGGCTCCATAGGAAGCCTCCTTCACTGGGCACGTTGTAGCTGCATTTTAGGTGTGGTGCTGTGGGTTAATGCGCCAGACTACAAAGCCTTTTGAGCTCCAAGGTCAGAGGTTCAAGTTCACTAGTCACTCCTTGGAAACCCTATACAGGGTCGCTATGGGTCGGAACTGACTCAATGGCACTTAATAACAACAACAATAACAATCAGTTATAGGCAGAAGATGGACTTACAAGTTTTCTATGGTGATATTTCTGGCTATTCCTTTCTCTCCCCCTCCAGTGTCTATTTTATAGAGGTATGCCAGGGAAACCAAGATTCAAAAGACAACAAGCGTCTTAACATTATTTCCCCCCTTTTGTCCATTCCAGCTATGCCTCAATCCCTGTATCTCAGAGCCCTGTTGTTCCAAGGTTGTGTATACATCATTATTTCCCTCTGTCCCACTTATCCCATGCAAACCTGCCTAATTGTTTTCCCATCTGCCTTGTTCTTCCATTCCCCTCCCCTTTCTTGTGTATGACCCCCTTCCCTAGCACCCAAAGTATCCTGTATCTGTTCCCTGCCCTGTTTTCCACCTTCCCTTCCCTCCCCTCACCCGATCCCCCACATCCCAGTAACCAGCAAATAATTCTCCCCGCACCCCCCACCCCTGCGCCTTTAGTATGGGTTCTTTTTCTTAGTCTTTTACAGTAGTGGTC
This sequence comes from Chrysochloris asiatica, assembly GCF_000296735.1. Taxonomy (NCBI): domain Eukaryota; kingdom Metazoa; phylum Chordata; class Mammalia; order Afrosoricida; family Chrysochloridae; genus Chrysochloris; species Chrysochloris asiatica. The sequence goes on from NW_006408596.1 coordinate 9,862,787, forward strand.
CTATGCAGTAATTCTCCTTTTGTGACTCACTAATTTCACTCAATAATGCCCTCAAGGTTCATCTATTTTATGTGATAGCTTGCAGCTTCCTTGTTCTTCAGGGTAGCATAATATTCCATTGTGTGTGTGTACCAAAGTTTGTTTATCCATTCTTCCGTTGATAGGCGCTTAGTCTGTCTCCATCTTTTTGCTATTGTAAATTGTGCTGCTATGAACATCGGAGTGCATATATCTACTCGTATTATGGCTCGTATTTCCTGTGGGTAAATACCAAGTAGAGGAATTTCTGAATGATAAGGTATTTATATTTCCAACCTTCTGAGGAAGTGCCGTATTGCTTTCCAGAGAGGTTGGACCATTTTGCAATCCCACCAGCAATGCAGGAGTGTCCCAGTCTTTACACATCCCCACCAGCATTTATTGTCCTCTGCTTTTTTGATCTTTGCTGTTATTGTTGGTATGAGATGATATCTCACTATTGTTTTGATTTGCATCTCTCTAATGGCTAGTGATCGTGAACATTTCTCTGTATGTTTGTTGGCTGCCCGGATCTCCTCCTTGGTGAAGTGTCTGTTCATGTCCTGTGCCCATTTTTTAATTGGGTTATTTGTCTTTTTCTTGTAGAGGTGTTGTAGTTTCCTATATATTTTCAAAATGAGTCCCATATCTGATGTATCATTGCAAAAGATTTTTCCCATTCTGTGGGTTCCCTTTTCACTCTTCTGTTAAAGTCTTTTGATGCACATAAGTTTTTAATTCCTAGTATGTCCCAACCATCTATTTTGTCTACTTTTCAAAATGTTTGGTAGTCTGTGCATTCCCTGATTTAAAGCCCTCACATTTGTCCCTATTTTTTCATTGATGGACTTCATAATTCTGGGATTCACATTTAGGTCTTTAATCCATTCTGAGTTGGTTTTTGTATAAGGCGTGAGGTGAAGGTCTTGTCTCAGTCTTTTGCATTTCGCTTTCCAGGTCTGCCAGCACCATCTGTTGAAGAGACTATCACCTCCCCATGCGATATATTTAGGTGTTTTGTCAAAAATCAGTTGGCTGTATGTGGATGGGTTAATTTCTAGGTTCTCGATTCTGTTCCATTAATCAATGTATCTTTCATTGTACCAATACCAAGCTGTTATGACCACTGTAGCCGTGTAATAAATTTTGAAGTTGGGGAGTGGGCGATTTCCAACATTCTTCTTCTTCTTAAGCAGTGCTTTGCTTATCCTGGGTCTCTTTCCTTTCCATATAAAGTTTGTAATTGTGTTTTGCAGCATCAATTATTCTTTTTCTTCCTTATTCATTATCCAGCTTTCCCATTTACATGTTGTTAAGTGCCATCAAGTTGTTTCAGACTAAATAGCGACCCTGTATAGGGTTCTGAGGAACAGTTGGATTTCAATTGCTGATATTGTAGTTAGCAGTTTAGTGCTTATTCTATGGTGTCACCATATAGAGCAATTTAAAATACCCTGGCTTGGGTCATGTGCACCTGAGTTCTCAAGGTGATAGCTTTGCTTTTTAACATTTTGTTATTTTTGTTGTTAAGTGTTGTCAAGTTGGTTCTGACTCAGTGACCCTGTTTTGGAGTTCTGAGGTTGTAAAACTTTACAAGTGCAGAAAGTCTCATCTTTCTACTATGGAGTGGCAGTGGGCTCAAACCACTGACCTCTGGTTCACTGTCCAGTGATTCTAGTATCATGCCACTAGCTCTCCTTTTTAACACTTTAAAGTGATCTTTTTAAGTAGATTTACTCAGTGCAATATGTCATTTGATTTCTTGACTGCTGATTCCATGGGTGTTGATTGTGGACTCAAATAAAATGAAATTCTTGAGAACTTCAATCTTTTCTCTGTATATCATGATATTGCTTGTTGATTCACTTGTGAGGTTTTTTTGTTATTGTTATTTTTTCTTTGGTTTTGTTTTGTTTTTTATGTTGAGGTGCAATGCATACTGAAAGCTTCATTAGTAAGTGCTTCAAGTTCTCTTGGCTTTCAGCAAACAAAGCTGCATCATCTGCATACCACAGGTTGTTAATGAGTCTTCTCTAATCTTACCTCATGTCCTTCTTCATACAGTCCAGCTTCTTGGATTTGCTCAGCATACACATTGAATAAGTATGGTGAAAGCAGACACACTGAATATGTCTTGTTCTATTGAAACAACTGCTTCATGGGCCATGTACAGGTTTTACATGAGCTAAAAAAGAGTTCTGGGATTCCCATTCTTTGCAATGTTACCCATAATTTGTTATGATTCACATAGTCGAATGCCTTTGCATAGTCAATAAAACAGACATCTTTCTGGTATCCTGTGCCTTCAGCCAGGATCCATCTGGCATCAGCAATAATAATAACCTTTATTCCACATTCTCTTCTGAATCTTGCTTGGGTTTTTGGCAGTTCCCTGTGGATGTCTGCTGTAACAGTTTTTGAAATATCTTCTGCCAAGTTTTGCTTCTGTATGCTATTAATAATGTTCAATCATTCCACATTCTGTTAGACCACCTTTCTATGGAATGGACACCAATATGGATCTCTTCCAGTGGGTTGGCCAGGTAGACTAATGTGATCATGGCATAAAGGATTGACTCATGCACTGGTTGTTAGATGCTGAGGTTGCTTCGCACTCTGCAGTTGAGGAAACTGAAGTTCACACAGCTTCAGTGACGTGCCAAAGGCCCTAATCCAACTGAGAAGAGAACCTGTTTGGTCTGCTTCTCTCAGCAGAGCGGTCAGAGGTCTCTACAGAGGCATGAGCATGTCTGGGCAGGAGCAGGGAATCCAAGAAAGAAAGCAATAGCTGCTCACCAGAGAAGGAGGGGAACAGCTGTGACCCAAGGAGCCAAGCGCTCACTCAAACATCTACAAGAAGCTTCATCTTTATCCAGACACAGACCACTCAAGAAACTTTCAAAAACCAAGAAAACCCACTGAATTGATCCCAACTCAGAGCACCCTGTAGGAGACAGTAGGACTCCCCATAGAGTTCCTAACAGTCTCATGTTTAGGAAGTAGACCAGCTGGTGGGTTCAAAGCACTTCTCAGTGAGCAGCCAAGTGCTTAATAACTGCACCCCCAGGACACTAAAAACCAAGATGGTGGTGGTGGTGTGCCATGGAGTTGGTTCCGACTCACAGCGACCCTGGGTAGGGTTTCCAAGGCAGTAAATCTTTATGGGAGCAGAAAGCCTCATCTTTTTCCGGTTGAACAGTTGGTAGTTTTGAACTAACCTTGAGGTTAGCAGGCTGACTCATAACCACTACGCTACCAGAGCGCCTTATAAACCAAGAAGTGCCATAGAAATCCACATAAAGAATTCAGCCCTGGGGGTATTTAGGGTACTCCTAAATACTTGCCATTGCATGCACTGACTCATGGTGAACCCCTGTGTATCCAGATAGGGTTTTCAATGACTTCTTTTTTGGAAGTAGATTACCAGGTCTGTCTTCAAGGCATCTTGGAGTAACTTTGATCACCAATCTTTCAGTTAGCAGCCAAGCACATTATCCTGCTTGCAACCTGTACTAACTGACATATGGCTGATGTTCAATATCTATTGATTGCTTCAGTGCATGGTTCATGTATTAAAAGAAGGGAAAAACAATTTTAAAAAATGGGGCTGGGGGTACATCTAGAATTGCCAGACATCTACTGTTTGTTTGCATTTCTTGATTGTAATTTGTCTGTTTATATGACTAGGCTGAGAGCTTTATTATAAATACTCTGTGTGGATAGAATCAAATGCCTGTAAAACCACAGGTTGGTTGTTGAGGGAGCAGAGAATTCACTGATGTGGTTATTCAGTAAGTAGTATTGTTTCATTGCTGTATTATTCTCTGTGGTTCTGCTACACCAAGCGTTTCATGAGAGATTTAATATAGTTGGTGGTGTGGCCACAGCTAGAGTTCAGAAACTGTTGCCACGGCCTGGTCAGTGACCTGCAATTGACTCCAGAAAGGCCCAGTGCTAACCTGTGGCCAAAGATCTGGATTGAGACATTGTTTTGGAAATTTACTGTTCCCTGGGGGTTTCACTTGTCCAATTTTCAACGGAGATTTCTCTGTGGGTTTTTTATCCCCCTCTAAGGAGCTCTGGTAGTGTAGTGGTTACGAATTGGGCTACGAAACTTAAGGTCAGCAGTTCGAAACTACCAGCCACTTCGCTGGAGAAAGATGAGGCTTTCTACTCCAGTCAAGATTTACAGCCTTGGAAACCCTGTACAGGGTTGCTATGGGTCGGAATCAACTTGACGGCACTTAACAACAACAACAACAACAAGCATTTTACAGAGTCCTAGTGTGGCGCTGGTAGCGTAGTGGTTACGAATCGGGCTGCGAACCTTAAGGTCAGCGGTTCGAAACTACCAGTCGCTCCGCTGGAGAAAGATGAGGCTTTCTACTCCCGTCAAGATTTACACCCTCGGAAACCCTGTACAGGGTCGCTATGGGTCGGACCCGACTCGATGGCACTTAACAACAACAACAACAAGTGTGGCGCTGTGGGCTAATGCATCAGACTGCAAAGTCGTTTGAACTGCAAGGTCAGTGGTTCAAGCTCACCAGTTGCTCCTTGGAAACCCTATACAGGATCGCTATGGGTCAGAATCGACTCGACGGCACTGAATAACAACAAGCATTTTACAAGGAGCTCTGGTAGCTTAGTGGTTACGAATTGGGCTATGAACCTCAAGGTCAGCAGTTCGAAACTACCAGCTGTTCCACGGGAGAAAGATGAGGCTTTCTACTCCAGTAAAGATTTACAGCCTCGGAAACCCTGCACAGGGTCACTATGAGTCGGAACCAACTCCATGGCACATAACCACCACCACCACCAAGCGTTTTACATTCCCATTGTTATATTCTGCATAAAATGTTCCAAGAGGCAATTAATTTCAAAATGAAGCAAATTCTAGAAGGCCCTGGTGAATGTGTGAATGTGTAGCTAGGAGGATGTTTGCAAGATCACACATCCTGTTAGACACTGGGAAGCAGAGCAAAGCAGGGCTTAGTTGATGGAGACACTGTCGTTGTTTTTGCCAGCATCGTTTTTTCTCTCCTCAGTGAACAATGACCCACGTTTAATTTGGGGAACCACTATCTGTCACATTTGGTTCATGTGGTTTAGGTGGGACTGACTTTATGCTCAGCGCCAGGGCTGGTCATGGGACCTTGGGCTGACCAATCAAAGCACTGCATTCCTCTGGCATTACTAAGAGATTGGTTCCAGGATGAGGAAGTAAATCATGGAGACTCAGTTCTGGGAGTTTGGATGCACCCATCTGAAAGAAGAGCAAAGATGTCAGCCTGGGGCCTTTGGTGGCCATTTTGCCACCAGAATGGAGGAGGCTGGTTGAGAATAGAGCCAACTTTAGAGGAAGTAACACTGAGGGAATGGAATAGGCGACAACAGCCCTGATAACATTGTTGGATTCCTGGATCTATCAAGCATGAAGCAGGATCTGCCCTTGGACTTTTCAGATCCATGAGTCAGCAGATTCCATTTTGAGCCTGTGCCCTGTCAAGCCAGGTGTTCGTCACTTGCCCCAGAAAGAGTTCTGGTTAATGTAGATGACTTAACATTTAGTCGTCATTTATTACAAGGATCTGAGTATAGAAACCAGGTCTCAACAATCTTGCTAAAGCTCAGTGATACGTCATTCATACAGGTTTTGTTAAGTGCCCTTGATTCAGTTCTGACTCAACGACCTTGTGTAGGGTTTCCAAGAAGTAGCTGATGGGTTTGAACCACCGACATCTCTGTAGCACTCCAGTGTTTATCGTACAGAGCCACACCAGAACCCCACACAGGCTTTAGGAATACCAAATTAGTTTTTATTTAAACCTGACTCTGTAATATCTTTATAAAATACCACCTGCCTTGAATGGTAGACAAGCCACATGGCAGAATGCTCTTGGTGCCCCCAGTCCCTGTGTAACGTTCATGAGCCCATCCTTTGACCCACCACAACCAATGCACAGACTTGTCACCCTGGCTCCAGAGGTTAAGTTGGACCAAAGACATGCCACGTCTTGCATTTGCACTGGTTTATATGGAGAAGCAGGTCATAATCAGTGTTCGTAGCGAAAGGATTAAAGAGATGCTTCAAAGTCCAGGGGGCTATGAAAGGTGCTAACTGGAGGCAGCAGGGATGGTGAAGAAAGGTAGGTGTGAGACAAATACAGAAGAGAGCACAAGAGTTGATGGGGAACAGAGCAGATGCACGGAGAGAAACAGAGACACCTGGAGAGACCATGCGCTCCCGCTTCCAAAACCCGCTCCATGAGAGCTCCAAATGGCTGCCAACTGTTCATCAAATACTGTTCTTAAGATAACAACACACCTCTGTGCTTGAAAGCTAAGAACAGAACTAAATCATTATGTATCTACCAGGACTCTTATTTAGGATGCTAGTGACTGCAAAATCAATGCAAACTGGTACATCAAAGGGTTGGTGTCAGGTTTGGCTGGATCCAGGAGCTAAGCAATTCTCATAAGCATATGATTCCCTCTTATTTCTCAACCTTGTTTGCCTCTTGAATGTTTTCATTCCCAAGCAGGCTCAAATAGCTTTGTGATAGGCAGTCTTCAAGATGGTCTTCAATGATCCCTGCCTTCTGATATTCATGGCTTTGTGTAACCCTCATCCCTTGAAAAAATTGCTTCTGATCACTAAAGTGGGCATGTCTCTTCTGTGATTAAATTTCAAAAGACTGCATTTTCTGCTTTGCTAGTGACTCTACTCTGCCTTTGTCAGCTAGCATACTTCCTTGAAGCAGCCATGTTGGAGGAACATGTGGCAAGGAACTGAGGGCAGTTCAGCCCAACACCCACAGCTTCAGGCCTGCATGTCATGAGGTTAGCAACCTCAGCAGAGAGGCGGCTTCTCCGTCCCAACAGCTGCAGGATGAAGGCAGATCCTGCAGCTCCTGAATTTGGATTGCCTTGCTGCGTGCTTCCACCTCATCGACTCATAATTCTGTTCACACCTGGGTCCTCACCTACTCCTATCAAAAACCAAACCAGCCCTACTGCCATAGAGTCAATTCCGACTCTCAGCGGCTCTGTAAGGACAGAGTAAAACTCCCTTATAGGGTTTCCAAGACTGTAAATCTTTACAGCAGCAGACTGTTACATCCTTCTCCTGCAGAGCAGCTGATTGGTTCAAACCACCAACCTTCTGGTTAGCAATTGAGCTCTTTAACCACTGCATCACCAGGGGCTCCTGCCCCACCCTATGTTGTTGTTTGTTGTTAAGTGCTGTCGATCCCACCCCTATAGGTCCATCATACTCAAGGGGTTTTAGAGTGGGGGAAGGGAGCTCCCTAAAGGAAAGGAAATGTGCTGACACAAGAAAATCAAAGGCAGGAAAAGCAAAATCAACCAGTTATTCTCTATAAGTCACAGATAAGTAATGTACACAGCATTGCAGGAATTAGTTAACCTACTTGAAGCAGCAGCCTGTCAGTCTCACTTCAGTAAGTCCCTTCGACATGTATATAGCTGATGGCAATTATGATGACATTGGTCATTTTATAAAACATACTCCATCTCAATTTACCAAAAATTGGAGCTTACTAGAATTTTGACATGCTTCTGAAATTAACAACCAAGAGACCACAGTGCAGGAGAGTGGTGGGCTTCCTGGCCCACCAAGTAGAAAAGCTGAGTGCCTGTGGACTGAGGTTTACTGATGGAATGGGCGCTTAATCGGGAGGAGCTTTCTCAGAATTGCCTGAGCTGGGCAGAGGCCAAGGGCTGTAGGGTCTCGGTATGCCTGCAGGCATGGCCAAGAAGAGGGTGTCCTGATTGAAAAACTACCCTGAGTGTTTCTGATACTGAATTGTAACCTGTTAATCTCCCTAGTGGGGAACACAGTGGCTCTATTGGATGAGCACTTGACCATTCGAGCCCACCAGCTGCTCCCTGGGAGAAAGATGAGGCTTTCTATTCCACCAAAGATTTACTGCCTTGGAAGTGGTACACAGACTGAGTATGAGTTAGAGGCAACTGAATGGCACTTAACAACAACTTTCCTAATAACCCCCATAACTGTGAGTACTGTCTGAGTTCTTTGTGGCCGTTGCAATGAATTCACAAACCCAGAAGAGCAGTAGAGAGTGCGGCGAGAGGGATGGTTTAATCAGAACTGGTTAAGAAGGTTGGAGGGTGAAAGCATGTCTGACCTCCTCCTTATAGGAATGGGTCTTGGACTGACCTTGACGAGAATGATATTTTCGCCTGCCACTTGTGAAGTTAGAGGTCAGGAGTCGTCTTCACAATTGGTAATGCTTGGCTGTAGTTACCATTTGTAAACAAGTCCAAAGCAAGGGAACAAAGGGACCAGATAACAAAAGGGTGTAAAGCCAATTCCCTATGTTGTTGTTGTGGTTAAGTTATGTGGAGTGGGTGCCGACTCATAGTGTACAGGGTTTCCAAAGCTGTAAATCTATACAGGAGCAGAAAGCCTCATCTTTCTCCTGTGTAATGGCTAGTAGTCTCGAACTGCTGACCCTGCGGTTCGCAGCCCGATTCGTAACCACTAGTTGGGTTAAAGTTCTTAAGGGCAAATGCCACTTGATACACAAATACCTCATGTTAATTTTTCCTGTTAATCTGTCAGTAGAACCTAGTTAAGATTACTAGTTTGAAACTCAGATTGCTTATGATTTGGGAGTTGATTTGTACTTCTCATGGTAGAAGTTGAGCTAGAGGAATAGAAGATGCTTCAGTGAAATATAGCATCTTAATCTCCTTCACAGGGACCTGAGAACAGTGTGCCATGTTTTACATATGCATTTGGGTCCGACGCTAGTGTGTAAGACCTAAATTAAATGTAAATCTCCCATATAGAAAAACAGGTAGCAAAATGGCGGATGCAAATCCTATCCTCTCGGTATTACATTAAATATAAAGGAATCAAGCTCTGTAATTAAAAGGCAGAGATTTGTAGGATGAAGAAAAAAAGCCAGGATAAAACTACATGCCATTTACATTTCCAAATGAAATGTGCAGAATAGGCAAATCCATAGAAATAATAGAAGATAAATGAGTGGTTTCCAGGGGCGAAGTACAGGGAAGGAATGGAGAGCAGTGGGTAATGGACATGGGCTTTCTTTTGGAAGTGATGGAAATGTTCTGGAATTATATAGTGGAAACAGTTGTCCAACTTTGTGAATATACCACTGGGTTATATCCTTGAAATAGGGTAGAGTAAAAAATGCATAAGCCATTTAAGAGTATATAGTTGTTGTTAAGTGCTGTAGAGTCGGTCCTGATTCAGAGTGACCCTGTATAGGGTTTCCAAGGAGCAGCTGGTGAGCTTGAACCGCTGACCCTGTGGTTCAAATTGAACTTGCAGTTCAGCACATTAACCCACAATGCTACACCAGGACTCCAAGAGCATATAGAGTGTGACCTGATTCATGTCTTAAATAAATCAATATGCTTGTGTTTTAGGCATAATTAAATGTATGTAAATGCACATCTAGAGGGCTAAAGAACGAACTATTAATAGTGATTCTCTTTGGGGAGAAGTAGCAGAGTTAGAAAGCTGCGTCCACGTAGGGGCAGAATTGTTTTAAAGGCTATTGTCCAAAGTTTTCTTTTTGAAACAACTAACATTAAAAAGAAAACATAGTTAGCAAAGATGTTCTAAAAGCTGGGAAACAACATCAACAAAATAATCCGTGTGGTGATACCAATAATTTGACAAGTGAGATGTTAGAAAAACAATCAGGAAAGCCTACATGTTTTGCATGCCCCCGTCAGCATGGCAGTGTGCTCAGCTGTTTCTCTTTGGAACATTCTGTCTAAGCATCTTAACAAGTTTTGTCTCATATAATCTCAGCCACGTCCTGTGGTGAGGGCATGATACAGGGGGAGTATGGACTGCTCCGGGTGACACTGTCAGACAGGGTGACACCAAAATGACTGTTCATAAAATTGTTGTGCAGGAATTCAGTGGAAATATATTATTTTAAAATAAAACTATCCCTGTAGTTAGCTATCATGGCAAAAAATGTGTGTTTTGTGTAATCCTAGCTTCTTATTGTTGTTAAGTGCTGTTGAGTTGTTTCAACTCATAGCGACCCTGTAGAGCGCTTCTGATGAGTGGCTAGTGGGTCTGAACCACTAGTGGTTAGCAGTCCAGTACTTATCCTACAATATACCTACAAGACTAACTGACTTTTAACCTTCTAACGCGCTTCAGTCCGAGTTGTCTTTACTACCCAATCACAAAGATGCTTTGTGTCACTTGGTTTCATTGGCACACACTACACCCGTGTGCTGTTGATTTCCTTGCTGCTGGTGTTTCATAGTTTGTGACTTTTTGTCAGCTGTTTCTGGTGTTTTAGCTACAATATTGTGGTAATTAGTAAGAGGGGTTTCATAAAGTTTGTGGAAATGTTCCATTATCTTTTAATTCCATTTTTTATAAACTTTTTGAAGCCCCCTTGTATTTGTGAACCTATATCAACACCTTTTCTGATAATGAAGTGGTAATTAAAAGAAAAGAAGAAAGCATTTTAAAAAAGCTTCTGCTCAGTTACTAATAATGTTATAATGAACAATGTTGTGATTCAGTGTAGAAAGATTTTACAAAACAATGTTGTCAGTATTCATATGACCTAAGAAATATTATATTTAAACAATTCACAGCTGTGTTTGTCACGTATATTATTTGCCACATATGTGACGCTGTAGGTTAAACACTGACCTGCTAACCTCAAGGTCAGTGGTTCATACCCACTAGCCACTCCTTGGAAGCCCTTTGCAGGGTCGCTATGAGTTGGAACCGACTTGATGGCACTTAACAACAACAACAACAATCTGTGATTAAAATCAATAACATACGTTACTAAGGATTCTCTGTGGTCTGGTATGGGAGGCAGTGCAGTGGGGGTGGCGTCTTGAGTTTTCACACTGGGCTCCAACTCTAGTGATGTTACCAAGGCTCTAGCTTCCATATCCATTTGACAGCTGAGAACACTGAAGCTCAAAGAGATAACTTGCTCTGGCCTCATAGTTTAGAAGGGGTTAGCTAGTGATATAACTAGCTCTTTGATACCAAAACTTAGAGCCTCAATCTGGAGTCTGTTTGGAAAGATGGGACTGCAGTCTGGGAAGCAGTATTAGAAGGTGAAGGAGAAGCTGTGAAGCCTGTCTGTGGTTTTATAGAAACTAGATGGAGATGTTTAATAAAGGTGGTCCACAAGGACAGGCAGACAAGATAAGTATCTCCCAGGGAGACCAGATGTCCCCTGCAAAGGGAGACACTAAATAAGACAGTTTTAAGCAAACAACAACCATTGCTAAGATTCTAGAGCTCTACAAGCCAGAGCTGCCAAACTGAAACCTCTCTAGGGTGTAACTTACAAGCAGTATTGCCTACTCTTCTCTTGGAGCCAAGACTTTTCATTCACTTATCACTTACCTACCCTCCCCTGTGCACCAGACCCTGTCCCAGGCCCTGCTGACAAAGAAATGAAGAAGACATTGGCAATTCCCTAAGGAAGCCCCAGTATAGAGCAGGAAGACAGAGATATAAGGAAATAATTACAAATCAGAATGGCAAGAATTAATTCTAATATACATTTCCACAAGGGTACTATGGGAATGCAGAAGGTGGGCACTTATCCTTGCTGTGTAGACCAGGAAAGGCTTCCTGGAAGAGATGACAACTTGAACTCAAAGAATCGCCAGGGATTCCCTAGTGGAAGAAGAGAGTAAAGTACACTCCTAGTAGCTGAAAGAGCCAGTGCATGGTCATGGGGGTGAAGGGAAGGTACATGGCTTGACTGAAACCGTTACTGCTAGAGGTGTATGAATGAAAGAGATGAGCCTTCACTACACAAGGGGAGAGACCATTCCCACTTAGTGACGGACTTCAGGGAAGGGAACCACCTGTCTGAAAGAACTTCATCAATGAACTAATCTACTGCAAAGCGCACTTTCTTATCACTTGAGGGTTTTGCCTCTTGGAGGTCTCACGTATATAAAAATACAATTTTGTGGCTGTTTGATGTTGCGATGGTATGAAATATAGGAGAGCTAGAAGAACCAACAAATCAATCTTAGATGAAATACAACCAAAATGAGCCAAAGAAAGGAAGCCGGAGAGACTTTGGCTTGCCTGTGTTGGCCACATCATCAGCAAAGACCAATCTCTAGAAAAGTTCATCATGGTTGGTGATGTGGAGGATGGGCAAAAGCAGGGTAAGCCCTTGGTAAGATGGGTTGGCACAGAAGCTGAAACAGTGGACTCAATCATAGCAGCGACCATGAGGCCCGGCATAGGATGGCGATGTTGCCATTTCTGTTATACATACAATCACCATGAGTTGGAACCAACTCAATGGCAAATAATGACAGCAGCAAAGAACGGGTGAACCAAAAAGAAACTTACTTTTCTGGGATCCTAAACTTCAAAATCTCTTCTGTTTCCACAGAACACCCAACTGGTCCCAATGCTTCTTCAGAGCTCAGCTCAGAACCAGGACCTCTAAGCTACAAAACAAGTGCCACCAATACCATGAAACCATAGACACGTTATCATTTCTGTTCTTATTCTACAGAGTTCTAATATGTTTAGTCATTTGGGTTCCAAACTGGAGCATTTATAGTGAGGCAAATTAAAGCAGAAAATTGACAAGAGCCATAAAGGTTAATTATATTACCAGAGGCCAACCAGTTGGACATCAAGTCAACTCTGAATCATGGAGACGCCACGTGTGTCAGAGTAGAACTGTGCTCCTTAGCTTTTTCAATGACCGATTTTTTTGGAGGTAGATTCCCCAGGCACCTCAAGGTAAACCTTCTGGTTAGAAGCCAAGCTAATGAACTGTTTGCACACCACCCAGGGACTTCAGTTGCGTGAATAGTTACCAATTATTGGACATCTACTGCCTGATGGACACTTTACTGATAGGAGACTCATCATCCACTAAATGACCCTTAGACATTTAGACTCCAAGAGGGTGAAAAACACTTTTCCCAGGGACACAAGAACCAGGAGGAAATGTAGGAGGTGGGAACATGAAAACCTGTGCTTAGTGCCTCACCCCTTTGTTATTGTTAAATTCTGACTTTTATATAGCAACCCTGTATAGGGTTTCCAAGGAGCAGCTGGTGAATTTGAACCACTGACCTTGTGATTCAAACCGACCTTGTGGTCCAGTGCTTATCTTACAGTGCCACACTAGAACTCCTCCTCACCCATTGGAGGTATTAAAAAAAAAAAAAAAGCTGGTTATTTTAACAAAGAAACAGCCATTTTGTGTGGGCGATCAGGGTGCTCTAAATCTCCTGCATTCCCAGAGATAGTTGACACAGTACAGTATCTAATATGCACGTTGGCTTCTTGAATCATCATGAGAAACTACTGTGCTGTGTTCTCTCCCTTCTTACTAAATCAGAGAAGTATGTGATACATTTTTGAAATCTCAAAACTTGGACAAGCTGATGAGTCCTGGCCTTTGTTCTTGAGCTGTGATCTTGAACTAGCTCTTAGTAGCTCTGGGCCTCTTTTTTTTCATTATTGTGATTGTTCTGGATGGTGAAGGTTAAACCAGTAATCTCTGAAATTCTTTGAATTACAGGAAGTTTGGACCAACTCTTATCTCTTAGAAGACCTTGGCTCTGGAGCCCAGATTCCATTAGTGGCTGAGAGCGCCACCTGTTGATTCAGATATGTAGGTGAGGGTTTTTTTTAACTTCCTCATGGGCCCAGACAACCCACTTTGCAATGACAGTTTTGACCTTATAGGGTTGGCTGGTGGTGGTGATGGTTATGTGCCGTGGAGTTGGTTCCGACTTATAGCGACCCTGTACAGGGTTTCTGAGGCTATAAATCTTTATGGGAGCAGAAAGCCTCATCTTTCTCCCGTGGAACAGCTGGTAGTTTCGAACTGCTGACCTTGCAGTTCACAGCCCGATTCATAACTACTATGCTACCTGGCTTGTTTTAACTCCTTAAAAAAAACTTTAAATGCTGAGAGTATGTACATTTTCCTGGGGGTAAATGTACATAACTTACATCTTAAATTTCCTCACCAAATTTAAGAATTAGAGTTAAGAATACTCTAAAGAAATGTTAGGTTCAAGGCAGGGATCATTTATAATATAAACATGGATCTGAGACTGTGACTTTATATGGGAAATTATTTTACTGAGTTACCTCATCAGTAGTAATGGAGATGAGAAACGTACCTCAGAGGTTTTCTAAAAGGTTGGAAGGAGAAAGCTCATGAAAAGTGAGTCTGGCAAAAGGAAATGTTATCAAATTATATAAGGGAACTTCCTGAGAATCTTACAGCAGTTGGATTGTCAGCTTGGACAGGCTGGATTCTGGTAGTAACCACGAATCCCAGTGTTGTCTGTACCAGTTAACAAGTCTAAGCTTTCCTGAACAGGTCATGCAGTTAAGAGTTAATTTTCATATACTTGTCTTTGAGAGGTTTGGGAGCAGGACTGTGAACTGGTTCATTCCGGGTTGACCCCTTGCTGAGAATTTGTCTTTCTACCCCAAATATGAAGTCCTGGTGTGGTGCTGTGTGATCAGCACTGGACTGCGAACCACAAAGTCAGCAGTTCAAACCCACCAACTGTTCCTGGGAAACCCTATACAGGGTGGCTATGAGTCAGAACCGACTCGGCGGTGCTTCAGATATACTGAATCACAATCTACATTTTAACAAGATCCCAAGACAGCTGAAAAGAATCCTCTCGGGATTGTGTTAGAAGTAGATCCCAATTCGGTGTCTCTGGGATGGAAATGTAGTTGCTCAGCTGAGGGTCAATTCCGAATGAACCTCTTCCAAGTCCTGGTAGGGTGATAAAACCAAAACAGGTAGCAGCTAGGTGCTGACACTTTGTTGTTATTGTTAGCTGCCGTCTAATTGGCCCCTGGTTCATGACATCCCTATACATGAAGTGTTACCCTTTCCTGAACCATTCGCATTGCTGAGTGCACATCCGACCACATCAAAACCACCAACAACAACAACAAAGAGCAGACCCATCTCCATGACGTCCATTCTGACTCAATCTGTTACAGAGTACAATTACTTCCTAGCGTTTTCTTGGCTGTGATTGTAATGAAAGCAGATTACCAGGCCTTTGCTTCCTGCGTACCTCTGGGTGAAGGAGACCTCGTGGCACTGCAGGATAAGCACTGGTCTGCCAACTGCAAGATTGGTGGTTCAAATTCACTAGCCACTCTGTGGGTGAAAGATTAGATTACCTGCTCCCATAAAGAATTGCAGTGTTAGAAACCCTATGTTGTTAAGTACCGTGGAGTCGGTTTAGATTCATAGCAACCCTAGTCAGGGTTTCTGAGGCTGCAGATCTTTATGGGAGCAGAAAGCCTCATCTTTCTCCTACGGAACAGCTGGTAGTTTTGAACTGCTGAGTTTGAGGTTAGCAACCCGATTCGTAACCACTACGCTATCAGAGAGACACTAATGATCAAGAATCGACTTGATGGCAATAGTTTTAGTTTTTTTTGTTTCCGTGTCACTGGGTGGATTTGAACCACCAATCTGTAGGTCAGTAGTTGTGTCCAAACTGTTTGTGTGCCTTAAGGACCTACCCAAAGGAGTTTGTCTGGAATCCTTATAAAAAGGACAAATCATTGCTACACGGATATCTAAATGTGTTCCAGCTAGTTTCCTTGGCATACCAAGCCCAACCTAAGTAAAGAGAGGCTTTCTGCTCCTGAAAAGATTGGCAGCCTTGGAAACTTATACAGGGTTGCTTCAGGTCCAAACAAAATCGATGACTTTCAGTGACCAACAACAGCTATTTATAGGAAATGTCTAGACTAGGCAACTCCGTAGATACCGAAAACTCATCTAGGACTAGGGCGAATGGGGGTTGGAGGATAAAAGCTAACGTGTGCATTTGCTTTATGAGTGACTAAAATGTTTACAGTTTCTTATGGCGATGGTTCTACCTGCTTCTATGAGTATACTGAAGCCAGTGAGATGTGCACTTTGTGTGAGTCCAAACGATGTCCCAGTAAACTGTCCCCTGAAAACTCATCCACTGAACGTCACACTTGTGGGTAGTGTCAGCTCCTGAACTCTGAAAACACAAATGTCAGCGTCTGCCTTCTATTCCACCAGGTGGCGGATTTTTAAATAAGGCCAAACCAGGGTCACTGAGTTGATTCCTGGCAACCCCACATGTGTCCGAATGGAATTCCTCTTTGTAGGGTTGTCAGTGACTGAGACCTTTTTAGGAGGCCCTGGGTAGATTCAAACTTTTAACCTTTCATTTCGGGCCAAGCACTTAACTATCTGCACCATCAAGAGACTCCTGGTGGCAAATTCAGTAATCGGTAAAAATCGTAGTTTCCAGAACATAGAATGGTTGTTCCTGGGGAAGAGGACCAAGACTGAGGGAGGTGGACAGACAGCTCAGTTTTCAAGATGCAATTTTATTGTGTGTTTTTTTTTATTTTTAAAACTAGTATTTATTATTTTTCTATTAAAAAAGACTAATTAGTTGTAAAAAAAATCACCATCTGTGCTTCTGACATAAAGATAAGGAATAAAGTAGGAATCAAAACTCTGTGTACAATATCATTTGAGCTTTGCAAAACAAAAATACATATATATATACACACACATAATATATATGTAGTCCTGGTGTGGCACTATGGGTTAATTTGCCATACTGTAAAGCTGTTTGAACTGCAAGGTCAGTGGTTCAGGCTCACCAGCTACTATATATAGTCCTGGTGTGGCTCTGTAGGATCAGCACTGGACTGTGAACCACAAATGTTGTTTTATATATATATATATATATATATATACACACACACACACACACACACACACACTTATATTTGTTGTTGTTAAGTGCCGTTGAGTTGGTTCCAACTCATAGCGACCCTGTATAGGGTTTCCAAGGAGCAGCTGGTGAGTTTGAACCACTGACCTTGTGATTCAAACTGACCTTGAGGTCAAGTGCTCGTCATATGGCGCCACACCAGGACTCCATTTATATAAAACAATATATATCCAACTCGACAGCACTTAACAACAAGTATATGTATGTACATATACACACACTGGTGGTGTGGTGCTATAGGGTGGTTCAAACCCACCAGCTGCTCCTCACAAACCCTAGACAGGGTCGCTATGAATTGAAACTGACTCCATGGCACCTCACAGCAACAACAGTAGCATACACATAGGAACTCAGCAAAACACTGAATTTTCTAGTGATGATAATGATTATTGCTAGATTGTTGTTGTTGTTGTTGTGAAGTACCGTCAAGTAGGTTCTGAACCATTGTGACCCTGTCTAGGGTTTCAGAGGAGCCGATGATGAGCTTGAATCATTTGTAGTTCAAAGTTACTTTGCAGTGTAGTGTATTAACCCACAGCACCACATCAGCACTCCTATTGCTAGATTGTTGTTGTTGTTGTTGTTAAGTGCCATCGAGTCGGTCCCGACCCATAATATTGCTAGATAGCTGTGGTTAAGTGTAATTTTCTTTCTATCTGCATTTAAAAAACATTTTTTCAAAATGAGCATATTATGTTTATAATTAGGGAAAAAGCAAATGTTCTTTAAAAACTAGCATTGTCATCCTAGGAGGTACTTTGCCCCAGATGTGTTAGGAAAGCCCTTGCTCTCACCTAGTCCCTCTTTCCTCAGAAAGTAAATACACTATGGTTGTCAGCACCCAGGCCCCGATTTTGGCTTGGGAAAACAACGTTTATTTTGACCAACAGAGACAACCAATAGGTGAGCCATCAAAGAGGATTTTCTACCTGAGTCATCTGTTTGGCTCCCTGCGGTTCTCCTCCTGGGTGATTCAGCTCCTGCCTTGCCGGTCCCAGGATGTTTGTTATTTTCTTCATGAAGTTGGAGCAAAGGGGCAGTTCCAGTGGTCCTGATTTAGGAGGGTTGATTGTAAGGATCTTTCAGTAACATCAGGAATAACTTGAAATTGATTTTAGTGGGAGTATTCGCACCATTAAAACACCACAAATCACACATAGAAGGACCTCTTCCATACCCCCTCCCCAGAATCTAGTTAACCGTTTACCTGCACTCTGCTGGGCTCTTCATTCCCTCTCTGCAGTCCTGGCTCGACGTTTTCTTAAGGACCTGGGTGGCCATTTTCCTGATCCTTCTGCCAACAGCATTTTGCCTTGTGGGAGTTGCTTTACCTTCCCATGGTTCTTTGTCACTTAGAGACCCCAACCTACAGTTTCCCGGTCACTAGTGGAACTCACCAGCTGTGACTCACCGTGAGTCAGAACTGACAGGACGGCACTTAACAGCAATAACGACAGTCCTAACAGAAGACCTGAACGCTGCTCAGAAATAGTGGACTCATATGATAACTGTCCATTTTCCATTTTCCCATTTCATCTTGTCAACTTCTTCTTGTACCTTTGTGTGGCTTCAGGAACTTTCACGAAACAGTACCTGCATACCAAGCCTCTGTTCTGAGCAGAGAACAGAGGGAAGTAGACTATGGTGGTGTATTGGAAGCTTTCGCAGGCTTTCTTCTTTAAAGAACAAGCCAGGTTGGTTCTGCCCCTGTTCCTTGGCATGCCAACTGGTGGGTCCCAGTGTCATCAGAGGGGACGCCAGGGGATGTTGACATCCATGTCTTTTTCCTCTTGAAGTGAGATATTTAGAGCTGGATCTAAGGGACCAGGCTCATACCAAGCTGCTCCCCACTGGCCTTTCCTTTCTAAAGCCCCCAAGAGGATAATCTCTAGGTTGAGCCAAGCAGCAGGTTGTTGCTAAGAAACCTTTCACAACTACCTCTAGGGAGGAGACCAGGACAAGAGGAGTAGTGGAGCAGAAGTAACAGGTATAAAGATACGTTATTTGAAGACTTCAGAGTCCCTGGATGTGGAAGTGCTGGCTGTGGATCCAGGCAGGAGTCCTGGGGTCTGTCCCTCCCTCCAAAACTGTTCAGACTGATGCAGCTACAGATCTGGGTTCCAATGGTGACTCTACTCTTCACTTGTTTTGTAATGTAGGCTCACCGAGCCATCTGTACAATGGGTATGGTAATGCCAGCCACTCAGGTTGTGATGAGACCTAATGAACTAGGATATGTAAAGTACATAGGCCAAAGCCAGAAAGAACCTACTGGCAATGCATGGCAGGTGAAAATGAAATAAAACCGAAACAGGTCCATGTAGCAAGCTAAGCAGAGAGACCTGATCGTCAGGTTCAAGATATGATCACAAGATTTAGGAGCTCTGACTTGGTGTCATTTCAAATTATAGTCCCCAAAGTGATGCCTTAGGTCTATAAAGACCATTGTCCTTTCTTGTTCCCCTTCAATTCTCTGTATCTTCACAGTACTCCCATGTAGTGGGCATTAGATCCGTTTTGCTGATAGAGAAACCAGGGCTTTAAAAGGCCTTAGCGGGGACTGCAATAGTAAACCCCAACTCAATGGTCACTGATACAGATAGGCCGAGAGTGGCCAGAAATTCAAACACAGTTCTCGGGGCCCTGGGGCCAGTGTGCGAACCTATATTGGAACTGCAGAGACAGGTATTTCCTGTCTCAGCTCTGCCCACACTGAGTGGTAGAGATGCTCTGAGCCCAGACTTGGGACTATTGTGTCTGCTGGCCCTATGACACCCACAGCAGCCAGACCCATATCCCGTCCGCTCTGGCAGCCTTTGAATATGGGACAAAATTGGAGCTTTATTTTTGTGGACTTGGAGTCAGATAGACCTGGGTTCCAGACCTGGTTTTATCACCAACCGGCTGTGTAACAGGGTGTTTTACCTCCTTATCTGCAGGTTCCACATTTATGAAATGAAATGGCCTGGTTCCTCAGGTCCAAGGGTTGCAGGGAGGGCCCAGTGAGGTTAAGTGTCTAAAATTCCTTTGGGTAAAGGGCCCAGTTATGAACATATGCAGATGTATTATTAGTGTTTTAAAAGATACTGGATGAGGTTGAGACTTCTGGGCTGGCGAGCTGGTAAGAACTGGACAGTGACTCAGCATAACTGTCAAGAGGGTTGGTTCTGTGCAGCGCCTCATGCTAGGCACCCTTGTTTGTCACTTTGTCGTATTGTGGTGCTTGCATGTTGCTGTGAAGCTATAAGCAATGCCAGCAATATTTCTAATACTCGTAGGGTCTCCCATGGTGGACAGGTTTCAGTGAAGCTTCCAGGTTAAGACCAGGAAGAAAGGCCTGGCAATGCACCTTTGAAAATTAGCCTGTGAAAACCCAATGGATCACAGCATAATCTTGTCTGTTACAGTGCTAGAAGGTGAGTCCCTTAGGTTGGAAGATACTCAGAATACACTGTGGCTGCAATGGGCTCAAACACACAACCAGTTATAAAGGTGGTGAAGGACTGAGCAGTAGTAGATCCTGTTGTTTGGCATGGGGTCACCCTGAGTCAGAGCCAAATCTTTGGCAACAGGTACCATGAGAGCAGCAAAACATGCCAGATCCGTATCCTTAGCTGAAAAGCTTGCCACAAAGTACTTTTTTGATGAATACGAATGAAAGTGACTTGGTGTTTGATGTTGCAGTTTCCTGGCTTTTATGGTAAACACCTTCCATTCTCACTGAATGCAAACAGGGTATTAACAAAATCAGTTACTGGCAAGCTTTCAGCTGAGGTTATGGATCTGGAATTTTTTGTGGCTCTCATAGGGAACTAGAGGAAAGGCATGGTTTGCCTGTGATATCACTTATTTCAGATCACAAGGTAAAAGACAAAAAGCAAGAACTTAAGAGAGAAAGAAAAGGGGGAAACTTTATCGAAAGCTAGCTGGAGTGTTAAAATACTGAGTACAAGAACCAGGGAAAAGAGCAAAGATGCACGGTGTCACTTTGCGGTTCTATTCACTGGGAGACCCAGTTTTTAAAACTGGTTTCACGTATTGAGGAAGGAACTATTTGAATAAGGGGCAAGAGAAAGAGTCTTTTTCTTAGTAGCAATTTTCATTTTGTTCCCCATTTCATAATGAAGATTTTCAAACGTACAGAAAAGTTGTAAGAATGTTATAGTGAATACTTATATACCTATATTAGGAGCTCTGGTAACCTAGTGATTATGAGTCAGGCTGCTAATTTCAAGGTCAGCAGTTTGAAACTACCAGCGGATCTGTGGGAGAAAGATGAGGCTTTCTGCTCCTGTAAAGATTAACAGCCTCGGAACCCCCTATGCAGGGTTTCCTATGAGCTGGAACTGACCACAACACATAATTACCACCACCACCACCACATATACCTATATATGTGTTGACTTCAAAATGTCTATGGGAAAAAAAATCCATTAAATTTCCATTTAATTTTTCCATGAGTTTTTATATACTTCCTGGAGCCTACAGTGACCATTTTATAATATTCATTGCATTTTTTTAAACAGGGAAGTTTCTCATGAGTCTGTTTCAAGTGTGGGCTGTTGAGGATATCCTACTCAGCATTCCTTTCCCTTAGAATGGGGAATGGGATGGGGGCGTGGCAGGAAATAGAGGCTTTCTAGTCCCGGATTGTAGTTTTCTGGAAATCTGGGCTGGCGAAGGGCAAACTGGAAATCAGAGAGTTTTCTGAGCAGCCAGGCCGCTGCTCTGTTGGCCATGACCCTCACTGTGTGGTCTCTGCCCGTTAATACGAGACTTGGCGTCTCGTGGCTACGTTTGGCTGGAAGATCTAAGGGATCAGCTTTCCCTCACGCTTGGCCTGCTTTCGTTTTGCAAAGGCTAGAAAAGGCCGTGATGGCGGCCCAGGTCGTTTGCTCTGCGCCCAGGAAAACGAATGAGAATCCCCACAGCCCCTGAGACTGCATGGCGAGGGGGGCCCTGAATTCTGCGAATTGGCAGCTCCTGACGCTATCCCTCCTCTCCCCCGCCAGCTCCGCAAGGTTTTGCGGCCAGTGCTCCAAGCCCGGCGGGGGTGCTGTCCTGCGGCAGCTGCAGGGCTGTGCCTGGATGTCCCCTGGACTGCACACTGCTGTCCCTGGCGGAGCTGGGTGCGCCCAGCGGGAGGCCTCGGATTGGGCTTGGGGAGGGACCAGTCTCAGGGCTCCTCCCCGAGCGAGCTGGTCTTGGTGCGCCTGGGCGCGTGTCCTTTGCATAAAGCCCTCCTCTCCAACCAAGGTAGAGGAAGTTGGGCTCCCGCCTGCACGGGAGGCGGGAGGGAGCCGCGTTCTAGTTGTTTTCCGCGAGTGGGAGCGAGCAGGCGGCTTGAGGGCTTGCGGGCGCCCTCCCAGCTCCAGCCCGGGTGCTCCGGAGGGAAACTCCTCGTGGGAAGGGAAGCTCAGTGCAGCGGACACCGAGGCTCCCCAGACTCAGACTTCGGGCGCGCCGCAAGCAT
Organism: Chrysochloris asiatica; assembly: GCF_000296735.1. Classification (NCBI taxonomy): domain Eukaryota; kingdom Metazoa; phylum Chordata; class Mammalia; order Afrosoricida; family Chrysochloridae; genus Chrysochloris; species Chrysochloris asiatica. Next base: position 9,885,120 of record NW_006408596.1, read on the forward strand.
CCTTCGTGGGAGTTGCGGGAAGTGGGACACCTTTCCTGTTCTAAGGAACCCGGAGAAGCTTAGAGGGCATACACTCAGCCCCACCAGAGCCTCCGCTTCCTGAGGGACCCTTGTTGGGATCTGAGGCGACATGGCCGCAGGCGGTCAGCCTCTGGAGCCTCGGATCCTCCTGTGCCTTGGGGCGCTCCTGGCTCGCTGGGTTGATGCAGGTAAGGGGTCAGGATCTGTAGGGGAAAGTTGAGGTTTCCCAAGTGGTAGAGAAGGGGAGAGCAAGTACGTGAATGCCCTCCAACTCCACCCCATCCCGGGAGGGTCTTGGATTTCCTGCTGGGAGCCTGGCCTGGCTCTATGGGAAGGAATGTTCCGGGACTTTTGATGGAGAGCGAGATAACCCCCGCCACCCTGAGGGTGGGCAGCAGCGGGTGAGAATGCTAAAGGACAGCTGGTAGGTGATAAAGAAAGTGAAAAATGTCTGGGGAGGGGGGTTCGCGGGGGGTGCTGAGCTGAGGCTCAAACTCCTGGGCTCTTTCTTTATTTTTCTCCCCACTCTGCCCAAGGTTGAACTCACCTTAAATCTGTAACCTGTGAATTTTGGTACGAAGCTAGACGAACGAACAAGTGAGGTTAACTCACTGAACGCTCTTCTTTGCTGCTTCACTCTTCTATTTGTTTTAAAACAAACTTTATTTTGCAATCATTTCATACTTAACAGAAAACTTCCCTAGCTCTTGAAATGACTGGGAAAAGGTCTTAAATGTTTCATTTATCCAAGTACTCTGCCTTGTTAGGAAAAAATAAAATAAAAAAGAAAGAAAAGAACGTGATTTTCAAAAATAGAATGTAGAAGACTGGAGAAATGGTTTTTAAAATTATTTTTTAATTTGCTTCTTCAGCTAATGAATTCGTGAGACTGCTGGGTGATGCAAATGGTTTACTGTTAAGTTGGGCATTGCATCCACCCAGAGGTGTCTAAATCTGTGGAGCGGGACTCTGTGAAACTCATAGGGTTTGTTAGTGGGAGCTGACTGCATGTCTGCTGTGTGCAGGGCAGTCTGACAAGCAGGGAAGGGCTGAAGAAACTGGGTTGGAGAAAAATGAGGTGGCAGGTAGCTTGCCAAGGATGCATGTGGTGTGCTCACTTCTGTATTGTCCAGTTCTGCAACCTCCAGCTGACCACTTCTTGTTGGAGGTGGATGGCAAATTGCTTTCTGAGCTTCCTAGCAGCAAGTGTCAAAAGTTCCTAATAGTTAAGCTCTCACAAGTTTTTTGTTTGTTTGTTTGTTTAGCTACCATTTAAAAATAACATTTCCATAATGTAAGTTTCTAATGTTTCTGGAAAATTCAGAAGACCTGGCAACACAAGTCTGCTTTCCTACCTGAAATTAAGCAGGGACCACCACCTTTTATCTAAGATGTTGTTGTTGTTATGTGCCGTGGAGTCTGTTCCGACTCATTGCAACCCTGTACAGGGTTTCCGAGGCTAGAAATCTTTACGGGAGCAGAAAGCCTCATCTTTCTCCCGTGGAACAGCTGGTAGTTTCGAACTGCTGACCTTGTGGCTCGCAGCCTGATTCGTAATCACTACGCTACCAGAGCTCCTTATACATGGACCCAAATTTGTTTATAGTACTCATCTCTTCTTATGTTATTAAGGTGTGATGGATTCCTTTTATATGGCCTTTTCAGCTCTAGCCTTGTAACTCTCACCAATTGGTTGGTTGTGGCTATGTACATAATGTGTTTGTGACTCACCTGAGGGATTGGAATGCATGCTGATAATTCAAATAAGGTGCATGGCACCTTTGTGTGGGTGGGGCAATGCAAATAAAGTGTATGGACTAACTAGGCAATTGGTTAGTTTCACATATCTGTAAAAAAGAGCCAATCCCAGAGCAGAAATGGAACCTCAGTACCACCAAAAAGAATGCCCTTTGGATCCAGCGTCCCCAAGTCGAGACCCTCCTAAACCCAGGATCCAGAGAAAGCTTTAAAACCAGAAATGGTATGAGTCAGCAGTAAGCAATGGTAGAGGAATGGTGGCAGCAGAATCAGGAGCCCTGTTTGAGACAGTGCATTGGGCTTCATGGCCCATGGAGCAAGGTGGTTACAGTTGGCTTGTCAATCCACAGAGTGAGAGAGCTGAGGGCCTTCATGCTGGAGGTTTCCTGGTACAGTCAGTTGCCTCTGGGCACTTACAACTCTGTCCACTTGCCCAAGCAGGACAGAGGCTGGACCAAGAAAGAGATCTGCCTGCATGCGCAGACTGAGTGCTATCTTGACTGAAGAATTGTATCCTGAGTTGTTTCTGAGCCTGAATTGTAACTGTTTCATCTTTGTTGTTGTGGTCAAGTGTTTTCTAGTTCGTTCCGGCTCATGGGGACCCTGTATAGGGTTTCCAAGGCTTTAACTCTTTGCGGGAGCAGAAAAACCTCATCTTTTGCCCACGGAGCAGCTGGTGGGTTCAAACTACCGACCTTGTGGTTTGCTTACTTTTTAGTTAACCTTGTCGTTGTGGTCTGTGAGGTCTGTGGCATTGCAGTGAATTATTAAACTGAACAGAGGATTAGAGAGTGTCGAGGGAGGGACAGCTGGCATCAGAATTGGGAAGCAGGTTGGAGAGAGGAGATTGACTTCTACCTTGTAGGAATCAGCTTTGAGCTGATGTGGATGACGATTCTCTATGTTCCTTCATGAAGTGAGGGGAATTCAGTTGACTCCAACACTGGTTTTACAATTACCCACCCCAGGCCTTCTTCCCTCATGGACATTGCTTGCTGCCACCTCCTACATCTGACTCTCTGCATACTGTGCTGGGGATAGGTAGGAGGAGAATTCTCAGGTGACCACCGATAGAAGTTGAAGGTGATGGTAAAGTGTTCTCCCTCCCCAGCCCTGCCCAAGATGTCTGCATCCTTGGTGTCACCGTAGGATAAGCACTGGACTGCTAACTGCAGGTTGGCAGTTCAAACCCACCAGCCGTTCCATGGGAGAAAAACGAGCCTTACGCTCCCTTAAAGATGTACAGCCTCGGGTGCCTTATACAGGACTGCTGTGAATTGAAATAGCTCCAGTGTCTGTCATAGATTGAATTTCACACCCCGACACACACACACACCAAAATGTGTGTTAACTTGGTTGAGTTATGATTCTCTGTGGTTTGGCAGGTATATAATGATGGCCCGCTGATCGCAAGGTTGCCTGGTCAAACCCACCAGACCCTTCTCAGAAACCCTATACGGGGTCTCTGAGTCAGAATCAACTTGTCAGTGCTTAACAACAACAGCAACATAATGATATAATGTGGAGGTCTATGTGATAATCCCCCAGGATGTGATCTGATGTGATAAACCAGTGAAAATGATGGGCTGCAATACGCTAATCCCATTACATCACTGATCGGATGTAAGGGAGTTTCCCAGAGGTGTGGCCTGCAGCTTCTTCCATCTTACAAAGATAAAAGGAGAGAGAAGTGAGCAGAGACTATGGGACCTACTCCCACCAAGAAAGAAGAGCTGGGAGTGCAGTATGTCCTTTGAACTTGGGGTCCCTGCACTCTGAAGCTCCTAGATCAGCAACAGATTGATGATAAGATACATGGAGATTGCCAGGGAATGCTGGATCTACAGATACTGGAAGGAGACAAGGGCTTTTCTCCAGAGCCAATGAAGAGAGAAAGTCCCCTAGAACCATCACTCTGCCTGTGGACTTGTAGCCTCCTAAACTGTGACAGAATAAACTTGTGTTTGTGAAAGGAATCCATTTGTGGTATTTCTGTTGTACGCAGCATTGAATAAGACAAAGGTGGGGAGTTTGGGTGGCTTACTGTCTACTCTGTTGCCTTCATTGTGGATCTCAGAGTCCTCGGGATGTCAGAACCATGGCTAGCATCAGCATGTTGGAATGAACTGACTTTTATGTTGTATGGCGTTGTGGGTTAATGCACCAGACTACAAAGCCGTTTGAACTGCAAGGTCGGTGGTTCAAGCTCACCAGCTGCTCCTTGGAAACCCTATACAGGGTCGCTATAGGTTGGAATCGACTCGATGGCACTTGACATCAACAACTGCTCACCTGGTGTGGCGCTGTGGGTTAATGCGCCAGATTGCAAAGCCGTCTGAACTGCAAGGTCGGCGGTTCAAGCTCACCAGCTGCTCCTTGGAAACCCTGTACAGGGTCACTATAGGTCGGAATCGTCTTGATGGCACTTGACGACAACAACTGTTCACCTGGTGTGGCACTGTGGGTTAATGCGCCAGACTGCAGAGCCGTTTGAACTGCAAGGTCAGTGGTTCAAGCTCACCAGCTGCTCTGTTCACCACGCAGGGAAGCTTCCTCCACTGGAATATCTACTTCTTTGGTGCACAAGCCTGGTTTACCTCTTTGTATTGTGACAGGGGGTGTCCTGAGCTTGGAGTATTTTTATTGTTTTTCAAATTGGTAGTTGTCTTGAGGGACTTGCCCTGCTCATCAACGCTAAATGAAGTTATTTATTTTTATCACTTGTCCCCACAAATTGCAAACCCCAGGTCAATCTTGGGGAAAAGTTGCAGTCAAAGCTATAAATGTTTAGGTGTAATCCCAACTCTATAAACGATCACACAAGGACAGCATTAGAAAATAGTCCTTTATGGCATCTTCTGAATTTAAAGTTGGGGGAGCACCTGGGAAACTGTAGACACCAGACGAACAACTTCTAGGAACACAACCTGTTACTATATTATTTCTTGTCACCATTGTGTGGAAGACCTGAGTAAAACTTGAGGCTTGGACACCAGAAACCTGAATAACAATCACAGCTCTGTCAGTGCCTTATATGGCAGTGAACACTTAAGCTTCCTGACCCTCAGTTTTCTGTAAAATGAGGGTTTAGACTGTTAAGAATGAACCTAGTGCACCATGCAGGAGTACCTAGATCTTTTCCATGCCAGACATCACTAGTCGATGACTGTCTTGTTCTTCACTGAGACCAGACTCAACCTCAAATCCAAGTACTCCAGCAGCCATATCTCTGGACAAGATAGTCGTTAAGGAGAATCCCTTCAGCTTCAGTAGTTCAAAAAGAACTGAGTGAGCAAAGACTGTAGGAACAATGAAATGCTTTATTGTGTGATGCTATTTTTCTGTTTCTGAAGGCGAAGACAATGCTAGTTCACATGCCAAGATGAAAGTTTCTGTAAGGCTTTTCCAAGCTGCCATTCCTTTACTCCATTGCCAAAAAGTTAGGGCAGGGGTAGGTCTGTAGCTCTCCTGAACACAATGAATCTGGAACTTCAAAGTTTATAGTTCTCTCCTCAGTGAGGACTGCCTTCTGGGAACTTGGGTTCTCAGGCGAATCATTTAAAAACAATCCTTTCCTGGGTTATTGTTTGTTTGTTTCAAAAATGGTTGTTCAAAAGCATTTCATCCTAACATGGAATTTCTTGTGCTAGTAGCCTTCTCAGCCTTTCAGCAAGGGACCTCAGATTTTTTTCCCCTCACCTTGGCTTGACTCTAAAATCTTGGTTAGTATTGTGATCAAGATGGCAAGAGAGTCAGAACTTCCTGTGGACCCAGGCTGCCTTCAGATCTTTCAAAGCCAAACAAGAAGCCAAATGCAGATAATAGGTACTCTTCCTTTTTATAAATGAGGGAGGGGTTCCCAGAGGCAAGTGTCAATGAGTTAATTTTTTATACCAGCTTCATTGAGATACAATTTTCATATAATAAAATTCATCCTTTAAATAGCACATTTTAATAATCTTTGGTATATCCATAAAGTTCTGTAGCCTTTGCTACTAACTTACTCTAGGATATTTTCATCACTCCCCAGCGCCCAGCCCTAAACCACCCCTAATGCACTTTCTGGCTCTCTAACGTTCGTATCAGTGGGATCATCTAATATGTCGTCTTGTGGTCTTTTGTGACTGATTTATTTGACATCCTAATGTTTTCAGAAGCTCATCATTCATTTGGAATCTTACTGTGGTTTTTATTTTTAATTTCTACAACGATAATGTTGCTGTACATGGGGTTGCTATGGGTCTACGCTGACTTGACGGCATCTGACAATAACAATACCAGCCACAATGAGTATCATTTCCTGTGCTCATTGGCCCTTTGTTTATCTTTTTTACAGAAATGTCTGTTCACATCCTTTGCCCATTTTTGAATTGTGGTGTCTTTTTACTGTGGAGCTGCAAGACGTTTCTTTACATGTTCTGGAAACAAACCTCTTATCATATAAAGAATTTACCAGTATTTTCTCCCATTTGCATTTGTTGTTTCCCTTTCTTGATGGTGCTCGATGAAACACAACAATTTTTAGTGTTGATGAAGTTCAGTTTCTCTGCTTTTTTCTTTTGCTGTGTATGGTCTTTAAGCATCATACCTAAGAAGACATTGCCTAACCGAAGATCACAAAGATTGACCCCTTGGTTTTCTTCTAAGAGATTTATAGTTCTAGCTCTTAACATTCAGTTAGGTCTTTGATACATTTTGAGTAAATTTTTACATGTGATGTGAGGTAAGGAATCAACCTCATTCTTTTGCATGTGGCTGTCCAGTTGTCCTAGCACCATTTATTGAAGACTGACTCTTTTTTTTAATGAAGTGTCAACTTACACAAACCTCAGTATGGTCACCTACTTTGAGAGTGTCTCTAGATTCCAGTCCTACCCTGTTACCTTCCCTTGGACCAAGCCTCTTCCTTCTTTGGGCCACGTTTTCTCATCTGTTGAATGTGATGGCATATGTCAAAGATTGCTAACATATTCTGCCCATTGTTCCTGCCCCTGTGGTTTCTGTGTATTCAGGCATTGACGAGGAAGGAAAGTGTGATGCTTTGCAGCAAAATGGGCTGCATTTGCTTCTTACTACCTAGTAATCCTGGTATGGCGCTGTGGGCTAACGCGTCAGACTGCAAAGTAATTTGAACTGCAAGGTTGGTGGTTCAAACTCACCAGCTGCTCCTTGGAAACCCTATACAGGGTCGTTATGGGTCGAAATCGACTCGACAGCACTTAACAACAAAACAACCTAGTAATGGTCTTATGCCAGATTGGTTACCCTTAGTGCAATCAGTCACTAGTACGCCATACAACAATCAGTCCAGCTCACTCTGATATGCTCATGAGAGCTTAAGGTAGCCCTCCCTAGTACAGTGGTTCTCACTCTAGTCTGCATCAGATTCCTCAAGAGGGCTTGTTAAAGCAAATTGCTGTCCTGCTGGTCTCCTCCTAGAGTTTCTGATTTACTGGATCTGGACTGGGACCTGAGAATTTGCGTTATTAACAAGTTCCTGGTGTGGTGCTGTAGAATAAACATTGGCAACAAGGACTCCTAGTGTGGCGCTGTAGGTTAAGCACTGGGCTGTGAATCACAAGGTCGGCAGTTCAAACTCACCAGCTGCTCCTCAGAAACTCTATACAGGGTTGCTATGAGTCAGAACCAGCTTGATGGCACTTGACAACAACAACAAACAAGTTTCCGGGCAGTGCTCTTGCTGTTGACATTTGGATTTCAGGTCTCTTCCTTATGGACTTTTGAACATGCTTTTCCTTCTGCTTGGAAACTTCACCCTTCACCTTTAGTGTATTTCTTCCATCTTCTCTTGATGCTTTCTGTATCATTCAATAATTTGCCCAGAGAATCTTTCAATAATGAAAGTTGAGGCTTGAATTTTTTCATCAGTTACCCCAGCTTGAGAAATGCTGAGCATGTTCTTCCTTTTTGGTTTTCTGATTCCAGATCTTTGCACATTTTGTTACAATATTTGGCTTTATCTTCTCCAGCTGATCTTTGAAATTTTTTGTTCAGCTCTTGGACCTCCTCATTTCTTCCATTTGCTTTACCTTTTCTATGCTGGAGAGCAAGTTTCATTGTCTCTTCTGACATCCATTTTGACCTTTTCCTTTCTTGTCTTCTCAATGACTTTTTGCTTCCTTCATGTATGATGTTCTTGATGTCATCCCACAACTCTTCTGGTCTTCGGTCTTTAGTGTTTAATGTATCAAATCTGTTCTTCAGATGATCCCTAAATTCATGTGGGATATATTCAAAATCATATTTTGGCTCTCGTGGACTTGTTTTCATTTTCTACAGCTTCAGTTTGAATATGCATGAGTAATTGATGGTCTGTTCCACAGTCTGCCCCTGGCCTTGTTTTGACCTATGATATGGAGCTTTTCCATCCTCTCTTTCCGCAGATATAGTCAATTTGATTTCTGTGTATTCTATCTGGCAAGGTCCATGTGTATGGTCATCTTTTATGCTGTCTAAAGAAGGTATTTGAAATGAACATATCATTGATTTTGCAGAATTCTATCATGCATTCTCCAGCATCATTTCTATCACCAAGGCCATATTTTCCAATTACTGATCCTTCCTCTTTGCTCTCAACCTTTGCATTCCAGTCACCAGTAATGATCAATACGTCTTGATTGCATATTTGATCAATTTCAGATTGAAGAAGTTGGTAGAATTCTTCAATTTCATCCTCACTGGCTTTAATGGTTGGTGCGTAAATTTGACTACTAGTGGTATTAACTGGTCTTCCCTGTAGGCTCATGGATATTAGCCTATCACAGACAGCGTTGTACCTCATGACTGATCTGGATATGTTTTTTTTTGACAATGACTGCAACACCATTCCTGTTCCAAATGTCATTTCTGGCATAGTAAACCATGTGCTCATCAGATTCAAAATGGTCAATACCAGTCCATTTCAGCTCACTAATTCCTAAGAAATCGATGTTTATGCATTCCATTTCATTTTTGACAACTTCCATTTTTCCCAGATTCATACTTTGTAAATTGCATGTTCCGATTTTCAGTGGATGTTTACAGCTGTTTCTCTTCATTTTGAGTTGTGCCCCATCAGTGAATGAAGGTCCTGTGGGCTTTTCTCTCACGAGCTTTACTCCAGTTGCATCATCACGGTTAACTCTGCTTTGAGGAGGCAGCTCTTCCCCAGTCACATTTTGAGTGCCTTCCAACCTGAGGGGCTCATTTTCTGGCACTATATCTGACAGTCTCTGCTATTCATAAGGTTTTCAGTGACTAAATATAAGGAAGTAGTTTGTCACTCGTTCTTCCTAGTCTGTCTTCATCTGGAAGCTTATCTGAAACCTGTCCACCATGGGTGACCCTGCTGGTATTTAAATAACTGGTGGCATAGCTTTCAGAATCACAGTAACTCACAAGCCATCACAGTATAACAAACTGACAGACGAGTGGTGGATCAACACTGTATACTGAGGGAATAGGTATGATCCTTGAAGTGAAGACTCCTTCCCTCTCATTTGGTGTTTTGAAGCTACTACATCCATAAGTATAGGTCAAGTTCATCAAATTGTAGCAGTTTACTCTTGGATCCTTTATCAAACTTCTTTATCTTCTTCCAGTTGAGCTCTGGCCATCAAGCCATCGAAGCTAGGTCAAATGGGTACTGTCTGCAAGTTTGGGCATTCTTGTGTGTTTCTCCCCACTTCATATTACATGGGTGCTTCACTCTCAGCTCTAGCCCTCTGTGGTCCATGCTCATGGGCTAAGGAGTTTCCAGGTCTCCCCAAACTTTGGACCAACTAGCCCTTCCACTTCTCTCTCTCGTCTCAAGGTGTCTGTGGAACGTTGTTGAACTCAGCCCATATCTTCATGACTTCCACTGACATGTAGATCAACCTGGTCACCGTTGAGCTTACATCCCTGCTCGTATATTCCCTTTGAGTTTCAGTCTTGGAGGGGCGTTTATCCTGAAGGGATTTGATTGCTTGCTTTTACGGCTTACTGGCAAACAGCTTGCTTATTGTTGAAGTAGCCAACCAGGCTGCCATTTTTATTTTCGTTTTTTTTCCTGCTGGTCTTTCTTTCAAGAAGTATCTTCTGTTCCTCTAGCCACTCTAGGCTGCTCTGTATGTCCTTTCAAGTGGGAATGTCCCACCTCAGAAGGTTCTGGATAGGGCTCAGGATTCTACCTAAGGTCCTATATACTGCAAAGGCTCTGTGAGAGGCCTATTTCACTGGGCAAGTTCTAGAACCCCTTTTAGGTCTTCCAGTCAGTTATAGGCTAAAGACAGGTTTATCATTTTCTGTAATCATGTTTCCTGATATTTCTTTCTATCTCACTCAAGTGTCTGTGCTACAATTTACTGCTTTCTTTTGTTATATATTTTCTAGTATATTATTTTAATTCCTTGTTATTTTATCAATTCCTACTAGTCCATCAGGGGAGTGTGGTGGCTCTGAATAGTAAGCAGTGGACTGTAAACTGCAAGTTCAGTGGTTTGAGCCCACCAGCCGCTCCACAGGAGATAAATGAAGCTTTCTGCTTCCACAAAGATTTACAATCTGGGTAACCCTATGCATGATCACCAGGAGTCAGAACTGACTAGACAGCTTTTGACAATAACTAGTCCATCAGAGCCCTGGTATAGCACTGTAGGATTATCACTGGACAGCTAACCTCAAGCTCAGAGGTTCAAACCCACTAGCCGCTTTGTGGAAACCCTATACAAGGTCACTATTTGTTGGAACCGACTCAAAGCCACTTAACAACACCTAGTCTATCAGATCCCAGTGTGGCTTCCTGGAGAAGCCTTCCCTGACATTACCCCAGCTGGGCTAGGATCCCTTTCTTTGAGGCCTTATCGTGGTAGACATCACGTTGGACTGCGCTTGCCTATTTAACTCCTGATGTTTCTGTGGCTCACTATTGGATGGGGTCAGTCACAGTCAGGATAGTTGGTCAGTACTATGAGCCCATTTCTGCTGGGAGCTGCTGAGAGGGCTTTAAGTGCAGAGTCACCTGAACCTGGGATGGAAAGACAGAGTTGGAAGAATGTGGAGACAAACCCTCATCTGACTACCCCTTTGGATTTCTGGGCAAATAAAACAACCTGGGTTCTGTATCATGGTGTCTAACCAGCAACACAACACAACAGTGAGTACTTACTGCTCAGGGTACTAGGGTGTCTGGGTAGGCAGCTCTGCTGATGCTGCCTGAGCTCCCTCTCATGTCTGGGGATCGAGCCAGGATCTCTGGCTGGAGAGTGAACCAGAATGGCAGCATCTGGAATGACTGGGATAACACATGGGTCACTTCCATCCTCTGGGTCCTAACCTGGGCGATGGCGGAAGGCAAGAGTGAGTCATTCCTGTTACATATACACAGTAGAAGCCTCTGCTTGTACCACATTTGCTGACATCCCATTGATCCAAGCCAGCAAAGTCAGGGGAGTTCAGGATCCGAGTGGGAGTGCCCTACACACTAATGGTGGGAGAGAGGAATGGTCCAGGCTGTGATTATCATCTTCCATAGATTAAGGACAGTCACGTGGTGGCCAGTAGACAGGAGCTCTGCTAGCGTAGTGGGTTCTTCGTTGGGCTGCTAACCACAAAGTCAGCAGTTGGAATCTACCAGCTGCTGCGCCTGAGAAAGATGAGGCTTTCTGCTCCAGCCTTGGAAACCCCAGTCAGTGTTGCTGTGAGTTGGAATCGACTCCACAGCACATCACCACCACCAGTGGCCAGTGGAGTGTTGCCAAAAGGTTAGGTGTTTGAGTCCACCCAGAGGTAACTTGGAAGAGAAGTCTGGGAATCTCTTCTGAAAAGTCTATATTCAATCGATCTGGAAAATTCTGTGGAACACAATTCTTCTCTGCACATATGTGAGAAAAGACTCGACAATACCTGGTCCTGTCCTGTAATCCCAACAGCAGGGTTTCTGTGTGTTAACACATCTTAAAAACATACAGCTGGCTTTTTTGTTGTTTGTTTAAATTTAAGATCTTAATCATAAGAACTGTTTCTTGCTCTTTTATGTGGAGATCAAGACAGGTAGTAACACTGTTGTGGTTCCTTGTACAGACTTGAAGGCTGTCGTCATTGGAGAAGTCCACGAGAACATTACTCTGCAGTGTGGCAACATCTCGGGGACCGTGGGCCTGGTGACTTGGTATCGGAATGACTCGGAGCCTGTCTTCCTTCTGTCCTCGAATTCCAGCCTCCCATCAGCTGAAGCACGTTTCTCTCTGGTGAATGCCAGCTCCCTGCACATTGAGGCGCTGAGCCTGCAGGACGAGGGGAACTATACCTGCCGGGTGATCCTGAACGAGACTCAGTGGTTCACAGTATGCCTGCAGATGGCCAGTAAGTGGAGTGGGCAAGGAGCATGGAGGAGAGGGACATGGTTGGCAATATGGGGCTTAGTCACGTAGTCTGGGTTTTCTTATCTCTGTCTCTGCCACTTATAAGCAGAAGGACATTTCTCATACCTGCATGAAGAGAATTCTTGTCTCATAGGTTCCTTGTGAAGAATAGGTACCACTTGATCTACATAAAGTGCTCTAAATGACTCTGGGTATATTGGTTAGCTACTATTTTTGGTGGTGGTGGTTATGTGCTGTGGAGTCAGTTCTGACTCATAGCGACCCTGTACAGAGTTTCCGAGGCTATAAATCTTTATGGGAGCAGAAAGCCTCATCTTTTTCCCATGGAGCAGCTGGTAGTTTTGAACTGCTGACAATGCAGTTTACAGCCCGATTCGTAACCACTTTGTTACCAGAACTCCTTTTAGTTCATTGTTAATGCCATTCCTGGTAATAACATTTTATTACGCAACAGAGTCACAGAATAACAATCCATTTAGACTTTGAGTTTCAATCCTGGGACTGTTTCTTAGTTTTGTGTTACCTTAAGTAAGTAGCTTGACATCTCTGAGCTTCGCTTTCCCTTATTTATCAGGTGGAATTCATATGCAGCTTACCTTCCCAGGTATAAGGCTCCTAAGTACATGGTTTGGGATTAACTACTATTCCTATGACTCTTTCTTGAAACAGTTTATTGTAGCTTTCAATATATAAGCATGAATTTAGAGCACAGGAGTGCACTATGGCCTGTGGACATATCTGGCTCCAGATGTTTTTTTTGCCTTTTTCAAGAATTATAAGTTTTTAAAAATTGTGTTGTTGTTGATCATCTATACAACCAAATATACCTGTTCAGCAGTCTCTGCATGTACACTTTGGTGACATTGATTACATTCTTCAAGTTGTGCAAGTATTCATTACCTTTTAACAGAAAAATTCTGAAGATTACTATTTTATGACATGTGAAAGTGATAGGAAATTCACATTTCAGCATCCCTAGATAAATTTCTGTTGGAACACAGGCACTCGCTGTCAGTTACCTATTGCCTGACTGCTTTCACTCTACAGTTAGTGTGGAGTCGGGGAGACAGAGACTGTGGCCTACAGTGCTTAAAATATTTACCAGCTGACCCTTTGCAGAGAGAGTTTGCTGACTTTGGTATAGTCTGATGACTCATATTCTATATCTGGGGTGTATGGTAATGGGAACATTTAATGGTCTCTTTGCTCTGTACAGTTTACTCTTTTCTGTGTGAATATGTGTATGATGATAGGAATGAGCAAACAATTGAGTGCGTACTTTCCAACGAAAGCTTGGCAGTTAGGACCCACCCAGAGGCGCCTTGGAATAAAGATCTGGTGATTTACTTGGAAAAAACAAAACAAACAATCAGTCATTAAAAGCCCTGTGGACACAGCTCTACTCTGATACATGCTGAGGTCACCGTGACTTAGAATTGACTCCATAGGAACCCACTTGTTTGTTTGCTATTTTTAAAAATACATACAAGGGGGCTTCAAGAAGTTCATGGAGATAAAAGTTAATGGAATTTCTCCATGAACTTTTTGATGACCCCCTCGTATTTATTGAGAGCTTACTGTATGCCAGGCACAGTTCTAGGCATGGGGACATGGGACAAAAGTTGACAAGATTCCTGCTTTCATAGAGCTGACATTCTAGTTTGGGAAGATGGACAATAAATGCATAAGACAGTATCAGTGTGACAATTCTGTGCAGAGCCTTAACATGGGGCGATGTGATTCCCTGAAGTATTTTAAATTGGGAGGTCAGGGAAGAACTTTTAGAGGTAGCAATAGTTAAGCTGAATGATATGTAGGAGCCAGACTTGCAAAGATAAGCAGACAGAGTATTCTAGCCAGAGTAATTGATGTAAGACAGAATGAATGTGGTGTCTTCCTGGATGGGTAGATGGCAGGAACCTGGTGTAGATGAGAGGGAAGGAGGGATGAGACTTGGCAGGCTGGGCCAGACCAGCAAGGAGTTAGGATTTTATTCTAGGTGCAGGACAGACTAAGTGACAGCTTCTAACCAGGCGTGGCACCATTTGAGTTACATGTGGAGAACGTATGGATGTGGTCGTGAGAGGGACTGATAAAAGAAAAGTAGGGAAACCGAAACTTTGGTGGCCAGATCTAAGACATTGGTGGTCAGAACCAAGATGGCAGCAGTGGCATTGGGGAAAATGCACAGAGTCAGAAAATAATTTGGACGTAGACCAGTGGGAGCTTGTAGTTGGATCCGTGGGATATAGGGAGTGAAGAAACAAGAGGCCTGAAGGACACATCTCGAGTGTTGGATGATCTGTAAGATTTCTGGCAGCTCTTGAGCTTGTGGATTCCAGGAGCACTGTGTTTCCATATTTGGAGGTGCCACAGATGAATTGTTAAGAAGTCAGTAATGAATGTGGGTGTTTTTTAAAATGCCATGAATTTTGGCCTAGCTGTCTTGGGGAACGTTCCTGCTGTGAGCCCACAGGCAAGTCCTCTCCTGCTGGAGAGTTGTTATTGTAATGTGCTGTGGAGTCGGTTCCGACTCACAGCGACCCTATACAGGGTTTCCAAGGCTGTAAATCTTTATGGGAGCAGAAAGCCTCATCTTTATCCCATGGAACAGCTGGTAGTTTCAAACTGCTGACTTTGAGGCTCACAGCCCGATTCTGGAAAGCAGTAATGCTTATTTCCTTCACGTCACTCTTTTTTTTTTTTTCAAGATTTCATGATACTCCTTTATTCACAAGCACATGAGAACTCATCACAGACAGATAGTGAAAAATTAATCACATTCCCAAGGGAATACAATAGATTATTTCCATACATCATCACCTTTTTTTTTTCTAAGTATCACTTTTTTTTTTTAATGTTTGATTGTAGATTATGTGATAGTTTACATGGGAGAACATTAGTTTTACATTCATCCTATCGTATATCGTTTCATTGCCATGATTACAATCCCCTCCATGCATCATCAACCAACCAAAGGGTATACCCTACAAGGCGCGCCCCCGCATCAGTCGTCAGCACACAGTCACTCTCCCTCTCTGGGTCTAAAGTTCCCAGCTGTTCCATCTCTCCATGTCATCTCTGCCTCCATCTCAGGCATCACTGCTTCTCTGGGTAGGGTCCCGCTCTCCACTCTTTTCCCTTAGTGGTCCCAGGTACCTCTGTTCCTAGACTGGAAAGTTAATCACTCCCCTCCTTGCTACAAAATGTCTACCTTTACATTCCCAACCCTCACAATCAGTCCTGATAACAATTAGTCACTATTGTATCCCAAGAGATCTGCATTTCCATTCATCAGCTCCGCCTAGACAGATTGGATACTACCCAGTGGAGATTCTACCTTCCTCCAGGCCCTCTGGATCTAGGTGCCCTCTAGAAAGCTTGTAAGCCAGTCACTTCTTGCCTTTGTAGCCCCCTGCCCCCTATTTTGGGTAGCCAATGTCCAAGTTACCCATCCCTGTCTACTCTGTATGTGGAGGGGGTGGGAATGATTCTTGCTGTAAGGGTTTGTTCCCTCTTTTGAGCTACTGCTTCCATAGGTGTAGGTCAAGTTCATTAAATTGTATGAGAATACTTTTTTTTTTTTCCCTCTTTTTTTTACTTCTGGTTGAGCTCTGCTCATCCAGTCATTGAAGCTAGGACAAGTGGGTATTATTTGCAAGTGTGGGTGTTCTTACGCATGTGCCCTCTCTTCTTATCAGCTGGATGTTAAGCATCACTTTTAATAGCATGTTGTTTACCTATCTTTACAAATAGTCTCTAGAAAGGATGCTTCAGTGATCTGCTCACAGTGTATTATACCGACTAATATAATTTCCTTATAGGAGTTAGGGTTTTTGTTTTTAACTTTAGTGTGAATTGAGTGAAGGTTTACAGAGCAGATCATCCATTTTACAGTCAACAAACCATAGACTTTCCATCATTATTCGGTTGCAATCCCCTCCATGCCCCTCTTTTCACTTTAACCACTGCATTCCTCCCTGTGTCTCCTGCTACCCCTATTGTTCCTCTGCCAACTTCCCTGCCTCGTCACCCATGTCAATGCGTGTCTACCCTCTAGCACATGTATCATTTCCTTCTCCCCACAAAACGACAATACATTTTTTTTTTTTTTTAATCAAGAAAATCCCCCTCTCCTTTTTTTTTTTCTTTATTCCTTTGTTTTGATGTACCTAAACAAACCACTCAGGGATATATAATCATTTAAACAATCAAAGGGCGCATTCTGGAAGCCATTCTCCTGGCCACCATAACATAGCCTTTCTCTTTCTATGAGTCTAGAGTCCTCAGCTGCTCAATCTCCCCATTCCATCACCTCTGCCTCCAACTCTGGTATTGCTGCTTTTCTGGTTAGGGTCCCATGTTCAGCTCATTCTCTTCTCTTTTGGTGGTCCTAGGATCCTCTCTTCCTGGAATGTAAGATGAACTACACGCCCATTTTTGTTACACTACTTTTACATTGGCAGTTGTGATGATTGCAGTTAGGTATGATAACAAGTACTCACTATTGAATCAATGAATCCTTTCACCACACCTGTCTAGACAAGATGAAAACTATTCAGTGGGGACTCTTCCTTCCTCCACACACTCTGAAAGTAAACTCCCTCTTGAAAATGTGTAAGCCAGCCACTTCATGCCTTTGTTGTTGTTGTTATGTGCCATGGAGTCAGTTCCGACCCATAGCGACCCTGCACAGGGTTTCCAAGGCTGTAAATCTTTACGGGAGCAGAATGCCTCATCATTCTTCCGTGGAGCAGCTGGTAGTTTCGAACTGCTGACCTTGCGGTTCGCAGCCCAATTCGTAACCACTATGCTACCAGAGCTCATGCCTTTATAGCCCCCTATTTTAGGTTGCTAATGTCTCAGTTGCCCATCCATATCAACCCTGTATACAGAGGGGATAGGTTTGATCCTTAATGTATGGACTCCTTCCCTCTTGGTTTGTATTTTGAGCTACATCCATAAATATAGGTCAAGTTCATCATATTGTAGTACTTTACACTTGGATCCTTTATCAAATTTCTTTCTCTTTCTCTGGTTGAGTTCTGATCATCAAGTCAAATGGGTACTATCTGCAAGTCTGAGCAATCTTGTGCATCTCCCCTTGGTTCGTATCAGCTAGACACTTCACTCTCAGCTCTCATCCTTCATGGCTAGGTCCTTGTCCATGGGCTTAGGAGTCCTCAAGTCTCACCACACTTCAGACCAACCAGCCCTTCCTCTTTTCTCTTCCATCTCAAAGTTGATGGGAGTCTATGGACCGTGGTTAAACTTAGCCCATATTTTCATTGCTGCTTTCCCCTCATTTCCGCTCACAAGTAGACCGACATGGTTGCCAGCAAGCTTACGTGCCTGCTCGTGTTTTCCCTCTGAGTTTCAGTCTTGGGAGGAGGTTTGTCCTGAAGGAACTTGATTGCTTGCCTTGATGGCTCCCAGGCGAACAGCTTGCTTGTTCTTGTTGTAGCCATTCAGACTATCATTTTTGTTTTGTATTTTTCCTGCTGGTCTTTCTTTCAGAAAGTATCTTCTGTTCCTCTAGCCACTCTAGGCTGGTCTGTATGTCCTTTCAAGTGGGAATCTTCCACCTCAGAAGGTTCTGGATAGGGCTCAGGAGTCTACCTAAGGTCCTATAAACTACAAAGGCTCCACAAGAAGCCCATTTCTCTGGGCAAGTTCTAGCACCCATATTAGGTATTCCTACACCTTATAGGCTGAAGGTGGACTTACAAGCTTTCTGTAATCATGTTTCTTGATATTCCTTTCTATCCCCCTCAAGTGTCTATTTTACAATAGTAGGCAAGGGAAACCAATATCCATAACACAGCCAAGCATCTTAACATTATTTCCCCTCTTTTACTCATTCAGGCTATGCCATGATCCCTGTATCCCAGAGTCCAGTTGATCCAAGGTTGAACATGCCTCACTATTTACCGCTGACCCATTTAGCCCATGCACACCTACCTAAGTGTTCCTCTATCTACCTGGTTCTTCTACTCCCCTCCCCCTTTTTGTGTATTGCCTTCCCTTTCTTTGTAATTTGCCCTTCCCAACCCCGAGCTATGATGTGACCATCCCCTAACTTGTGCTCTGCCTCCCCTTCCTCCCACCTCTGGTAACCAACAAAGAATTTTTTTTTTTCTCTTTTAGTATGGGTACCTTTTCTTAAGCTTTTGCAATAATGGTCTTATGCAACCTTTGTCCTTTTGTGACTAATTCCACAAGCATCGCATAACTCTGGCCAGTAAGTATTTTCTATATTGGCCGTAGAGGAGCAAGGTGGAATTACAGCTTTTTTTTTTTTTTAATGCGATCACTCAAATGGTTTTTTTGGCTTTCTGAGGGAAAGGCCTATGTGCAGTTATGGTATTGTAGTGTGGTTCATTTTATGGACACTTTTTCATTAGAAAAGATAAGGGGTCCATGACTAGAGTAGGAGCTGTTTGTGAAAACAAGATGCAGATGGCTCCAGGCCCCCTTCTTGCTCCCATTCCAGAAGGTTCCTGGATAAACACCCAAGATCTCTGATCATCAGGAAGCCCCTTCCTGCTCCTTAGTGGCCTGTGGGAATAGCCTGGTGGCTTGGCAGCTCATACTGGAACTCAGTCTCATTTTTGCACTGCAGATTTGGGAATATGGATTAACCTATTTCTGGTAAGGAGGTGGTATTGTTAATTGGCTGAGATCTTACACTCTGAGGTTGAACTAGGCTCAAATCCAGGTTCCATGGATTGTTTGGGGGTCCACTTGTTTAAACCTTTTAGTTTTATCATCTATGAACTTGTGGGTAATGGTGGTGTGGCACTGTAGGATAAGCACCAAGCCACAAGGTCAGTGGTCCAAACCCACCGGCCATTCCTTGGAAACCCTGTGCAGAGTTGCTATGAGTCGGAACTGACTCAATGGGATTCATCAACAATAACCACCCCCACAGGCTTGAACACGTTTAAAATTCTAGATAGAGTTGTGAGAACTGGAACCTGCACAGGGAAAACCCATTGGTTTTCTGACCATCACTTTAGCTTCTCAGCTTCAGCGACAGCCACAAAGAACCAATGCCTTTGAATTATGGTGTTGACAAAAAACACTGAATATACTGTGGACTGCCGGAAGAACAAACCAATCTGTCTTGGAAGAAGCACAGCCAAAATGTTCTTTAGAAGCGAGAATGGTATGCTTATTAAAGTAGAAGGTCTGCAGAAAAAAGAGGAAGACCCTCAACGAGATGGCTTGACATGGTGGCTGCGACAATTTAAACTTAGGAACAATTGTGAGGATGGTGCAGATCCAGAAGTATTTCATTCTCTTGTAGGTAGGGTCACTGTGAGTTGGAACTGACTCAGCAGCACCTAACAACAACAAACCCATTAGTGAGATAATATGCTTGGCTCTCAGCACAGAATAGGCCCATAGTATACATTTGGTGCATGTAAGCTCGATCCATTGGTGAAGCCAGTGATGGGATTTCTTTGGGAAAAATGCTTCTCAAAGTTCCCAACCATCAGTTTGCTGTCTGGGCCTTCCCAACAGGACTTACTAGTGAGTCAGGAACTGTGTGTGCCCAGGTCTTTGCTTTTTCCATTTTTTCACTGATTTGACGGATAACTTCGTCACATGTCTTGTTTTTCTTAAGGGAACAGTTTGGAAACATTCTAACATGACCTTGGAAGCTAGGGGAGAAAAGAATTTTCAAGATGTGAGAAGTTGTTATCCTGAAGCAACTTGGTATCTACAAATAGTACCAAGATTCTGTGTAAACACAGAGCTAACTTTACGATGTCGGCAGGTGGTTTTCTCCGTACTCCCTGAACCACTGTGTACATACTCAACAGCTGGCATTTGTAGGGAGTCAGGTGTTCTGTAGGCCTGGACCTATTGAATGTGCTCACAATGGGGACCACTGTGGTTGGTTTCATCAGTCATCCCTGACAAAAGTCTTTACTGTTATTTCCTAAGGATGGGATTGTTTTGTGTCTTGTGATTGGACTTGGACCTGATGCTCCATGGAGCGTAGAAACACCCTGGTTCACAGCAGTTTACAGCTTCTCGGGATGGATTATTATTTTTTTTTCTCTTAATTTGTTTATGTTGATTTTTTTCTTTTAAACTTTCCCGAGATACTTTCAAATTTATTAATAAACCAAGACAGTGTTACAAACTCTGGTCAGCCTTTTTAGTATACTCTTGTGCTGCAGTATCTCAGGCAGGGGTGGGGAACCTTTTTCTGCAAAGGGCCATTTTGGATATATATAACCTCACTGAATATAAAGTATATTGCTATGAAAAAAGCTCCTAGATTTATTGAATTTAGAGTTCTGCCTGTGGTTGCCCTAGCAGGGCCAGACCAAATGATTTTGTGGGCTTATATGGCCCTTGGGCTGGGCATTCCCCACCCTTGCTCTAACATCAAGGAGAAGGGCAAGGGGCAATGCAACATTTCTAGAATGCCACACCCTGCCCCCAACTCTGTAGTAGTTGAGAGTATGACAGTTACAGGTTTCTGTTGCTCCTGTTAGGTGCCATTGAGTCGGTACCAACTCATAGCGACCCTGTGCACAACAGAATGAAACACTGCCCAGTCCTGCACCAACCTCACAATCATTGCTACCTTTGAACCCATTGCTGCTGCCACTATGCCATTCCATCTCCTTGGGGGTCTTCCTCTTTTTCTCTACTTTACCATACATGATGTCCTTTTTCAGGGACTGGTCCCTCCTGATAATATGTCCAATGTATGAGAGACAAAGTCTGGTCATCTTGGAAGTAAGGAGCATTCTGACTGTACTTCTTCCAACACAGATTAGCTTGTTCTTTTGGCAGTCCATGGTACTTTCAATAGTCTCCTCTTATACCATAACTCAAACGCATCAATTTTTCTATGGTCTTCCTTATTCATTGTCCACCTTTCACATGCATACAAGGCTATTGAAAATACCATGACTTGGGTCAGGCCTCACCTTAGTCCTCAAACTGACTTCTTTGCTCTTCAACACTTTAGGAGAGGTCTTATGCAGCAGATTTGCCTAATGCAATATGTTGTTTGATTTCTTGACTGCTGCTTCCATGAGTGTTGATGGTTGATCTGAGCAAAATGAAGTCTTTGACAACTTCATTCTTTATCTATCCTGATGTCATTTATTGGTCCAGTGGTGAGGATTTTTGTTTTCTTAACATTGAGGTGCAACCCATACCGAAGGCTGTGCTCTTTGATCTTCATCAGTAAGTATTTTAAGTCCTCTTTGATTTCGGCAAGCCAGGTTGTATCATCTGCATATCGCAGGTTGTTAATGAGTCTTCCTGCAATCCCAGTGCCACGTTTTTCTTCATATAACCCAGCTTCTCAGATTATTTGCTCAGCATACAAATTGAATAAGTATGGTGAAAGAATACAACCCTGGCGCACACATTTCCTGATTTTCAACCAGTTGGGGTTCCCTTGTTTTGCTTGAACAACTGACTCTTGGTCTATGTACAGGTTCCTCATGAGCACAATTAAGTGTTCCGTAAAACTCAATTTATCAATGTTGTCCATAGCTTGTCATAATCCACACAATTGAAAACCTTTGCCTAGTCAATAAAGACAAACATCTTAGTGGTAATCTCTGCTTTCATCCAAGATCCATCTGATGTCAGCAGTGATATCCCTTATTCTACAACCTCTTGGGAATCTGGCATGAACCTCTGGAAATTCTCTGTCAAAGTATGGTTGCAGCCATTTGTATTTAACAAAATTTCACTTGCATGCGATATTAATAATATTGCCCAATGATTTCTGCATTCTGTTGGGTTACCTCTCTTTGGAATGGGAACAAATATGGAGCTCTTCCAGTCAGTTGGCCAGATAGTTGTAGTTGTTTTCCAAATTTCTTGGCGTAGATGAGTGGGTTCTTCCCGTGCCACATCAGTTTGTTGAAAGATTTCAATTTATATTCTATCAATTCCCAGTATTTTGTTCTTTGCAATGCTTTTGGTGTACCTTGGGCTTCTTCCTTCAGTACCATTGGCTCTTGATCATATGTTACCTCTTCAAATGGTTGAACATCGACGATTTTTTTTGGTACAGTGATTGTGTATTCCTTCCATCTTCTTTTGATTCTTGCTGCATCATTCAATATTTTGTCCATAGAATCCTTCAATATTGCAAGTCGAGGCTTGCATTTTTTTCTTTAGTTCCCTCTGCTTGAGAAATGCTGAGCGTGTTCTTCACTTCTGGTTTTCTAACTCCAGGTCTTTGCATATTTCGTTATAAGGTTGGACTTTGTCCTCCTGAAATGACCTTTGGAATTTTCTGTTCAGCTCTTTTACCTCCTCATTTCTTCCATTTGTTTTAGCATCTCCATGCTGTAGAGAAAATTTTTCGTCTGACATCCATTTTGGTGTTTTACTTCTTTCTTGTCTTTTATGTATATATATATTTACTATTTCGGATGCATATTACTCATAAAATAAGAGTCCCACTTTTGCAAACAGTAGCACTTAGCGTGTTAAATTGGTTATAATTAATAGCTTCCTGCCTGTATCTCTATATAAATAGTAAACAAACCGATTATGTTGATCATATTGTATAAAATCAAATGTTGAAAGCAATTGACTTCAGATTTGGTTATAATGATAACTAAAAGGTTTGGTTTCTAAAAAATCATTTAAACATAGGCAAATTAATTTTAATACTTTCTGAGAATTATAGAAATATGAAAGAAAAAAGGTTAAATTCTTGCATTTTGATATCTAGAGATTTCAAAGACAATAAACAGTTTTCATTTTAAACCCATATAAGAATAATGATATACAGAAAACAAAAATGAGAACTTTCTCGTATGCAGGCAAATTGGGTTTCTAGTGGAATCATGTTTTGAATTTATGTTCTAAAGGGAAGCCAGGAAGAAGAGAATCCTATAAAACTATCCCAGATGCTTTCAAACAATTCGTTTTAGTACAAGGACTTCTAAGCATGTATACTACTGCCATAATGAAGTTCTCTTTGGTAGGTAGCTTGGTATATACTTCCTTCAGTCTTCTGCTGGCAGACTTAGGAAGTTACTAGAGAAGTGTCAGGGGAAGGACACTCGCGAGTAGAGAGGCACACATCTCCTCTGAAAGCAGTTGTGTCTGTGCAACTTCCGCCTTATATAGCACAATTAGCTGGTCTCTGTCGGTTGATAAGGAGAACACTGATCATAAGAATGAAAAATACAAGAATGAGTTGTTGAACTTTCGTTTGTCTGCCACACTACCGTGGGAGCAGGTCCTTGTCTTCCTAATGACTGTTTGCTTTCTTCCTGTGTGATGTTCTTGATGTCATTACACAACTCTTCTGGTCTTTGGTCTTTAGTGTCTAATGTGTCACATATGTTCAGGTGGGATATGGCTATTGTGGACTGGGTTTCAGTGTGAATTTCATTATGGGCAATTGACAGTCTGTTTCATAGTCCACCCCTGACCTTGCTTTGGCTGATGATACTGAGCTTTTCCACCATTTCCTCCCACAGATGTAGTCAGTTTGATTTCTGTGTATTCCATCTGGTGAGGTCCATGTGTATAGTTGTCTTTTATGTTATTTAAAAAGGTATTTACAATAGTTATTTGTCTTGTAAAATTCTATCATGTGATCTCTAGCCTTGTTCCTGTCACCAAGGCCATATTTTCCAACTAGTGATCCTCTTTGTTTCTCACCTTTGCATTGCAATCACCAGTAATTATCAATATATATATTTTTTAAGTTTTCATTGTGAATTGAGTGATAGTTTACATGGGAGTACATCAGTTTTATACTCATTGTTTCATTGCAATGATTACAATCCCCTCCGTGCATCATCATTCAACAGTATTTGCTTCTAGTCCCTCTTTTTTTTTTTTATTAATATATCTTGATTATATGTTTGATCAATTTCAGATTTAAGAAGTTGGTAGAATTCTTCAATTTCATCCTCACTTACTTTAGTGGTTGTTGTGTAAATTTGATAATAGTGGTATTAACTGGTCTTCATTGTTGGCCTATGTATATTATTCTACCACAGACAGCATTGTGCTTCAAGACAGATCTTGATACGTTGTTTTTGATGATGAATGCCACACCATTCCTCTTCAATTTGTCATTCCTGGCATAGTAAACCATATGATTGTCAGATTCAAAATGGTCAATAGCAGCGTATTTCAGTTCACTAATGCACAGGATATTGATGTTTATGTGTTCCGTTTCATTTTTGAAAATTTCCTATTTTCCTAGATTCATACTTCTTACATTCCATGTTGTAATTATTAATGGAAATTTACAGCTCTTTGTCTTCATTTTGAGTTGTGCCCCATCAGCAAATGAAGGTCCCAAAGGATTTCTTCCATTCGCGTCATCACGGTCATCTCTACTTTAAGGAAGCAGCTCTTCCCCAGTTGTGTTTTGAGTGCCTTCCAACCTGAGGGGCTTATTTTCCAGCACGATATCTGACAGTATTCTGGTGCTCTTCATCATGTTTCAGTATTCAGTATTCTGGTGCTGACAGTATTTTACTACTATTCATAAGGTTTTCATAAACATTCAGAAGTAGCCTGCCTCTCCTTCTTCCTAGTCTATTTTAACTTGGAAGCTCAACTGAAAGCTGTCCACCATAGGTGACCCTGCTGGTATTTAAAATATCAATGGCATAGTTTCCAGAATCACAGTAACACGCAAGCCACCACAGTACAACAAACTGACAAACGAGTATTCACAGGCTGTTGTTGTTGTTAAGTGCCGTCAGTTCCAACCCATGGCGACCCTGTATAGGGTTTTCAAGCAGCAGCTGGTGAGCTTGAACCACCAACTTTGTAGTTCAGATGACTTTTTGCAGTCTGATACATTAGCCCACAGCGCCACACCAGGATTCCACAGGCTTGTTGTTGTTGTTGTTAAGTGACTTCAAGTCGGTTCTGACCCATAGTGACCCTGTATAGGGTTTCTGAGGAGCAGCTGGTGAGCTTGAACCACCAACCTTGCAGTTCAAATGGCTTTGCAGTCTGGCACATTAACCCACAGAGCCACACTAGGACTCCACAGGCTAGAGGGACCCAAATCCCTCTGTTCCAGTCTCTATTACTCTTCACAGGTTCTGGGTGTTTGGCAGAAGTTGGATCAGCGGTGACCCCAGGACAGTTTCGTCTCTGCCTGTGGGCTTCTGGGGAATGGGAGAACTGGCTCTTGGCCACTGTGAGGGGTACAGCTTTGCCACTCAGGTATACCTTGTTGTATTCAGGTAGCCAAGGTTCAGAACTGTAGGGTTGGGATCTCCATCTCCTTGTCTCATAGACCGTCAGGTAGCCTGTCATAAAGGATCAAAATTAGCTCGGTGTAGCCCATCCCCAGACACTGGGTTCAGACTGACTTGACTCCTTGGCACTTCTGGGGTAACCATGTCAGTACCTCCAGAGCCTGTTAGTCTTTATTCGCATCTCTAAGTCTTTTTTGTGATCTTGCTCACAGCCAGGCTGGATGGTAATCTCATTCTCAGTCACATCCTGCTCAGTTTCCTCAATCTTGAGTCCTTTTTCACAGACCTGCTTCGTGGGAGGAGCATCCTCAGCATCCCCAGACAGGCCTGATAAAGCCCCACGCCATTTTCCTTGCCATCGTGGCCATTCCTGCTCACTTTCCATCACAGCCTCATCATTGTTAATGAATACTTCAGACCTGTACAAATGTTCCCCTTTAACTGGCTGTTCTTAAAACAGGCGAGGCCCAGGGTGAGGACAGAATGGGTTCTGACTGCTTGACCCAAGGCCCCGTAGTTTTCTTCATTCCACCACTGTACCAAACTCTTCCTGTCCCCTAGCCCACTCAATTCTGTGTCTCCAGTCTAAGCTCTCGCCTTGAAGTTGTCAGTTTTCATTTCCATCACAGGAACCTGTATTACCAGCTCCTTCTCAGAGTTTGTGCAGTTGCTTATACCACCACCAGAGGCCGCTAGAGCTGAAGCTGCGCCTTTGTCACTGTTGGCGGCCATGACACCATGCGTCTGTCCTTTTAGTAGTTTATGGATACGCGGGATTTCCGGTTGTTTTCTGGTTTCAATTCTCTCAGTTGGAGTCAGGTTTTTCTCTCAGACTGAAGGGCAGGTTGAACTTTGGTTCTGACTTACAGAATCTGGATCCTGTGGCTCAGCAAGTGCTGTGAGTCTCTTTGCTGGTGTCAGCCTGTGGCTGTTATTTCATCAACTTCTCCATCTTCTTCTCCCAGAATGTTTAGACTCTGACTCGCTTACTTTGGACAGCTCATAAGAAGAGCCCAGTTTCAGGAAAGAAACATATTTGATAAAATAGAGAACCAGAGATGACGAGGAAATCCTCTGTAAGGTGGGTTGTTACATACAGCAGCCACAACAGTGGACTCAGGTACAACAATGATCACGAAGATGGCACAAGACCAGGAAACCTTTTCTTCTGTTACACATGAGATTTCCATGAGCTAGAGCCAACTTGATGGCAATTAACAACAAAAACATGAGATTAGAATCTCTGTGTTTACCACAGGAAGACTAGAGATGCAGAAGGTGGTACAGATCTTAACATGGCATTTGGAGAACTGAATGATCAAACTAAAGATGGGTCAGTGAAAGACCCAAGACATATGTCACAGTATGCAGTGCCAACTTCTCCCTGAGTCATGTTTTCTGAGTCCCAACAAGTGTTTAGGGAACATGTCAACCAGCTGGCATATAGGCAGTGAGTTTGTATGAACTTCCAAGAGTACCTTAGGATTCACTTGGGGCTTTGATGATGAGAAGTACTGCTGTCTAGCCAGTGATGAGGCTGCTAATTTCTAAGAAAAGGACTCATTAAAGTTCAATGGTAACTGACCACTTGGGCCATCCTGTTCCTATTCATTAGCTGAGCTCCTGTCATGTGATTTCCAGCATCTTTCTATCACCAAGGCCATATCTTCCCACTATTAATCCTTTGCTTCCTACTTTTGCATTCCAGTCACCAGTAGTTACTATCAATGCATCTTGATTTCATGTTTGATCAATTTCAGACTGTTGTTGTTGTTGTCAGGTGCCATTGAGTCGGAATCGACTCATAGCGACCCCATGCACAGCAGAACGAAACAATGTCCGATCCTGGGCCAACCTCACTACCGCTGCCACACTTGACGCCATCAATGATG